>NC_085139.1:239158079-239758079 GCF_024139115.2 Armigeres subalbatus | reverse complement strand
ATAGGCATAAGCTAATAAGTGGTGAAATTTGATTTATTTTATCGCTCAGAAAATTAAAAAAAAATAGTTTCGTTAGGTGTTGATTTTATGCCGTTTATAAAAAGGTGGTCGGTTATCGGCACCCCCAAAAAACCATAAAATATGGAAAAATATGAATTGTTGCCGTTATGGCAGAAAATGTCAAAATTTTCTATGTAAATGACAATGATACAGACAATGACAAGTCAAGTACTAGACACTGAAAAAAACCAAAATTGTATTCGGCGAAGAACCAGTTTCCGGCTGATTTTCTCAAACACGGCAGTGAGCAGTCGGAGATATGGGATGACGAGGTATTGGCTCCCAGCTGGTTGGACTCTTTAGGAAAGGGCACAGGGTCTTCCGATTTTAGCGGTGGGAACGAAGGATGGTTCTCCCAACAGCTGATGCAACTCGTGGTTCATTCGCCTCCTCCACGTACCGTCCGCCACCTGCACCCCACCATAGATGGTACGCAGCATTTTCCTTTCGAAAACTCCCAGTGCGCGTTGGTCCTCCATGAGCATCGTCCAGGTCTCGTGTCCGTAGAGAACTACCGGTCTAATAAGTGTTTTGTAGATAGTCAGTTTGGTACGGCGGCGAACTCTATTCGATCGGAGCGTTTTGCGGAGTCCAAAGTACGTACGATTTCCTGCCATGATTCGTCTCTGAATTTATCTGCTGGTATCGTTATCGGAGGCCACCAGTGAGCCCATGTACACGAATCCTTCAACCGCCTCGATTTCGCCCCCACCAATACAAACTCGTGGTGGTTGGCTTGCGTTGTCCTCTCTTGAGCATCTATCTATGATGTACTTTGTCTTCGACGTGTTAATGACTAGTCCAATCCGTTTAGCTTCACTTTTCAGTCTGATATAGCCTTCTTCCTTCTCCCAAAGTTACGTGCCATAATATTTATGTCGTCGGCGAAACCAAATAACTGGACGCACGGTGTAAAAAAATGGATTATTATCGAAGTTTCATGTACCTCTGATTTAGGCAAGTTAGGTAAGGTCATTAGAAATGAGGACATGAGACATACAAAAAAGTGATTTTTATTCTTTTCTTCTTTAATATACCGTACAAAAAGTCAATTGATTACCCAACAAATGATCAATCATTGTAATTAATCCTCAAAATTAAAATGTACACATTTGTAGACGTTTTTGAATAGAAAACCTATCTTGAAATAGATCTAAAGATTTGAAAAATATCAATTTCTGTAATTCAAGCCTTCCTAAACATAGTTTATTTATTTATTTTTTTTTGCGTTATTTTTATTTTTTTTTTAGCAATTATCATCTTTTTCCAGCCCAAATATGGTTCTCTATTAAATGTTCTTATGACATTTCTTTCATCCGACATTCGCACTATGAGAGCAGCCCATTGTCAGTCTGCCATATTTTAAAGGGTTCATAATTTCCTCTAGATACAGTGTCTCATCATTTGTGGGGTACATCCCTAGTAACATTTTGGTTTTATACTGGTTTTATAACACTCTTGAAGAGTAAATTTTGCTCTTCAAGAGCGTTATAAACTTTAAATGTTACTTGGCATACCATGTACAATAACCTTACCGAATATTGTTCGCAGCACATTTTGCTTGAAAACCCCAAAACCTTACTGGCCTGCTTCTTATAATTACCACGCTTCATGTCCGAAATAGGCTATTGGATGGAGTTATACAGAGCAAACTCCATTTCCGGTTGCATGTTACGGAAGCTATATTGTTGCTACAAGCACAACTGTCTTACATTTGATTGATTCCATATTTGTGTGGGTCATTCATACTTTTATGAGCAGTAATCTGGTAAGCTGTAAAAACCGTTTTTGCACCCAAGTAATAATTATGATTTTATAATGTTTTTGAAGATAGCGATTTACTCTTCAGGTGTGCTATGAAACCATTATACATAAGTAGCTACAACAATGTTACTAGGGATCATTATCCCACAAGCATTCCAATGGGAACTATTTCTTCAACACCTCCAATCATCTCCTGTACATCCTCTTATTTTTATTTCTATCCGTAACAATGTACTTCATACGGGTAGTGTGAACGGATATGTCCTTTCTCACCATCTCAATCTTCAGTGAGACAAAAATCTCCACCTCTACTCTGCGATCGTTTTATAAGGAGCTTAATTTCTTCTGCAAAACCTAGGAGCATATGCATAAGCTCTGCCAAGATGAAGTACATGGTTACATGCAGAGACAGAGATAAACTTAGTGTTGTTTGTGCTAAAAAAGTAAAGGGGATATGTTTGAAGACGTATAAACAAAATTTACCCGGTTTGAAAAAAAATATCTTCCTTTTACTTCCACTATTTTGTTTTTACGTGGAAAATATTTTAAACATTTTTCCCTAAGACGCTCGAAATTAATTACTAATAACTAAATTTACCTTTGAAATGCTGACAAACACTAACAATGCTGTAAACACTGGCAATGACGTTTCCTATGAAGAATGTCTGCTTTATATAGGGTTACCTCTGGCGTACATAACCAGTTTTAAGTCTAAGTTAGGTCTCGTACAATACAGGTGAAGAAAAGGAATTCCGGTGGAAACGAAACTCGCTTTTTTATAATTCCTCAATTGTTCGAGTGGACAATTACGGACATGAAACGTTAAAGCAGCCTAGGTACTTTCAGATTTTCTGGCGGAAGATGCTGCGTACAATACTCGATAAGAGTAAAAAAAACATGTGGCTCATACGCATTCATCATCAAAGGAGAAAACATTCTGAATCTCATAAAATACGGCGCACTCCAGTGGGCAGGTCATCTAAAAAAATGTCAGAAGATAGAATTGCAAAATCAGAACAGAATATAGCAAATATGCGAATATGCAAAATCAGAGAACAATATAGATGCCAGAGATAGATTATTGTTTCAGCAAAGATTTCAAAACATAAAAAATTACACTAAAAATACTTAAAAATGTTTTTAAAAATTTTTATATCCGTGTCAAAATAGGTTAACTATATAGATACGAGAAAGGCAAAAAGGCTTCAAATGTGTATATGATCAAGTTTGAGGGGTAAATTACAATGATTGATCCATTGTTGGGTTATCAATTGATCTTTTAGACGGTATATTATGGAAGGAAACAATAAAAATCACTTTTTTCAAAAAATTGCCGGTGAAATATTTTAAAATACCCCGTACCTCATTTCTAATGACGTTGCCTAACTTTTGTGAAAAAAATAAGAGGTACACGAAACTTCGATAATAATCCATTTTTTACACCGTGGGACGTACTTCGTGAAAATCTGCAACAATCTCCATTGGCGTCCTCACGTCTGTGGAGTGGACGTCCAGACGTCCCTAACTAGCTCACCAAATTTTTCAGGGTCGACTTGTAACCTGCTTAAGTGGCCTACGACACCAAGGAGGCAGAAACGGACATTAGCAGGAAGAATCCACAAACACGTTGGTAGAAGGAAATAAAAATGAAATATAGGTCTTAAGGCATTGTTTTATTTAATTTTAAGTTTTTGTTTAGGGTTAGTTCATAGGATTAGTAGTGGGGTGGCCGGCCAGAGACATTGCCCATTGTTGGCATGCGATTTAATATACCGTGTCTGCATGCTACCTGGTTCTCGAATGATCGAAGGCCCGCCTCCCAAGGCCAGGCGATGGTGGTAATTAGGGCGTAGGTTTTCCGCAGACAAGTGATTTTGCTTGTACACGGAGATCGGCTAAAGAGCCCCGCACATAGCATACGTTTGACAGTTTTCCCATGGGAAATGTGTCAAACGCAACGCAAACGTATCCTATGTGCGGGGCTCTTAAGGCAGGTTGAGCACACTGCCGAATACGACAAAACGCCACTGCGGTGGGTGTTTGTGGTTGGACGCGGAGACCGGCGAAAGCAGGTTGAGCGCACTGCCGGATACCGCAAAACGCCGCCGGTGCTGGAGATTATGGTTGGACACGGAGGCTTTCTCCCGGGTATTGGGGCCTCGCCGAACGCCGCAGGTAGGGTTAGGGTTGACCACGTGGACTTCCCCGGGCACTTCCGCCCGAAAATTGTCGGATGACGAACGACTGAAGCGAAACAATTGGGGTACCGTCGGATGGCCACCAGGCACGGTTGGTCAATAACGGTTGGCCAATAAAGCCGCCCGAACGAATAACGACCACTGAAGCCAACCGTTGGAACGTGCGTTTACAGACGCCACGACATGCCTTGGAAAACACTCGGCGATACGCGGCTTGGAGCCCTATCCGAGGACTCTCGTCTTGAATCGTAATGTCCGGGAGTTTCTCGATGCTTGGGTCCCGGTCTCAAACGTGTTCACACGCGGTTTTTATAAACGCGTTCAAAAGAAGGTCGTCGTTTGGTATTATTCCGTCTTGATCGTAGCTTGGTATCAGATCGACTGACCCCGATCTCACACCTTGCTCGTTGATTGTCTCTTTTCCACCTCCCTTTCTTCCATTCAGCCTCGGCTTTTAGGGTACCTCGGCTTTTAGGGTACCGCGCCACCGAGCAGTGGTATGAGAATAGAGGTGTGCGCCGCCGCACCACGCCGCCGCCACCGGCAGTTTTTGACACGCCGCCGCCGCCGATACTTTTGCATCGGCGCGCCGCCGTTTAAAATTTGTCACGCCGGTGGTCTACAATTTTCCACGCCGATTCAAATTTTAAGAAGTCCGTAGAATTATTCGTAGAAATTCTTAACATTTAGAGGAATTTCCTTGGGAATTTCCGTAGATTTTCCCGATTGATCCATAGAACATCACGTCAAAGCACCAGAGATTTTTTCGTGGAAATACCAATAATTTCCTTTGAAATCCCATACAATTTCCGGTTGAAATTTCGAAAATCTCTCCGTAAATACTAAGAAAAACTTCGAGTGTAAGTTTCGAAGGATTTCCCGCGTAAATAAAAAAAAAATCTCGATGAAATAAAATTTTTGAACGGAGAATAGTCGTTTGGCAGAAAGCCATTTTGCCAAAGGCCACAACCCAACAAACATTGGAGGTGAATAAAGCGCTTATATGACCAAAAATAGTTTTCTATAGCTTATATAGCTAAAATTCTTTGTTTGGAAGGTCGAAAGTTGATTTGCCTATTATGTCATATGACCAAACAAACCATTTGGCTGAAGCCACAGAGAACAGACATACAAGTCCGTTCTCAATTGTGTGTAAAGAATTTAACGGTCTTTTTGAAACGCAACACAAGTGGCAATCACGTGGCGGCGCTGGCATCGCAAAGTTTCTCTCATCGAGAAGCTGTCAAAACTGTCAAAAAATTGCTCTTTCAGCCAAACGACCATTTCTACCAAACGGCATTTTCGATCAAATGATCTATTCGGTCAAATGACTTTTTCGACCAATCGACCATTTCGGCCGAACGGCATTTTCAGTCAAATGAACTGTTAGGTAAACAACTTTTTCGGTCAAGTTACCAGTTCGGCCGAATGTGTCTCTCAGCTGTTTGACGCTTTCGGCCAAATGTCATTTTCGGTCAAACCATTTCGGCCGGTTACTGACATCCGTCAGATCGTAGCCAGGATGTCCTGGGCACAATTTGTTTTTTCATAATGTTTTTCAATCATAAAAGCGGGCTATGTCTGTTGATGATGATGATACCGCGATACAATTGTCACAGGCTCGATTTCGGCCGTATCTGACAAACGTTCAATTCGACTTAATGGAATGATGACGTGTTATTCGACCAAGCGGCATTTGAATAAATGACTTTTTGCCGAATGACTTTCGGCCAAACGATGCATAGGACTATTTGTTCGAAAGCCACAAGGCCGAAATTTGTTTAGCTGTATATGGTATTTGACCAACAAACCATTAGAACAAAACCCATCTGGCCCGAAAATTTTATTTAGCCGAAATGGACATACGGCCGAAAATGTCGTTCGACTGAACTGGTAATTTTTTTTTAAAGTCGTTTGGCCAAAAAGGTTATTTCGACCATTTCCGTTCGGCAGAAAAGCCATTTCGCCGAAAATGTTATTTAGCCAACCTGGTGGATATTTTTGACTATATTACCCGTTGAGTAATCAACATTTGGCCGTTGACTCAAATGACATTTTCGGAAAAACGACCCATTCTGCCGAACAACCATTTCGCCCAAACGACATTTTCGGCCTTACAACCTATTCCGTCTTTTTCCGCCAAAACATCAGTTCGGCCATATGTCCATTTGGCCAAATGAAGTTTTTGGCCGAACTGTTTTCTGTTGTATAACTGTTTTGCCCAAATGTTTATTTCGGCCACATGCAATTCGGCTTGATGACCTTCGGCTTTCCGTCAAATGATTTTCAGCCAAACGACAATTCTTTTTTGCCTTTATCGTATACAAAATATACGTTAATGCTATAGGATCACTCCAAACCAAACTTTTGATAGAAGGCTCGGAGACTCATATTGTTATGTACCAATAGACTCAGCTCGTCAAATTAAGCTGATGTCTGTGGATGTGTATGTATGTAGAGTTATTATGAAAACATAATCCAAAAGCGAAAAAAATCAATTTTATTCTATATCCACATTTTGAACAACCTCCCGCGGAAACTTTGAAGAATTTTCTGTGTAAATTTCGAAGAATACTCAACAAAAACTTTTCGTGGATTTTCCGATCATTTTTCTGAAGAATTTATCATGTAAATTCAAAAAAAATCCTCACAGGAATACCAAACATTTTTTTCAAGTACTTCCCTTGGAAATTCCAATGAAAAACTCGAAACTTCATAGTTGCTATGGAAAATCCGAAAATAATTTTCAAATGAATGTTTTGGAGAAACTCAGAGAATTCTCGGGATTTTGATTCTCTTGCTGAAATCTCTTGAAAATATCCCGAAAAAATGCAGAAAAAAATCTTTAAGAAACGAACGTAAACATAATGTCCACAACGATTGACGCCGCTGCCGCCGCCGCCGGTCTAAATGGCTTTCGGCGTGACGCCGAAAACGAGGCCGCCGTAGCCGACCAAAATTCTGAAACACGCCGCCGCCCATTTTCGAACCGGCGCACACCTTTAAATGCGAAGCGTTCGTGTTTTACATACACTGTTAGGACAGAATAGTCACATAAATTTAAGATTTATGTGTTTATTCGTGGCCTAAAAAAATGCTGCGTGCGAAGTCTTACAAATATTGTTAGTGGGTAAAATACCCCGGGGCAAGTGAAAATACGGGGTAAGTGGGTACTATGGCTGCCGATGAATCGATGAACGTTTTTAATGGTAACAATGTTCTAGAAAGATGAAGCAGGACTATCAACGAATCCACCCGACACAAAAATATTTGGAATTAAAACCATTTGAGGCACCATGCTAATGCTATTGTTTGATCATGACTTAAAACTCCCGAGAAAAGCTATTACTTTTATTTTGATTCAATGGATCTCCAACAGAATAGTCGTTCCTAAATATTTCATTGATGTGGAAGGCGAATAGTTTGAGCAAATTAATAATTGTGTGACATCAAAAATGATTCAATTTTTTTAATTAAAGCCAAAATTTGCAGTTTTCACTTGCCTTTGAGTTTTAACATACATGGGGCAAGTGGGACATATTTGAACAACATTTTCGATAGAACAATTTTAACTGCTTTTAGATATTTGTCTAGTGAAAAATAACTTTGCCATTCATATATCATATGGATCTGAATCAGATGTGATTTGATACCATTGGTTTCGTTGTTAAAAAGTATTTTACAGTTCATTAACAGATGGTAATTTTACATTCTTAAAATTATCTCCCGAATGAAAAAAAGCAATGGTTATAACTATACGATATAATTCCGTTCAGGCACAGACAAACAGACATAACACATTGAACAATTACTCATCAAATTCATCGTCGTTCAAACACTAACGACATCTGTTGATTTCAGTAAGTTGGGCGAATCACGAACCATATGGCGATAGCGAGCAAACGTCAAACTCGAGCAAATCCGATGCGCGCGCCACGAGTGATCGATTGGCCAACTAATGATTATTTGAATTGACCAGTAAATCAGTGAACGTTGGAATTTTGACGAGTGTTATGTCTGTTAGTCTGTGGTTCAGGGTTGTTAATCGTTAATTTATCGTTATCGCCGATAAAGTTGTTGTGATCAACGTTATCGGTTGCTACGATAACGATGAATCAACTGAATTATTATCGTAGTTCGATAATTTAACGTAAGTTAACTCGATAATTTGCGATAATGAGGTTACTAGATTACGCGAATAAGGTTGGTGTAAAATTTTGACAGAAGCCGTGAATGGAACAAATTGTTTGCAGCGGGTAAATGAGAGTTAACTTCGATTGAAGCGGGGCACTCTAAAATTATTGCTTAATGTCTGCTACTCTACGAAACGATGAGAACTGAGGTGCTCTGTTGGTGGTTTAGTGTTTTTTTTTTTTTCACTGTGCAGCATAGATGTTCCAATTAGAAGATCTCGGAAATTTGCACTACCCAGGCGGACTGAATTCTCTGAGACAGTGACACTTAAATATAAATACGAGCATAATAACTTTCCTTTGCTAATCCTTATCGTATAAGCAAGAATATTCACCTGGAATCAATTCGAACCCCTCGGCAATATATTGGGATCCAAGTACTAGAAATTTATTTGATGCAGCGATCTGTTGTGCTGCATTCCAGGCAGCACCAGTACCGAGAAAACATTCTCTCAACAGATTGGTGGACTAACCTCGTCACTTATTCAATATGATTTGGTTAGACTAAAGATTTTAGTCTAAACTGGGAGTCAAAGAATATTCATATAACTGGGTGCTCCGGATCTTCAAAACAGAAGTTTTCATAAGACGAGTTTGTACAATCCCATTGAATTCCACCACTTAATTATATCTTGAAAGGAAATCGAGTCAAGTACGAGACACTGAAGACGACCTTACTGTTGAGGTCGAAATACGTATCTGTCAAGATACAATTAAGTGGTGGAATTCAATGGGATTGTACAAACTCGTCTTATGACAAGTGAAGACATTCCACTAAAAAGCTCAACATAATTTTCTTAACAGAAGTTTTGTTAATCATGCTAGATTAAACATAAGTATAGGTAGACATTAAAAATCCTCTCAGATTCTCTACTGTGAACAACTGCGACTCTGTAAGAACTTTAATGATTGAACGAAATAATGTTTTGGTCAATTCGGAGACCTCCTTGAATTGCAATTTAATTCAGGCGTTCCTGAATATTGTAAGGCGATACAATATTTTTAAAATGGATATTGCAAATCCAACTTGTGAATATTTGCACTTTGAACTATAGTACATGTTACAGTTAACTCGATAATTATCGATAAATCAACGAAAACTCGATAACTATAACGTTAATTCAACGCTCACTTTATCGTCAACGAAGCATTATCGTAAAAGCATTATCGTTATCGAAGTTGGCGTTAAATTAACGATGATAATTTATCGATTAACAACCCTGATTCCGTTTACAGTGCAAATAATTCATTTATTCTGCATTAAGTCAGCAGGCTTTGTTTCGTGTTTTGTTATTTTTAATTTTTGCATCAGATTTACAGATTGTCAGGTACACAAAGTGCTTAACATATAAATTGGCAATTTCGTTCTATTACAAATTTAGAACACTGCGCATTGTCCGAATGAAAGCTTTTCTTTTGAAGTATCTTGATTTATGTGTTCTAAACAGGGAAATATTAATTCGAATGGTGAATAAATATTTACTTATCCTTTCCACTTTAAACATTTGGTGCAAAAGTGAGCTAATAGAAAGCAAGACAAGAGACAATTAAACAGTGAGTCGGCTGTTGAGCCACTTGCCCCGTTTGAAATCGACCCTCCGCGACGTGTGAAGCTCTTGTTTATAAAAGCAGTTTTACCCCTATGAAATGTTGGTGCCGATTTGTCCGAAACGATTATTAGATCGAAAATGGTTTGGTTGAAAATGTCATTTGGCTGAAAGCGACATACAGCCGAACAAAACATTCGGCCAAACTGGTAATTTGTGTGGTTTAAATAATTGTTTGCCCTAACTTGTCTTGGATGAAAATTCAGTTTGGTAGAAATGGTCTTTTGGCAGAAAGATCCATTTGACCCGAAAATGTTTTTTTCTGCCAAACAACCATTCGGACAAACGACTTTTCCGACAAAATGATTAATTCCTGATAATCATCATCATCATCATCATCAACCGAACGACACTTTCGGCCGGTTGTCCATTTGGACCAAATTGACCATTTCGACCAAACGGCATTTTCGGCCAAACGGTTCGGCCGAACGACAGAAGTGCAAGATTGGACGCGTTCATATTAAGACGCAAAATAGTCGCGAGATCCGGGTTCATGCATTGTGCGGTCGATGAGTAAATGAATTAGCGCAAGATTGGACGCATTCGTAATGTAAATAGGACACAAAATAGTCTCAAGATCTGGGTCGGTGCATTGTGCGTTGGATAGTAAATAAATTAGTGCAAGATTGGACGCGTTTGTCTACAGTTTGCATATGCCACCAGGCGTGCATGGTGTAACTTTTTTCTCTTCGAGGGACAGTGAAGTATATTGATTTGTGTTTGGAGGATCGTGCGTTAGTGTTACGGCTGGCCTTCACAGTTTGCATATGTTACTGGGCATGCATGGTGTGGAGAACGCGTTTGATCGTGTCCATGCTCGGTTCTTAGACGCTTCATATGATCCGGTATTCTTGTGCTTTGTGCGATCGAGAAGTAAAGCAATTGGTGCACGTTTGGTCGTGTTCCTGTAAGGTATGCAGGTAATTAGTTCTTTCTGCTTTGTGTGGACGACAAAAAAAACTGGTACTGTCACATCACTTATCAGAGTGAATCCAGATCCAACGATAGCTACCTACTATCTGATAATCCTTCCTGTGATTTATTACAGATTCTTATGGAGACGCAGAGGTAAACACGGTGTTCAAATAGCAAAAAACACCTACTAATATTCCTTCCCTCTTCCTAACTGACTACAAGGACGTAGCTGGCACCGTTATTGATCATTTGAAATTTGAATCAGTGAAACTTACATACTAAGAATGCTTGAACGATTCAGTCAACCATTCAGTTGATTCTTGGTACAATTTTGCTGATTCTGGTCAACCACGGAGTAGCAACCATAGATATGTGTAGTCAGTCAAAGCTGAAGCTAAACTAGCAAAAGGTTCGGCCGAACAACATTTTCATGCAAAAAGGTTCGGTCAAGATGGGCAGAACAGTCCTTCTCCGTTCAAATTTATTTTAACGGTCAATTGGTTTGCTTTGGCCTTCGGCAGGGATTGCAGAAATCGCTCTCAATAGATAACGAACAACGATAAAAGAGAGGCAAAAACATCTTCGAATCATAACAAGCCATGAAAACAAAACTATCGCACTTGTATACAAGTTGGAATAAAACTGATTCGGATAGGCGGCCCCAACCGAGGGGGTTTCATAAAACGCTTTGTTCTCGCTCATTTTATGTTGGGGACCATATTTTTTCGCACAGCTTTGTAAAACAAGTTGAAATGCATCATCAGAACCAGTGCCCCCGCGATTGGGGCTTATTATCATGGGTTGTAGGCGGCGCACACCTCTATCTGCAACGAGGTAGTGGTCGGATTCAATATTCGCACTGCGGTAAGGTTCAAATTACCGTCATCCAGTTGACGAGAAAGACAGTCACGTGCTAGTAGTACCCCCAGTAATAAAACCACCCACCGAGAAGAAAAAGCAGTCTCCAGCTGGATGGGGGAAGTATTTTTGTTTCAAAACTACATCCTCCAATAGCGAAGACATAATTATAACCGGCGGATGCTTCATTTGGTTGTATTTTGCTTTAGTTTTCAAAAAAACTGCCTTTTGCAACAATTTTTCCCAAGAGGGGAAATCGACGTTTTACTCTCACGCTCTCTTATATATAGGAGAACGTGAGAGTAAATCGTCGATTTCCCCTCTTGGGAAAAATGTAGCAAAAGGCAGTTTTTTTTGAAAACTAAAGCGAAATACAACCAAATGAAGCATCCACCGGTATCCACCTATTGGAGGATGTAGTTTTGAAACAAAAATACTTCCCCCATCCAGCTGGAGACTGCTTTTTCTCCTCGGTGGACGAAGGGTGGTTTTATTACTGGGGGTGGTACGAGCACGTGGCTGTCTTTCTCGTCAGTGACTGGATGACGGTAATTTGAGCCGTAAGTGCGGACGTTCGTGATGTCGGAGAAAAACTTACCGTCGATTAGAACGTGGTCGATTTGGTTTTCCGTTTCTTGGTTAGGTGATCTGCATGTGGCCTTGCGGATATTTTTGCGGGTAAAGAAGGTGCTTCGGACTACCATTCCGCGGGAGGCTGCGAAGTTTATGTATCGTTGGCCGTTGTCATTCGATACGGTGTGCAGACTGTCCGATCCGATGACCGGTCTATACATTTCCTCCCTTCCTACCTGAACGATCATGTCGCCGATGACGATTTTGACGTCCCGCAGTGGGCATCCATCGTATGACTGCTCCAGCTGTGCCAGCTGTGCGTAGAACGCTAGCGTAGAACGTAGCTTTTTATAGGAATTTAACAGGGCCCACTGTCAAACCCCACCACATCCTAGGCAAGCCCCACAACTCGCAGATGGCATGGAGAGGGATCGTCAAGCCCTTGGACATGCCGCCCCCTACCAATCAGTACCTAATTTTCAAAACGACTTGTCTACTTTGGAAACAAAGAATCAAACAACGATTTAGTGATTTTGATTTCACTTCCAAGCAAACCAACAGCATCAACGCGTAGCAGAAGCCTTCGCCTACGTGTTGATGGGGTTGATTTGCGTGGGAGTGCTATCAGAATCGCCAAATCTACGTTTTAATCTTTGTTTACAAAAGCAGATAAGTCGTTTTGAAAATTTGGTATTGTAATGAATAAAAATGAAAAAATAAATCTACAGAGCTTATGGAACTGACCCATAAATGATCGACCGTGACCCATACATAAAATGGCTGATAGGTAATTAGACATGACCCAAAAGCGACTGGCATTGACTTATTAATAACATCAGTAATTAAGGTGACCTAAAACCGTAAGTAATGAAACATGTGGAACATTTATTGAAAAAAAATATGCAAATTGTACACAAACGATTTTAAACAAATTCATAGTACTGATTTGAAATGATTTGAACTTATAATTTGCCAACTATAATTTAACTTTTTTCCAAATCCACACCGCCTATGAAAAAAGGCACACTTCTGCCGACATGCAAACGACATGCCAAACTTTTCACATTCTAACACCGCCCCTTTTGGTCAGCGCAATTCACATTATCAATGTGATGCAGCCAAAGTTTCGCTTTTTATATCTACGAGAATATGGAGATTTTCATTTCCTGCGCGCGGAACATCCGGCGAACCAGAAATGAAACAGAACAAAATTGGTCGTTAATCAGCAGCCGTACTTGTCTGGTTTGGGTTGCACGCGGTGCACGAGCTCGGACGAGATTTCCTGCAATCTTGTGCTTCTCCGTCCAACATGCGATGGTAATCGTTTCGTTGGTAGGACTGATGAGCTGCCATGGCGTGTTCTTCAAACTGGTCGAGCATATAGATGGGATTAAAGATTTTGTTATTTAGTGAAACGTCGGTACATTATTATTATCATTATTACTTAATTCATTTATACACATAATGCATCATAATCAGCTATCATTCAATCACGTGGTCCAAAAATATCTTTTTTTTTGACACGGAGAGTTTGCATTCCGCTGAACTATCTATCTAAGGGACGAGAGTGAATGTCTCATATTGTTTTGTATGTAATTCATTTAGGGTATTATCGATGCGTACTATACTGCTGCAAGATTCTAAAATTCAATCAATTCTACTATTAGCTGCATCAATATGAGTGGGAAATTTATCAAAATATTATCTGTTATCATTCTTGTTGCTTGATTTTTGGTCACATCCTAAAACTACAGGGCAGAAGTTTATATCCTCGTCGACGACACGACAAAAGAATTTAAAAACAATATCTACGCACTGCACAGTACTTCAGACTATTTATGTATAAAAAACAAAATCACAGAATAAGCCCCCTTAAAATACAAATTTATTCTTCACAGTCTGCCTTCTCCGAGTCGAAAACGAGAAACGATCGCACCAAACTGCCATCAACAAATTAGCTTTGAATCGGACGACTGTTGTGAGCAGAAATCCTATTATAACTGTTCACTCTCGCGTCGCCCAAGGGCAGTTAGAGTAAGTTAGATATCGATGACTAACCATACTGCCGGTGGAAGTATAATTGTCTCATGTTTGCTGGGATTCCCTATACACATGGGACAACTATGCGTCCACCGGCAGCATAAGTAAAGATACAACATAGGTACTCTATCAATAATTACAGCGGATTAATAGGCTTTTGGAATAAAAAAAAACTTAATCATACTCGTGCGACGATTCTCGTTTACTGATTAAATTTTCCCGCTCCTCTTCGTTACCTTCGTGTACTGTGGTACCCAGCGGTTGCGAACGATTGGTCACCTTGCTGATTCCTTCGGTCAGGCCCGTTTGGGTGAGGCTGCAACGGGAAATAAAGAAAGTCGATCATATTTTAAAATTTCTCTTGGTGGTATAGGAAAAATAATTACATTTCCACTTCGTCGTCATCATCGTCGTCGTCGGCGTGCATCGAGAAATAGGGATTTTGCGACACCGGGCGGAACTTGTACCCAGTTAGAACGAAGAACACGTACGTGGCCATTTCTTTGAACATCTCGTCCAACCAGGCGTACTGGAATGCAACGGTAATCTGAAACAGAGTACATAATGGTGTTAAAATGGGTTGGCTATGCAATGAGTTGGAAGTTTCAAATTAGTTATTCTCCTATCATTCTAAAAAAGGTGAAGTCTAGCTCTAGAACAAGTACCTTCTAGTACTAGTACAAGCCACTGCAGACACATTTACTGTTGAGGTCGAAATACATATCTGTAAAGTTTCAATCAAGTAGTGGAACTAAATTAAGTATTAATAAATATAGGACATGACGGGGACAGACGGAAAAGGGACGCTTTATCCCCCTGCAAGCAATCTAGCAAGCGCAAGGTTTCAAGACGCTGTTTCTCCGAAGGACTCCGTGGGATGCAATCGATTCCTGTCAGGTGTTATCGGAATGTTTTGTTCTTCCCCGACGGACGACGGGGGCGCAAATCACCGAGTAAAAGCAAGCTGATCAATAAAGACCATCGAGAAGTTAGTACGGATGCAGCGTCCTAGGGTACTCCAACTCCAGGGGGCAGCAGGGACCATGTCCAAGGGCTTGACGACCCCTCCCCAGCTGTCTGTGAGTCAGGGAGAACTGCCTAGGGCGTGGTGGGATTTAGCAGTGGGCTCTGCTAAAATCCCTCCCAAAAAACCACAAGTGCCCGTAATCAGACTCTATCAAAGCGACTGTGTGCCGCTTCAAAAGCACAAGCCCAGGGAGTGCTACTGGCACATCAGGGTTGATATCAGTAAGACCCTGATTATGGCATACTGGTTGCGTGTACTGGTCTTGTATTTGGATATTGTTATATTGTGAAGTGAGGGCTGGCAGTCTGACATTCTACTCTCTTAGTAGGGCCGGGTGACACCGACTCGAAACGGCGAGTGGGCTAATGGCTAGACTGTCTTCCGTCCCATAAAACCGTGGCGGGCCTTGTAGCACGCTGCCCAATCCTGCCATCCAGTTTTGCCTACTGGGTGGGAGTAGGCTCAGATGCCCTTTCCTGACTTGCGCTGATCTGGCTCTGAACACGCAAGTGTCAACCCTCGCATGGCCTCCCTGCTTGCCGCAAAGCAGGCATAGATAACCATGGGATCACTAAAGGCGACTACTCCAGTAGGATTCGGCGGCAGCCGCAAGGGGGACCCATAAGCAATGAGTATTGAACGCAATCAGTCTTTGGAGTTGGAGGTGACGGACCCCTTTGCCAAAAGGTCCGAGCGAGGTCCCCCATTAAAGAGGGGGCGAGTGGAGTGACGGCTGCTGCTATTGGCAATACCGAAGAGTCTCCAGTGGTGATGGGGAGTAGCCCTGCCTGCACGCCTGACCAGGGATACGGGTGGTGGCCGAGCAACTCGATGAGATCATCGAGTTCGTAAGCGGCAGGCAGAACAACAACAAGGACAGGGTTGTCACGGAGATCTTGAAATATTTTCTGCGCCAAATCCGCGCCGACTTTAATCAAATCCGCGCCATTTCCGCGCTACATGAAAACCATTCCGAGCGATCCAGATCCAAATTCTAAGCAAATACATGGTAAATGTCAATTTTTGTAAAACAATTTATTGAACGTCTTCTCTTCAAGTTCTTTTTTTACAATATTACTGATTTCAAATATGATTTTAAACTGCAACATATGTTTGTATCAAAATGCTAATAGGACTAATAAAACCGCAGTAAGTATTACAACCCTTCTAAATGGCCTTATTCACCACTAGAAGTACTGAATCTAAGGGAACAAGAACTAAACAGTCAAAACTATTAGCATAAGCACCGCTTTGGATTAGATTATGGCTTTAGCATGTTTTGTTCCGTTATTGTTAGTTTTTTTGTTAATAGAACTTTATAAAATGCGGCACAAGGTACGTTGATATACAAATGAATGTTAAAGCCAGATTTGATCATAATTGATTTAAGATAAACGTGGTAAATATTAAAAAATCTGCTAAAACCGCAATTTCTTTTGAAGTAATTAATTATGAAGCTTTGTTGTAGTTATTGATCACAAGACAAACTTTCGTAGATATTAAGGAATTAGACAACGAAGCTCCGTTTTTTAAACAAAACTTCTGTAAAACAAATATTTGAATTCATATCAAGAAACAAATAATACAAAATTTCTTTGCAAATACGACAGAATAATTTGCGTAAACTCCAACAGAAATTAGTCGGGTATTTCTCCTTCAATTCTTGTAACAAGCTTTTCTAAAAGTTCATGCAGAAATTTTTTTGACCATTCTTACTGGAATTTCATTTAAAAACTCCGAGAACTCCTGTAGAAATTCATCTTTCGTGCGCAGATTCATCCCAGAAATTTCTGCGGGTCATCCTCCGGAAATTCTCCCGGAAATTTTCATGGAAATGTTTGCAGAAATCCAACTGCCCTTGAATCTGCTGAAGTGCAGAACTGGGAAAATATTTTGTAATTTGGGAATTTTGTCGTGAGTTCATGTAAATTCTCCACAAATAACTTGCAGAAATCCCTTCATGAATTCTTTTAAAAATTCTTGCAGAAATTGATTGGTTACTGCCTGCGGAAAAACTCCCGGTTCTATTTATGAGCACTTATTAAGGAAATTTCTGTGATCATCGCTCTAATTTATTTGCAAGGAATTTATACAAGGATCATCATAGGGTCCTTGTGGAAACTTCTTTAGGATGGAAAAATTATTTCAAGCTCTTTTTAGTGGAATGTATTCAACCGTCTAAGACGAGTTAAGTATTCTCCTTTTAATTCCACCAATTATTTCGATATCTTTGCGGAAACGTATTTCGACCACAACTGTGTGGTGGTCTTCAATGTCAAGTACGAGACACTGAAGACGACCACATAGTTGTGGTCAAAATACGTATCTGCAAAGATATCGAAATAATTGGTGGAATTAAATGGAGAATACTTAACTCGTCTTAGACGGTTCTTTAGGAAGCTTCTTCGTTTTCTGTTGGTAATCCTGTAAAATCGGAGTTAACCGAAAGTATCATAAAAACCCGCCAGAAATAACTTGTGAGAATCATCTTCTAATTTTTGATCGTCTTTCTGCGGTGGAACTTATTAAAATGAGGCATCTGCATTAAATCAAAGAACATGTTTATGTTTTCAATTATTGTATAAACCCTTATTCGTTCTAGATGAATGTTATAAAGGAAATATAAAATGTTCCAATATTATGAAAGAATTCTTGACGACTTTTGAAGAATGATATAATATATCATGCTGAGTGGTTCATCGTAAAAGAAACAACCAATCAGAAACTGACAAATATCTTGGAATTACATGAAAATGGGTGTTCATGTCCTTCAATAGACATGGTTTGTGTGCGTCGTGTTTTAAAATGGATTAAAAATGACAAGAAGTGCCGTATCTCTCCTCACAACATTTGTTTAAATAATGCTTGAGAGTGTAATGCATGCCATTAAATAAGGACTTGGACAAATAAAATAATGTTAATAACCTTGAAACGTAAATTTGTTCTCAACAACATTTGCTAATGAAAATAAAATAAAATAAAGCCCATCTAGTTAGGCATCAAACTAATTTTCAAATAATTCCTTGGATTTAGCATTTTATTTATTAAATTTCCACCTAACACTAAATCCGCGCCAAATCCGCGCGAAACCCTAAAATCGCTATGTAAATCCGCGCCAAATCCGCGAAAACCGCGAAATCCGCGAAAATCGCGAAATCCGCGTAGTCGTAACAACCCTGCAAGGAGCTTAAGCAGAGCCTGTTGCCCGACTAGAAGAGCATAACAAGAATTGAACACAATTTTAACATATTGTGATATTTATAACTTATTTTGATACAGTTTTGTTCTCAGTAGCCATTATCTTTCAAATATTGTAACAGGATTATATCATAATATGATTTGAAAAATGCTTAACACCGAATTGCCCAAAAGTAGGCAATTAAAATAGATGTAGCAAAGTCTCCCAGCCATAGATATCACAACGTTGATATAATAATTTGAGAAGGTTGCCTTATTTGTAATGTTGTTAATTTCATGTTTTCGAAAAATATTCTTGTTAAATTAAATAAAATATTCTATAATATATTCTTGACTATCTAGAGACCTCTAACGACCTGTAATAATTCCAACTGCACAGAAACAATATATTTTGTATCTGATTCTGTTATAAATTTCTAACAAAATATGTTATTTTTATGATAAAATTGTAACAAAATTTGATAGTTTTTTGTTTCCAGTAATGCAGTTTCTGATAGAAATTTAGATATTTTAACAACATCCTGCACCATGTTTCTAACAAATTTTGTTATAAAAATTTAGTATAACATAATAACATAGGATGATATAATTTTGATATGACCTTCTAGTCTAGTTTCAAGCTGCGAGACTGGCCCTTAACAAGGCCATTAAGAGCAGCAAGAGAGCGTGCTTCGACAACCTGTGCGAGGGTGCCAATGCGAATCCGTGGGGTGACGCCTATAGGATCATGATGGCCAAGACCAAAGGGGCTCTTCACCCCCGAACGGTCACCGGACCGGTTGGCGAGGATTATCGAAGTACTCTTCCGACCCGAGCCACAAGTCCCTGGCCTCCTCCTGCGCTGCAAGGCGCTGGGAGTGTGGCCGAAATGGTGGCTCCGGTGACGAACGAAGAATTACTCGCAGTGGCTAACACCCTTGCGATGAACAAAGCTCAACAAGGCCCCGATGGAGTTCCAAACAGTGCACTCAAGGCAGCGATCATAGCGAACCCGAACATGTTCAGGCTAGCTATGCAGAGATGCCTGGATGAGTGTTGTTTACCTGAGAGATGGAAAAGGCAGAAGTTGGTACTGCTGCCGAAGGCCGGGAAGCCTCCGGGTGACCCATCGGCGTACAGACCAATTTGCCTGATCGACACGACGGGTAAACTGCTCGAGAGGATCATCCTCAACAGGCTCACCTCGTACGCAGAGGGTACGGATGGCCTGTCGAGTAACCAGTTTGGTTTTCGGAAGGGTAAGTCCACGGTGGACGCTATCAATTCAGTCCTCAAGACTGCAGAGGTAGCGATCCAACGGAAAAGGCGAGGAATTCGATACTGTGCGTTGGTGACACTGGACGTGAAGAACGCATTCAACAGCGCAAGCTGGGATGCCATCGCGCTCTCGTTACACCGGCTTAGCCTGCCGGTGGGACTGTACCGGATCTTGGAAAGCTACTTCCAGAACCGTGTGCTGCTATACGAGACCGATGCCGGTCAGAAAAGTGTTCCTATTACCGCAGGAGTCCCGCAATAAGGGTCAATCCTGGGCCCGGTACTATGGAACCTGATGTATGACGGGGTTCTGAAGCTAAAGTTCCCTCCTGGTGTGAAGATCGTCGGCTTTGCTGACGATGTAACCCTAGAGGTCTACGGGGAGTCAATCCCCGAAGTAGAGCTAACCGCAGAACACGCGATCAGCACTGTGGCGGACTGGATGAGTGCGAGAGGCCTTGAGCTCGCGTGCCAAAGTCTACCCAGACTGAGGCTCAAGTATTTGTGGGTACGTCGGGGTTGACTGCTCCAACGGAGCAGACATAAAAACGGGGGAGACAGTCTCCAGGGGATGAGCTCCCTGGGGGCCGCTCCAAAACGCGGAGGGTTACTACCCCGAACAAGGGTAGTGGGGCTGGGAAGCTGAACCCCGGCCAGGTACCTCCAATACCGGGGGAGGAAGGACCTGGAAAGGTCCGTCCACCCAGGAAAGACGGTGGTAAGGGGTTACGGCAGGCTGAGAGCTCTCAGCCGCCCCAGACCAGGGAAATAGAGGGGGATGACGCCTCCTGGACCCTGGTCAAGAACAAGAGGAAACCGAAGACGTCAAGGGCCGAAAAGAAGGCCTAGGCGAATGAGGGTAGCAAGAAGTCTAGGGTAGGCACCAATCGCTCCAGGGGCGATGCTCTAGTCATCAAAACGGACGAGACTAATTACTCGGACGTCTTGAAGGCGATGAGGAGTGACGTCAAGCTCGGTGAACTCGGCGCCGACGTACGTCGAATAAGACGTACCCGGATGGGCGAGATGAGCGAGCTAAAGCGGGGCGTCTCGCAATAGGGCGCCGCCTACAAGAAGTTGGCGGAGGAAGTCCTAGGCGAGACGGTCAGGGTGAGGGTACTCATGACGGAGGTGAATCTAAGGGTTAAAGACCTGGACGAGATCACCGAAGTCGAAGAGCTCGTCACGGCACTGCGGCGACAGTGCGAAGTGGAGGCGTCCACCGCAGCCGTTCGGCTACGGAAAGGTCCGGCAGGGACACAGGTCGCATTGGTTCGGCTACCTGCTGCGGACGCCTCCAAGGTAGTCAAGTTAGGGAGCGTCAAGGTGGGGTGGTCGGCATGCCCTGTGGGCATATATGAGCAACCTGAAGTTTGCTTTAAGTGCCTGGAACCGGGGCACAAGCAATGGGACTGCAAAGGCCCTGACAGAAGCAAGCTCTGTCGACGCTGCGGATTGGAGGGACATGATGCACAATGCTGCACGAACCATCCCAACTGTTTGATTTGTTCCAGCAAAGCTGCGAACAGCAAGCACCCCAGCGTGCTGCAAAATCACAGTGCAGGTAATGCAGCTAAACCTGAACCACTGTGATGCAGCCCAGCAACTGCTGTGTCAGACAGTTGCTGAACAGATATCGCCATCATAGCAGATCCTTATCGGGTACCCGCCAGGAACGGTAATTGGGTCACCGATGGGTCTAAAATGGCGGCGATATGGACAACGGGGAAATACCCAGTCCAAGAGTTGGTGTCTTCGATACACGAGGGCTTCGTCATTGCCAAAGTCAACGGGGTCTTCTTCTGCAGCTGCTATGCGCCTCCTCGATGGTCGATCGAACAGTTCGGTCGAATGCTAGATTTTTTGAAGGCTAACTTGATGGGGCGTAGGCCGGTGGTGATAGCGGGGGACTTCAACGCTTGGGCCGTAGAATGGGGAAGCCGATCCACGAATCAACGGGGGCAGATCCTGCTGGAATCACTGGCCATGTTGGATGTGGACTTGGCTAATGTCGGTACCAAAAGTACCTACAGCTGGAACGGTGCCGAGTCGATTATCGACGTTACGTTCTGGAGCCCTGGCCAAACGAGTAGTTCGAACTGGAGGGTAGATGATGGCTACACTCACAGCGACCACCTGGCGGTTCGCTACAGTATCGACTATACGACCAGCATTCACCGAACGTAGCATTCAGCGGAAGACATCATACTTCGACGACGAGGTGTTTAAGGAAGCGCTCCGCCGCGAGCACAATACTCTCGGTCTGAGCGGCGAGCAGCTGGTAACAGTACTCTCGCATGCATGCGATGCCACCATGCCTAGGAAAGTCCACCCTAGGAATGGGAGACCACCGGCTTACTGGTGGACTCAAGCAATTGCGAACCTGCGCCGCGCCTGCCTACGGGCAAGGAGGCGGATGCAGCGAGCACGCACAGAAGAGGAGCGTGTTGAACGACGGGTGGCGTTCGTGGCTGCTAGAGCCGCTCTGAAGACTGAGATTAGATCAAGCAAAAAAGCCTGCTTCGAAGGCCTGTGTCAAAGTGCCAACACGAATCCATGGGGTGACGCCTATAGGGTCGTAATGGCCAAGACACGTGGGGCGATGGCCCCTACAGAGCGGTCTCCAGAGATGCTGGAGAGGATCATCGCGGGGCTCTTCCCACGTCACGACCCAAGTCCCTGGCCTCCCTTTGTGGAGCTGCCAGGGGCCAGGGTGGCCGACGAGGGAAGAGTAACTGTGGCGGAACTTGCGGGGATTGCACAGTCCCTTAGTGTAGGTAAGGCGCCAGGACCGGATGGTATTCCGAACCTGGTCATCAAAGCGGCCATTGCTGAGGCTCCCGAGATGTTCAGATCTGTCATGCAGAGATGCCTGGACGAGGGAGTCTTCCCTGAAGCATGGAAAAGGCAGAGCTTGGTCCTATTGCCAAAGGCGGGAAAACCACCGGGGGATCCGTCGGCATATAGACCAATATGCCTGCTTGATACGGCGGGGAAGGTTGGGGATCAATCGCTCAAGAATCTTACTTAAACGGCTCAAAAGACTAATCGGGCGGTAGTTTGTAGGAAGAGTAACGTCTTTGTTGGATTTTGTAATAGCTATTACTATTTTGCGTTTCCATTTGTCGGGGAAATACATTAGTTTGATGCACGCATTGAAAAGTTCTGTTAGGAAGACCAGACCTTTACGAGGTGGCCACTTCAACAAGACGTTCCGAACTCCATCCTGCCCTGGCGTTCTGCTACTCAGGTTCTTGCCTGCTCTATCGCGTCCTTTGCTTATCTACGCCAATCTTACGCCAGGTTGCATCTGAAGTCCACTCTAATGTTTGATTGCGCAGCTCTCCCAGGATGTTCTCGCTTGATTCGAGAAAGGCATCCTTGACACCGTCCACTGCTCTTCTACACTGTTACCTTTTATACTGGGCTGCACGATTTTCAAGTTCTTCGACAAACGATCCCTTCACAGCTAGATATTTTAGTCGGCGTATGATGAATTGCCGTTCGAGCCCCTCCTATCGCCGCTGAATTCAAGCGTAATGCGTAGTCGGATCTCACCCTTTAGAAGGTGATGGTCAAACGCAATGTCAGCGCTACGTTTATTTCGGGCATCAAGAAGGCTCCGTCTCAATTTGTGGCAGATGCAGATGTGGCCGCCCCTCGCTAGCGAGTTGTGCCTGCTTGCTTTACTGAGCTAACGTTGAAACATTCATGTTCCAATTCTTGTCCTTTGTTTCATGCCAATAGTCGACGGCGATAAATTATTTCTTGATCTTTCTTTGTTGGTTTCTCAAACGGTTTATTAAGCTCCGGTAACAGTAGGATGTTGACCTAAAGCCCCTATCCACCGAAATGAATTCCTATCTTGAATATAGCTTCCGCAGATTTGCATTTCTTACTCAGACGGCTTATTTAGGGCATCGAAGAATCAATGCAAAAAGAGTTTGATTTGCCTTGCTATTATTATGAATAACGTAAAATAAATGAAGACTCAAAGGCGCCTACGTAATATGAATGATAATCAGTATGAACGGCTCATTTAGTTTATGAATTGAACATAGTTGGAAAGAACCAAATCATTCCCCCCAAAAACTCACCTTCAGCAAATACACGATAATCCTCGTAAAGTAGATGTAGCAAACGATCATGATGTAGAACTGGCGGAACAGTTTCAGTTTGCGCAAATTAATTGCAGCTTTCCCGTCCGTTCCGGCCGCTTCCTGCAAGTGCCGGATGGACCACACCACTGGGAACAGAATCGCTCCGCAACACAGCAGATCAACCAGTATGAAAATGTCCCGCCACGTGCTGTGCTCCTTGTCGCCCTCCTCGCTCTCGGCGATTATGATTTCCGCCACATTGGCCAGCACCTGCAGCGGAATCACTATCATAAACAGCTTTTTGTCCTTGTCGGCCAGGATGTGCTTGATGAAGGTCCATCCGGTACCAATCAGGACGATCGTAATGAACAGGACCGCTCCTTTCAGTCTGAAATACGCAAAGCGATATCATTACAGCTCAAATGGTATCGAGATGTGGCTTACAAATGAGTAATATAATACAAAATTGCCCACGCTTCAACATGTTCGCCCTTGGTCTGAATGAAATGAAAATTAATCCCATGGAATAGCAACGAGAGCGACTTCAGGAAAACCAAAACCGCCATGAGGTAGTGGATCTTGAAAACGGGATGCTTGCTCTTCTTCAGGATGAACACCCAAAACAGACCGGACAGGAAAAACAACAACGACATCATGAAGTAAAGCGCCGGGAGTGGCATCTCTCCCGCCGAGAGGTAATTTTGGCCGTTCTTTTCCTCGATATCGACGTCGAATTGAAGCGGGTATAAAGTACTTATGTCGTAGTTTGGACAGCTGTGGAAATACAGATTGTAGAGCCCCTCGTCGGCTTTATTCGAGACTTCCATTGCAAACTGAAATAGTACGATTCTAGTTTAATAATATCCCGATTTTGGCATAATTAGCGCTACTTACTGTAAAGCTGCAAACTTTGAATGGGAGATTATTCTTCGTACAGGTCAATGTCAAATTGTAGTTGCGACATACGGAAACCAGATCAGTAGCTAAAAGAGGTTTTAAAAATAAAAGTTAGTTCTGAACAAACACAAACTGAATTCTATGAATTACCTTCCCGTTTCCGACGTTGCATGTACATTGACTTGGAATCGCTCACCGTTGCAAACGATTGTCGTTTCCCACGCATCGGCGGAATATGGCTAGCGTCCTTATAGATGTGCGTATTTTGCCACTCGCTTGAACAATTCAGATGAACTCTGATGGAATATCGAATAAAAAAAATGGTTTATAACATTGAAACTGCTTTCTGGATCTTTTCTAGAATTAAATGAAAGTACTTACACTTCTCGCTGTAAATCCATTATGAAGAATAGAATAGGACCACTTCGTAGGGAACTTATCGGTTCACGAAGAATACAATTGTCCTGATGGGTATCCAAGTACGGGTTCATCGCATCCGAAAGTGTTTTATCCAACGAAAGTCCATACTAAAATAAACACAATTTCATTGCTTTCGCTTTCGTGCTCCCCCTTAATAAAAGAAAACAATCAGCACTTACAACATTGCTATCGGTATGGGGAACGACCATAAAATTGGAAAACTTCACATCCAGGATGCCTCCGGGGTAGAACCCGAACGTACTTAACGGGATGTATCGTCGTAAATCATCCTAAAGTTATAAAACATAATCCTTTTGTCATTGCACATTCAGGGCACAAAATTCCCTACATCAAACTCACCCGAACTTCCAGATGATGTCGTCGGCCGTCGGAGCAAACTGTAAACAGCAGCAGTAGCACCGTCCACAAGGCAACGGATGCTAAGGATTTCATTCTTACCAGCGGCGAGTCACTACGGGGACGGCTACTGCATTGAAAGTCCACACCAAAGCAAGGAAAACTACCGAAAAATTGGAAACTATTGATTAGATTTTTCACTGCTTAATTTTCACTTTTCTTTTTGCTGTCGTAGTCGATCTGTCATCGACCGAGGCACACACATACAAGGAAAAACTTCTTCGTTGTCAACTGACAGGTATCAAATTTATCGTTTTGATGCGATTGCTCCCTCTGCTGGTCAATTTTAGAAACTATAGGCAAATTTATTTAAAACTCAGCGATCGCTCCGACATCTGGTATTCAGATCGAAAACTATGAAAAACGTGATGCACGGTTAAACCCGTTAAACCACAGACCAACAGACGTACACGGATAAAAAGGAAAAAGCTAGTTAGCTTACTGTTTATTCTTTCTGAAGCTTTTTCAAATTTTATTTGTTACTGGCATTTTTATTAAATTTACCTTAGCTTGCTTTTTAAGCATTGCAATGATTTTCTGAAAAATAAACTTTTGAATGCTTAACAAGATCTCATTGTTACTCTTGAGACTTGATAAAAAAAATTTATTATTTTTTCGTCGTTCAGCAAGGTAAGTCGAAGCGAAGCCACATTTCTTAAGATTTTTCCAGTGGATTATCTACCTACGCCAGTTCACTCCGACTCGACTCATGCACAGTCAGCGGTAAGAATCCGGAAATATTCATTATTAAGAGTTGTTCCAGAGTGCCACCGAAACGACGAAGCAATCCGCAAGGGAAACCATATAAGTTTTCTCAAGCCGAAAGAGACGGCACATCTGTAGAAACTAGACGCATATTTTGTGCGGATTTTGTCGGGATATTCCGACTAGAGAATTTTTTTCGGCGCTTGGCCATCTCACAAATCACAATCAGTTTTCCCATATGACACCCAAGCAAACTTGCAAGCAGGTACGCAAGTTAAAACTAGTCCGTTATGCTAAAAGTCATGCCGAAATTACCCTCGTTCTTAATTACAATTCCTCTTCAAAGTAACTCGCTTTTTGCATCTGGTCTTTTACATTTTATCCCGCTTGATTGTTGTTTTTATTTCTTTCTTGGAACAACAAACGTCTGTCAAAAAAGAAGCCTCGCATATATTAAAAAGGGAATAAGCATTCCAAAGGATTAAATGCAGATTAAGCATCGGAAAGCTTACCCTAAAATAGTCATTAGAATAGCTGATTGACTAAATATGGTTTTAAATTGAAGTTCAATCTATTTAGAACATTATATTTTATCCGTGTAACAGAATTGCTTTTTGCATCGCCCACCAGTTTAACGGTCGATTTGAAATAAATTATAACGTACGACATTGTCACGCGCGGCGCTAGTGTTGTTGTTTTGATTCTAAATGTTTTGATCCGAAATTTTTTGTTTCGCCTGATATAAACGTCACTTTCAATAAGGGACCGACTGTTTACTTTGATGACATTTACTTCCAGGGTGCAGCAGCCGTAAAAAGTGTAGACAACAACCTTCCGTGCATCATGTTTACGGTACTCGTCACTGAGTGGCGATACCGACGTTTCTATCTGTGCTGTTAAGCCTGCTACTCTATGTTCTGAGATTTTCACATTTTCCACCATGAGCTCATGGAAGAATGGTAGTTGGAAATTGATAAAGTGTATGGAAAAATCAAGTATTTTGCAAATTTATGGAAAATGGAAGTGTTTTAGAAGAAAGTAGTGATAAGGAATGAAGTATGAGGTGAAAAGATTATCTCCAGCACTAAGTTTGCACTGATTAGTAGTTTTATAGTGATGAAATTTCGATTTTACTACCACTGAAAAAACGCCATCTCTTGCATTAATCGTTTTGACTGGTACCTTATTGCAAGTGTTTCGAGGGTAAACAAAGGAAAACAAAAATGGGACGAAAGTGCGAAATGTACTACCACAGACAAACAGACGTAACACTGATGAAATTCCCATCGCCCATGCTCTGAACGGTTGTTTCGAATAACACTGATTGCTTGTTTCACACCTAGAGGCGTGCGCATCATTTTCCTTCAGATTTGACAATTCACACTAGCGCCGTCTGTTGACATTGTCGTACTAAACACCATTTCGTGCAACATACACGCGAGATGGTGATAAAGTAACTGGATGATGAATTTTTCAGGAAATTGTTCTAGCTGTTACCACAGAGAACAGACGTTGAAGCTGCACTCACCATGTTGTGATAACTTTTTACTGTTCATTTTGAAATAACTTTGGAATGTCGCCGTTATCCCGTGCATAATCAGCGCTGGCGTCATAAAAAAATGCCACTGTGCGCTAGTGTCGTTATACATGCAAGAGCATACTAGCGCCATCGTGTAGTCAAAATGAGATTGTGAGTTGCAATGTCGACGTCGATGGCGTTGAGGTTTGGTGTGTTTGTTTACACATGTTTTGAAAGAAATTTTGTTCGAGCCTCCATGTCTGTTCTCTGTGCTGTTACGTCTGTTTGTCTGTGGTACTACTCGAGGTACTACTGTACACGGATAAAAATAAATATTCTAAATAGATTAAACTTTAATCTAAAACCATATTCAGTCTATCCACTCATTCTAATGAATATTTTTAGGGTAAGCTTTCCGATGCTTAATTTGCATTTAATCCTTTGGAATGCTTATTCCCTTTTTAATATATGCGAGGCTTCTTTTTTGACAGACGTTTGTCAAGCGGGATAAAATGTAAAATACCAGATGCAAAAAGCGAGTTACTTTGAAGAGGAATTGTAATTAAGAACGAGGGTAATTTCGGCACGACTTTTAGCATAACGGACTAGTTTTAACTTGCGTACCTGCTTGCAAGTTTGCTTGGGTGTCATATGGGAAAACTAATTGTGATTTGTGAGATGGCCAAGCGCCGAAAGAAATTCTCTAGTCGGAATATCCCGACAAAATCCGCACAAAATATGCGTCTATAGTTTCTACAGATGTGCCGTCTTTTTCGGCTTGAGAAAACTTATATGGTTTCCCTTGCGGATTGCTTCGTCGTTTCGGTGGCACTCTGGAACAACTCTTAATAATGAATATTTCCGGATTCTTACCGCTGACTGTGCATGAGTCGAGCCGGAGTGAACTGGCGTAGGTAGATAATCCGCTGGAAAAATCTTAAGAAATGTGGCTTCGTTTCGACTTACCTTGCTGAACGACGAAAAAATAATAAATATTTTTCTCAAGTCTCAAGAGTAACAATGAGATCTTGTTAAGCATTCAAAAGTTTATTTTTCAGAAAATCATTGCAATGCTTAAAAAGCAAGCTAAGGTAAATTTTGAAAAAGCTTCAGAAAGAATAAACAGTAAGCTAACTAGCTTTTTCCCTTTTATCCGTGTAGAAGTTCCCGATACAGGAACTATTCGAAAACCTTCCATAGATTCCCACAGGACCCTGACCGGTAAGTAAAATGAGGAACAAATTAACCTCAATCAGTCAAAATATCTCATACTTCAACATGGAACAGGTGTTTACTGTGGGTCAAAGCACAGAGAACAGACTTTCATCTTCATTCGCGTGCTTGTGTAAAGTTTGTACTGGTCATTTTGAACTATGTCGTTATGCCCCCGTTGCGCGGTGCTAGTGTGCTGATAAATATGGTAAAAATTTGCCGTGTTTTATTTTTTAGCGCTAGTGTTCATTCCGCTACATTGTTTATGTAGTGTATGCCAACGCCATCACTTAGTCAGATTGAGTTTTTATGTCGGGCAGCCTGCGTTGGCGGCGCTGAGGTGCGATTTAAATCTTTACACACGTTTTTACCGAAATTTTGTTCGAACATCCATGTCTGTTCTCTGTGGTCAAAGCATGTAGATCACCGGATCTTGAAGAAAAGTACAATACAGTGATCGTTCGCTAATTGGGGCACAACCTCTCCCCAACTAACGAATGCCGTTCGCTAATTGGGGCGTTTTGACAAGCGTCAATGTTGTTTACTTTTTGCATTGAACAAAGGAAAATTTTACGCACGCTTACTTCAGTTCACCCAAATATAGGTGAATAGTACCTATAATCGCCAAAAAGTGCACATACGTATTTATGGGTAAAGTGACATTTACCTATATATGAGTAAACCGACTTCACCAAAGCTTCACACATAAATAGGTACTTGAATGACAGCGGTTTATTAGTAAATTTCACCCACGTTTGGGTAATTTTTCATTGTTTTGCTTTTACTTGAGATTTTCAAAATATTGGAATTATCGAAATAATTGTTTAACGAAGTAAATATTTATTACTTTTTTTTTATTAAAATAATATTTCAAATACATACATAATCCTGAATTTAAAAACTTACTGACACCATACCGGAGCTACTGATTACTGTTGGACTGGTAAAAGCAGGATTCATGCCTTAAAGAGTAGCAGTATGTCAGATTACGGGTTGCTGTATTGGCGGAAATAGAAGTTTATGTAAGCCTATTCTCGTCTCGACGACGCTCGTGATGAGGTAGATGATAATCATCATTGCGATTATCGAAATGGTAACTGTTTCCTCGTGCGAATCAGACATCAATATCGCTTACATCCCGGTGGGTCTCAAATGCGCTATCGCGAATGTTTTGCACTCTTTCTCGGTAATTGCTATTACCTTGCGCACGAGTATCGTTACTTTTCCGGTGCATCCATATTATCTGGTCAGCAGTACACATCCAGTGACCACTGCCACTATACGTCATTCTCTGCCTCCAACGATATTTCGTTCAGTGCATAGCAGCCCTTCTCCGAAGATTAAGCTACCGGTGTTGGCACTTGGAGAAGCTGGCATATTGATTCCCATATTGAACGATCTACGCTGAGGCGAAAGGACAGTACCATCCTCTTTACGTAATCAATCTTTGGGATCACTTACACGGAGAACCTCGAAAACTCATTAAAGGGTAACTTTTCACTCACTTTGAAGAATAAGTGGATCTACTCATTAAAAGAGTAAACTATGTTTTACTCATAAATGAGTAAACGCAATATGTGTCAAAAAATGTGGCATTTTTACCCATTCTTTAGAATTGATTTTTGTTGAAAATGGGTAAAAAACTCTCATTTTTGAGAATGGATCTGGAATGGGAAATAATAAAAATGAGATTTATTGCAGGTTTAAAGAAGAGTACAACAAATAAAATTCTCATACTCGTTTATTTATTTTCAAATATACATTTTTACGCGTTCAACATTACAAAGTCTTTAAATAATGATATTTTTGCAGTCCATAGAAATAACCCTCATCGTGGTCTTGTTGAAGAGGCGCTTCCATCGGTTCCGATCCTATTGATTAATGAAATAAACTGTAGGTTATTTACATTCAATTAGAATTGATTTCAGTTACTTACGTTCAAGTGTTTCTATTATTTCCGCGTAAAACAGATCACAATAATTCAAGAAATTTCAGCAACGCCGCAGCACGCAACTGGCAGCTAAATTTCCGAACAAAATCTCACAACACTTTTTTCACCCATTTATGGGTTTCAAATTAAACGTTTTTGAAGTTGGTCAACTTTCTCAAAATGGGTATTTTTTCACCCATTTCAAGTTGTCAAAATTTCCCCATTTTCTGACAGCCCAATACAAGATCCAAAAATGGTTATATTTTTACTCATAAATGAGTTTACGAAGTTATCCGTGTAGGCACATACCTCCTAAACGATGTCCTTCCATTCGACCGCTTCCACTCGAGCCGGTATCAGCGGTTCCACCACCGGCTCCATTAGCAATATAATTTCTAGCTGCACCATTTCCTCCTCCGGTGTCATCGTCGTATGTGGTGTCTGCAGGTTTACCCATCGTCAGACACTTTGGATGGTCCCGAAGTACATAGATAGAATAGCGCGATCCGCGAAGATCGCAAACACTAGCTCGAGATGTGGGTGGAATCTGCTTCTATGGCCGTTTCCGTCCCTGCAAGCAGACGGAGATGATGTGTCATGGTAAAGGTTAGAGTCACAAATCATTCCAACTTACGTTTTGACATAGTGCGATTGTTGATCGGTGGAACCGCTGGCATGCAAATCAGGGGAACCATATCTGTTTGAATACCCGTGAGTTGAATGTCGTCTCGTTCCGGCGGACTATGTTCCTGCAAGCTGGAAAAGGGAGTGTCTTTATGAATGTTAGAGGCATGGATATTAATTCAAACTTACCTGTTAACATAGTGTGTGACTTTCACAACAGGTGTAAGCTCTTCCTTGCAGCTGGATTGGTTCATAAACCGCCGGAACGGAACAGTTTCCGGATCTCGAAAACTCGGATGATGAAAGCTTGATAACAAAAACAACAAAGTCAAATTTTTTCACCCAAATATGAGTAAATTCATTCACTCACAAATTGGTAAAGTCGCTTTTTCAGCAATATGGGTGAAATTTACCGATTTTCCCAGTATATTTTACTCATAATATGAGTGAAATGTGCAATACCCCATACCCAAATTTGGGTGAATCAAGTACTCAAAATATCGATCCCGCCAAACACGGAAACAAAACGTCAACGCGTTTTTGACATCACATTCTGACGTTTAGCTGCTTTTTAATTGGGTTTCGCACCAATTAGCGAACCCCCAACTAGAAAAACCCCAATTAGCGAACGTTTACTGTACTGGTGGCGTATAGGAGCTCCGAAAGCTAATGATTTGCTCAGACCACTTCCGAGTAGAGATGTACAAAAATCCATCTCTACCAAGCAGCGGGTAACGAAAAACTAAATTTGTTGCAAGAAATCTTTTCCAATATGAATCAATTTATTTAAGGCTACACGAGTATGCTGTTCCGAATGATACTAATGAATCATTCCAGTCCTGTGCAAGTAATTCTTTCGCAGATTCATCTACAAGTTCATCTTGGCGAACTGTAGAATTGGAAATAACTCCCGTAGAATTGAATTACTCGCAAAATCAAATTTCTGTGTCCGAATCTGAGCTAGAAACCGAATCCTTTGACACGAGTATACAGCATACCGAGGAATATTCATCTATTCTTGCTTCACGATCTTTTTCCAATGATGACACGGGTAGTCTCGAAATAGATTACAAGACCCTGTATTTCCAAGAGAAAGCGACTAATGCTGTTCTTAAAAGTACCGTAACTGGTCTACGGAAAACATTGAGAGCATCTGATAAGAAAAGCAAGTGGAGATTCAAATCAATGCTGAAGAACAGAAACACCACTAAACTTTTGAAAACTAAGTTGAAACGACTACAACAGTAAACTGTTACGGTTGATCAAACAGCTTGATCAATGCAACCAAAACTCCTAAAAGCCGAAGATACAATAACCAGATGAGAAAATTTGCTATTGGAGCATATCTTGCTGGTCCAGCCGCTTACCGTTACTTACAGAATTCCAAGGTACTTACGTTGCCTAGCAAAATGTCTGTTCGGAGGTGGAACAGTGATGTACATATTACACCTGGAATAAACGACGGAATATTGAAGCGACTCGAGTTTAAAACACGGAACTTTCAGAATAAAGAAAAGGTCGTGGCTGTCTGCATTGATGGCATGTCTTTGAAGCAAGAATTAACCTACAATGCAAAAACAGATACATTCGTCGGATTTCCCGATGATGGAGTGAAGCGTAAAATCGAGAAAAATAATCCACTCATTCTTGCATCTGAAGCTGTAGCGGTTGTGATATCTGGTTTAAGTGAAGTTGAATCTGATACTGGCAGCCTTAAAAACCGTCGATTCAAGCAGGTAAATTTATTTCATTATCAAAGTTAATTTCAACTTTAACTAGGTGGAATATTAAGTATTTTACCATATCAATATACTCTCCCTTTCTAAATAATAGCCAACAGGATACTTGATGGGTCACCATACTCTTGAAAGTGTTGTATAAAAATCCTTTGTCGAAGAAACTGTAAGGGCTAGGGTAAAATGCCCAATAGTGGACCCTCTAGTAGCGAAATTCTGCTCTTCCTGGCATAAGGAGTGGAAATTTTCGAAATATTAATTTTGCGTGATATCCAATATCAAGCTCTGCATCTCCTTTTCACGATACATACATAAAATACTCAAATACTCGACGTTATTTGTTGAAATTAACATTTTAAAGTCTGACTGAATCCGCCCTATAGTAGACCCCCTGGGGGTCCATAATAAGAAATTGCTTCCCCATAGTCGACACTTCCTTTGATTTTTATGTTCCGTTTCGGGACGTTCTTCTTCCCTATTATGGACCCCCCAAAATATTCCTATAATGGACACTTTCATGTTTATTTTTTATAGAATATGAAAAAATCATCTAATTGTGCTATCCATAACATTTCCGATGCATGTAAACAAATCATAGGACTTTAAGGTAGGTTGCCCCGATGCAATTTCATAGCAAAATGTTTACATTGTGCTGTAATAATGCAAAAATGGCCGGAGGGTCCACTATTGGTTGGGGGTCCACTATTGGGCACTTTACCCTACTCGGAAATATGGCTTGTTCTAGATCAAGGCACAACAAATGTGAAAATGGTTCGAGAGGTAGGAGCAACGGTTAATCATCCGGTTTGGAAAATTGATGGTGGCGAAATAGCCATTATGTTTGACAGCCCACATTTGCTAAAAAATGCGAAAAATATGTTGACGAAGCACAACGCATTATTTGAGAAGAACATTGCCTCATATATGCACATTCGAGAACTTTTCCGAGTTGATCAAAATGCAGAGCCTATAGACTAGTACCAAAACTAACAGACAAGGTTGTCAATCTGGCACCCTTCACAAGCATGAATGTAGCACAAGCTGCACGCACTCTCAGCACATCTGTAGCAAGCGGCCTACAATACTATGCTGAAACTAGAGAACTCTCAGATGATGTCATGGGCACCGCCAAGTTTGCAGAGTTTCACGATAAGTTATTCGATACATTTAATTCTAGAAGTGTTACACGTAAAAAAATAACCTTATATGTTATGGCAAAAAACCATTCGAAAATACTTATACTCTTCATTATGCCATCTAATGAATGATCCCATATCAAAAAGCTAATAACAATCATAAGTTAATGAAAAGTATAAGTTTCGGGATGTATGTGACTAATGCGATGTATAAGTTTTTTCTTATACATATCATTAAGCGCCTGCTTTGGCAAAAAAGTATTAGAAATCTTAATAATAAATAACATTAAATTTTTTTACGTGTACTAATGCAACAAAGGTATAGCACAGACAAACAGACATAACACATTGAACATTTACTCATCAAATTCATCATCGTTCAAACACTAACGACATCTGTTGATTTTAGTTAGTTGGGCAAACCACGAACCAGATGGCGGTAATGTGCAAACGTCAAACTCGAGCAAATCCGATGCGCACGCCACGTGTGATCGATTGGCCAACCAATGATTATTTGAATTGACCAGTAAATCAGTGAACGATGGAAATTTGTCGAGTGTTATGTCTGTTTGTCTGTGGTTATAGTTTATATAGTTGCAATTGAAAAAAATAATTTTTGTAACGAATATTGTTCTTTTAGTTATATCGTGCTGCCATAACGGAAAACTCATGCCATTGGGAATTCTTGGAAAATGCTGAGAAAGTTCTGCAGAACATGTATTTTACGAATAATGAATTATTGACAGTGGCTAATTTTGTACCCACCGCTGTCACATCCAGGCGCTATAGTATATGCGCAAAATAGCCAGCAAGAGTTAACCGCCAGAAATTTGTATGGCGAAAGTCATCTAACGCGGGTTTTCTCAAAATAAGAAACTTTTCATGAAAAACTATTTGGTACCGATTATGTAGGAAGGTGTCCGTGTTCATGCTTAGATCCAGAACAGGTAAATTTCATATCAAATTGTTAAAACAATGGCAAATGCGCAAATTTAATTTCCTTACTAATTCTTTTTTGTGCGTCTTTAATCAAAAGGAGCATCCATAACTTACGTAACGCTCAGAGGGAGAGGGGAGTTGGCCGAAGGGTGACCACAAAAAAACAAATTATACTTCTCAGGATTGCGTTGAGAACCTTTTCTCTGAAATAAGACGTCGGGGTGGTCGGAACGATGTTCCTAATGCATATCAGTTTGCAGCTGCGTTCAAAGCTGCTGCAATTTCGGCAAACGAAAAGTTACCGGAAGGTACAAATTGTGAAGCAGATGATGCAGAGCTGTTAGTTGACACAAATGACGAACTATTTCAAGAACACACAGGCGAAGAACTGGAACCTGAGTTGCACGATTCCACAACATTCGTTTATAAGTATAAACCACTCGATTTCAACTCAACACAAAGTTATTCATCCAAAGACTTGAACGGACTGGTGTACATAACAGGAGCAGCAGCGATGAAACTCACCCACAAAAAGTGCCGGAAGAGTCTTGTAGTTACCCGGGACGATGATCAATTAAATCCTGATTTGTTCCAGTTCTGCAGATTAAAAAAAGCTTCGAGTTATCCTAGTACGAAGTTGTACGAGGTCGGGCTACTGGCGTATACGGCTTATAAGCAAAAATTCGAACATTTTCTATATCAGAACCGCCACAACGTTAAAACGAGATTGAAGGAGTACGTTCCGTACGAAGAATTCGATGCCTTTTGCTGCAAACAATGTTTTCTTCAGGTTGTGGACAAAATTTTCAACACACTTATCAACTGCTTCCTTCGTAAAGCAAAACTCAGCTTGAAGATTGCTGGAACAAAATCACGGCAGAAAACTAGCGCGAAGGGCGATATGACCGGAACAAAACACAAACGGAACAGAAAAGCAGCGCGGATGAATTTGCCGTCAGGGAGCAGGAACAACTGAAGAACCAAAGCGATGCTGTGATGATCATTCCGGACAATGTTTCAAGCAACAGTTTAGAGTAATCTTGCAATAAAATCTGTTATATTGATTATATTACATCTTAAAATGTTTCCAAAGGAAATAAAAATATTCCATACCTGTGGGAAATAAAGTGAGCCTGAAAAAAGCATTTCCAGCTTTTGGTTACATTGATAAATAAAATAGAATTTAAATAAAACAAAATGATAACGATTTTGAAATTCTATCGTAGTAGGCATTCGAAATGCCAGCATAAATTTGAAATTGAATCTCAGTATGCTGACATGGAATTCTAGATTGTTAGAAAAGGACAAAGAAAATAAATGAAGATCATTCAGTGTTCGTTTCTTGAGGCGTGAACACGTCATTTGTTTGCAAGTGTACAACGCATATTTTCAACAAAAAAAAGTAAGTTGATGAACGGATTTGCTTGGCTACGACAATGACGTGGTCGTTGCTCCAACGATACGAAAACAAGCACACAGAACGTATAGAAAATATACACTAAAACAAAACAAAAAATCATATCTGTCAGTTTCGACGAGCCATTGTTGCCGGATTTTTTGTTTTGAATATTATTATCACCACGGTTGCCAGAATGTCATTTCGTACAACATGGTTAATAGATGTCGCTAGTGTACATGGGGGTGATGTTTTTTTTAAATTTTGTTCAAGCTGTTACGTCTGTTTGTCTGTGGTTAAACAAAAGATCTCGCGTAACATATGATTACGGCTTATAAACCAGAACCATGATTTTTGTTATTCTAGCATAGACGATTGCTTTGTAAATGATTCTTCATCCTAGGTAAAACTCCATACTTGATATTTCTTAAGAAACACATTTATTGCTGTTTTGAGTGAACGTCTCATGAACCATTTGCACTATAGTGGTATTTACACACTTAAAATAAATCGCCGAATTCGGTAAAATTTCACCGAAATCTCAACAGCAGAACTGTTCGGTAAATAATTTAACTGATTTTCGGTGATTTTGACAGTTGAGCAATGGAAAAAATTACAAAAAATCTGTAAAATTAATTACCGAACAGTTCTGCTGTTGAGATTTCGGTAAAATTTACCGAATACGGTGAAATGAGGTAAGTGTGTGCGGAATGTTTGCTTTGGTTTTTAGGCCGTTCACTTTATATTGTTTATTTAGAAAAACTAGCTTCAAGTTATTTTAAAATGTATATTCTTACTAGGTTTTCAATATATCGCATAGCAGAACTGCTCTGGCTAGCAAATCGAAACAAATCTGATGATGTTACTAGTTTTGAGCAACCGGCTTAAAAACCAGACGTGTTGCCGGTAGTGCGAGTAAACGGCGCAATTTTGGTTTTAGCTGAAATGTTGTAGATTTCGAATTACTTACTTACTTATGGATCCTGTACACCTCCGGTGGTGCAAAGGGCCGACTTGAGCGATGCCCGGCTATCGCTTTAACCTGTTGCCAGGTTAGATTTCGGTCGACTTCTTTTATTTCTTTATTGAGGCTTCGCCGCCATGAGCCTCTGGGTCTGCCTCTGCTGCGATGTCCCGCTGGGTTCCAGTCTAATGCTTGTTTACAGATTTCGTTTCCGCCCCTACGTAGAGTGTGGCCGACCCAGCCCCACTTCCGATCCCGAATTTCAGTTGCTATCGGCCTTTGGTGACAACGACTATGGAGCTCGTTGTTTGAGATATAGTTGTGAGGCCACCAGGCCCGAATTATATACCGCAGGCATCTGTTAATGAACACCTGCAGCCGTTGAGTGTTCTCCACTGATACACACTAGAGGCCTGAATAAGAGAAACGCGGATAGCCATGTGCCGCCAATCGAACCGTCAGAAAATAGCAGCCAATCGAGCAGGAGACCTGTCAAGCAGCCAAAATGTTGGCTCAAATACTGAAAATGGCCAAATTCGATTTTATGCCATTTATCAACAAACTAAATTGAATGTATTTTATATTAGTTTGCAATAATATATGCAAGTCATTAATAGATTATGAAATGAAATTCCATTGTTTATTGGATTCAATTGTTTTGTAATGTGGACACATAAAATAGCGGATTGTGAGATTTTATCTACATAAACCATTTCTTCCTTTTCATGTGTTGTTCCTTGATGAAGAAGATTGAATGCAGTGTTGGCAGAGTCATATTTTCTATCCGCGTTTCTCTTATTCAGGCCTCTAATACACACCATGTTTCGCTAGCGTATAATAGCACAGATTTCACGTTAGAGTTGAAAATTCGTATTTTGGTGCGTTCACTTATCTGCCTGTTTTTCCAGATATTTCTTAAACTCGCAAAGGCAGCCCTTGCTTTCTTGATCCGTGCGCCTATGTCGATCTTGGTACCGCCGTCTGACGCCATTTGGCTACCAAGATATTGGAAGCTTTCAACATTCTCCACTGGTTGCCCGGCTACTGTGAAACTGGAAGGAGTCACCGTGTTTACATCCAACGATTTGGTTTTGTTGACGTTGATGACTAAACCTGCCGAGGAGGAGCGATCGGCAAGGTCGTTGAGCTTACTCTGCATATCAGAGCGCCGTTGCGCGAGTAGTGCAACGTCATCCGCCAATTCGAAGTCGTTTAGGTGCTCCATGGTTATAGGCTGCCATAACAGCCCGCGGTTTGGTTCACGATCAATCGCATCTACCAGAATCTCATCGATTACGATGAGGAACAGTAACGGTGATAGAATACATCCTTGCTTACACCAGCTATGACCCGGATAGGGTCGGACAGGACCCCATTGTGCAGCACTCTACACGAAAGGCCTCGTACTGTGCTTTGATGAGGCCGATGATTTTCTCAGGAACCCCTTGCGTCTCAGGGCGCCCCACATATTCTCGTGATTGAGACGGTCGAAAGCTTTTTCGTAGTCAATGAATACCAAGTAAAGGGACTCTTGGAATTCGTTGACCTGCTCCAGAATGATGCGGAGCGTGACAATATGGTCCACACAGGATCTTCCGGCACGGAATCCAGCCTGCTGCCGCCGGAGAGTCGCATCGATCTTCTCCTGAATCCGGGCTAAGATAATTTTGCATAGAACTTTGAGAACGGTACACAGCAACATAATGCCTCGCCAGTTATCGCATACAGTCAGGTCACCCTTTTTGGGCACCTTCACTAAGATACCTTGCATCCAGTCGACCGGGAAAGTTGCGGTGTCCCAGATATTACGAAATAAACGATGCAGTAGTTGAGCGGATGTCATGGGGTCAGCTTTGAGCATCTCGGCTGATATGCGGTCGACCCCTGGGGCTTTATTCGATTTCATGCTTTGGATGGCTGTTTGAATCTCTAGCAGTGATGGAGCTTCGGTATTGACACGTGTTATACGTCGGATGGTGATGGTGATGGCCTGGTTGGCACTTGAAAAAGTTGTTCGAAGTGCTCGAACAAGCGTTTCAGCTGGTCAGTTGGGTCGGTCAATAACTGATCATTCGCGTCTTTCACAGGCATCATTGCATTCATCTTCGCCCCGCTTAAGCGTCGTGAGATATCGTAGAGGAGGCGAATGTCACCAGTTGCGGCGGCTCTCTCTCCTTCGTCGGCCAGAGAGTCTGCCCACGCTCGCTTGTCCCGTCGACATGAGCGTTTTACTTCCTTCTCAAGAGCCGCGTATCGTTGACGGGCTAAGACTTTGGCTCCTCTGGTTTTCGATCGCTCTATCGCGGCTTTGGCTTCTCTTCGCTCCTCTATCTTCCTCCAGGTCTCATCGGTGATCCATTGTTTTCTCTGGGTGCGTAGTTCGCCCAGATTGTTCTCGCTGGTGGCGATAAAGGCATTCTTGATGGCGATCCATTGGTCTTCCACGCTGCCACCTTCCGGAATATCTGCAGCACGCGTCTCCAGCTCTTCAACGAAGGACCGTTTCACCGTGGCATCTTCCAGTCGGCGTGTGTTGAATCGTCGTCCAACTCTTTCCTCCTGCCGACGAATCCGCGCAATGCGCAGGCGTATTTCGCCGATGAGGAGGTGATGATCAGACGCGACATCGGCACTACGTTTATTCCGTACATCAAGAAGGCTCCGTTTCCATTTTCGGCTGATGCAGATGTGGTCGATTTGATTTTCTGTAAAGCCGTCACGGGAGATCCACGTGACCTTGTGAACCGGTCGATGAGGGAAGAGCGATCCCCGATCACCATGTCGTTATTACCACAAAATTCTGCGAACAGCTCTCCGTTTTCGCTCATTTCTCCGAGACCATGGCGTCCCATAATGCGCTCATGGTTCGAGTTGTCGGATCCGATCTTCGCATTGAAGTCGCCCAAACAGATCTTGATATCACCCTTCGGAATTCTATCTACGACGGCATTGAGTTGACTGTAGAAGTTCTCTTTGTCTTGCAGATCGGCAGCATCGGTTGGCGCATAACATTGGATTATAGTAAGGTTTCGGACCCGTGTTCTAAATCTGGCAACGATTATCCTTTCACTTATAGGTTCCCACTTCATAAGCGCAGAGTGTGCCTGAGCGCTTAGTAGGAAGCCAACTCCGCGATGCCGGGGAGCGTGTTCACCTCGTAAACCAGAGTATAGCAGAACTTGTCCCGACGGCGTTCTGTGTTCTCCAAAGTTTGGCCAACGGACTTCACTCAGTCCCAGGATCTCAAGCTTCATGCGGCGTGCCTCATTGGCAAGTTGTGCCAATTTACCCTGCTGGGCTAGGGTTAAAACGTTCCATGTTCCTATTCGTGTCCGTTGTTTCGCGCTAAGAGTCGTCGCCGTAAAATCAGTCCGTATTTTTCATTATCGGATTCTCGAACAAATTGATGTTTCGGGAACAGTAGGTTGTTGGCCCAAGGTTCCCTATCCACCGGGATGGGGCTGCCATCTTAGGTATAGCTTCCGGGGAATAGCATTTCATACTCAGCCGCTGGATGCCAGAACAGACGCTGTTGGAGCCGCACCTCCTTGGTGGACAGACGCTCGATCAGTCGGGTCAAATTTGTTTAAAGTCCCACCCAACACCGGGACTAGGCTAGTGCGCTTTGAGCGGCACACGGTCGCTTTGATAGGGCCTGCTTGGGGACACATGCAGCTTTTATAGAAGTTCAACAGAGCCCACTGTCGAACCCCACCACATCCTAAGCAGACCCCACAGTACGCACCCTCTCACTCTAGCTGATGTCAGAAGGACAACAGTGTCCAGGCTGCACTACCAGCTAAGTACGCAACCCTTAGCTGGCGGTCAATTGTCATCGGAAGACCCGTGGAAGCGTGAGTATTGGAACTTGTGAGGACCAGAGCTATGTTAGGCGCCCCTTCCCGGATGTCAACTCACCATTTCGCAGTAGATTTCGAATGGTTTTTCAATTAATCTTAATCTGCTGTTATAATATAACCATTTACGTATAGCATTGGCATGGTTTTGGCCATGAAATGAGTTTCAAATTCAATGAATGAATTAAATTAGTCATAGAAAACTTGAACCTCATTTTTCTCTGTTCAGCATTGTTGGTTTTTCGGCCCTAATCATATGTTGCTCGAGAGATATTTTAGTTACTAGATAAAGATTGTCGCTTCGGTTCCCTTTGTTCTGCTGTCCGAAACATGTGTGGTACATACCTGTCAAATCGTATGGATTTTCCTTCTTTGACATTTAGCTCCCCTATCCTCGCCAGCAAAAGATGTTCCGGACAGCGACGAATGCGACAATCTTTATCTAGTAACTAAAATATGTTTTGGTTAAACTCATCTACCCACACGTAAAAAAATTTAATGTTATTTATTATTAATATTTCTAATACTTTTTTACCAAAGCAGGCGCTTAATGATATGTATAAGAAAATACTTATACATCGCATTAGTCACATAAATTCCGAAACTTATACCACAGACAAACAGACATAACACATTGAACATTTACTCATCAAATTCATCGTCGTTCAAACACTAACGACATCTGTTGATTTCAGTTAGTTGGGCAAATCACGAACCAGATGGCGGTAGTGAGCAAACGTCAAACTCGAGCAAAAACGATGCGCCCGCTACGAGTGGTCGATTGGCCAACTAATGATTATTTGAATTGACCAGTAAATCAGTGAACGATGTAAATTTGACGAGTGTTATATCTGTTTGTCTGTGCTTAAAGGCTTTATGATTGATTTTTTCACATGTAGGTGGCCAGCAGGCGGGAAAAGGATTTTGCTTGCATGATTTTCTGATCACCCTATGCTATCAGCTGATGATGTTGTGAAGTAGTCTGTCAGTTGACGATAAACAAACCCACATGTTTTGTTGTTTCTTTCGGTCGTGTACTTCGGCTCTGCACGTTGAATTACGTTTGAACAGGTTTGAACTAAGATTTTTCATCGATTTTCCAGGAAAATGTCATCATTTTTCCTCAAAGGAAAACCCCGAACCAGCACCAAGCGCAAGGTATCAGAATAATATGCTTTTAGTTATCAATAAAGTGATTTATATGTCATTTATTATGATTACAGTTCGAAAAATCAAAGCCAAACAAAAAGGATAACCCACCGGCTAAGAAAGGAAAGGATGAATCCGAGGAGGAAATCGATAGCGATGAAGAAGAGGAGCAAACTTTGGCCTCCAGTGGTAAAAAGTTTAACTTTGAGGATGAAGATGAGGGATTTAGAGAAACAGCCCAGGACAAGCGGTTGCGTTTGGCCAAAAAGTATCTGAAGGAAGTGGAAGAAACGGAACGAGAACGGAAGAACGATGAAGAGATCCACGACAGCGTAAGCACAGTGCTGAAGGAGGACTACCTGGAAAGCATAGGTCGGCTGTATAGGGAAGTGTCCACACAATATAAGGGTTTCGATTTGGAAAAGTCTGTTAGCTTACGGTTCAAACAGCAGCACTTGTCACCGACGTGTTTGTGTCTTACGGAGGACGATCGTTTTCTGTACGTGGCCAACAAGAACGGCATTATCGTGCGGTGGGATTTGACCAAAAAGGAACGGCTGGCTGTAACGAAGCCGCAGAAAACGGCCATTCAGAGTTTGGCCATTTCACATGATTTGAAGTTTTTGGTGGTGGCGGATGGGACGAACGAAATCAAAGTGCTGGATGGGACCACATTGGAGTCCGTTAACAGTTTGAGTGGGCATTCGGATGTCGTGACGGGTGTGGTGTTTCGTAAGAACACTCACCAGCTGTATTCTTGCGCCAAGGATCGAACGGTGAAGGTTTGGTCCCTGGATGAGATGCTGTATGTGGAAACATTGTGAGTATGATTTGGATTTTGAACAAAAAACGTTCCTCACAGAAGTTTCATTATATTTTTTTTTTCATTAGGCATAAACCTTTTGAAATTTTGCATAGCTTAGTTTTCTTTGTCCATTATTTTTTTTATTTAAATTTGGGAATTTGTTAACAATTTTCATAATAATTCTAGATATGGCCATCAAACCCCTGTTACGAGTATCGATGCCCTATCCCGGGAAAGGGCTATCACCTCGGGTGGTAGCGACTGTTCCATCCGCATCTGGAAGATCGTAGAGGAGTCACAGTTGGTGTACAATTGTCCGCCCAGCGTTGATAGCATCGAGTGCGTCAAACTGATCGGAGACGAGCATTTTTTGTCCTGTGGAACCGACGGGTCGCTGTCGGTTTGGAGCTCGGGCAAGAAGAAGCCCATGCACACGGTACCGCTTGCGCACGGTAAAACGACAAACGGGGAAGCCAATTGGATCACTGCCATTGCGTCGCTTTTGAACACCGACGTAATCGCTTCCGGGTCGTGTGACGGATTTGTGCGGGTTTGGAGGTTGGTTGGGGCGGGCAAAACGATCGAACCGTTGATGGAAATTCCGGTGGAAGGGTTCGTCAACGCGCTGACGTTCAGCAACGATGGTAAGCAGTTGATCGTTTGTGTGGGCCAAGAGCATCGGCTTGGTAGGTGGTGGACGCTGAAGCAGGCAAAGAATCGAACCGTGGTAATTCCGCTGATTGTGGCGGAAGACGAATCAAAAGGTAAGCGGAAGAAAAAGTTTGATTATTAATGTGAGAATAAATCGTTCCGCGATATATGACTGGAAGCTCGATCGATAGAAAAGTCAGAAAGCCGTGATATTATATCCGTAGTGTAGGAATTCAACACACCTAATACAATCCATGTGTATACATACCTTTCATCTATATTTTATTTGATTTGTGATATACATCGTTTACATAGTCTCCTGGGTACATGTTTTATCTGTTATATGAAGACCACCCAAACGGTTCTTCTGGCTAAGGGTTCATTGGCTTGGTTGCTTAACATCTAATAGAATGATATTAGGAATTTACAAGGGCGTTTTGGCCCAACTCTACGTCTAGTGCTTTGGTTCTCTGGTGTCAAAAGGATTTTCTAAATCGCCTATTTCTGAAATATGTCTACAGATAGGTACATGGGGTACAAATACAGATTCAATTCTCATGTTGAGTTGGATACTTTCCGTCCTATATGTGTGATGGTATCCTAACCGTTGCAAGCACATGGGAAGCTATTTCAATAAAGAATCTAAGTCTGAGGTTACGGAGAGGATGGTTTTTGGCTTTGAGCTCTACACTACACATGTTTAATTCTGTTTTACAGTGGTTTCTGGTTCATGATGTTTAACATCTATATGTATGTGTTCATTCGCACTAAAGCTTTCATATTTTTTGGGAGCGGTTCAGTTTTATTTCATTTTGTTAGTTGCCCTTCTATAAAAAAGGTTTCTGCTTTTCCAAATTTATTTCTAGCAGTTTTCATACTTCAAGTTGTTTTGTTTTCTTCTAATTTAACTGTCTTAAAATTTGCATTGGAATGTGATTAGCTCCTGCTTGGTATTTGGGTCCTCAATTATTTTTATTGCATTTTTTTCGTTTCAATTTATATTTTTTGTCTGATATTTTGTTCAGGGTTGTGTCTGGATTCTCTGGCGTTGATAAACTGCATTTACTTATCGTTCTAAAACATTTTTAGATAAAAAGTACTACATACAAAGAAAGTTCCATTTTGCATTCGGCTTCAAAACCAAATTTTGTTACACATCCCGTTCACGGAATAAACTTGATTTAAAAGCCTTTCGTTGATAAATAGTTGACTTATGAGCGACCGATCAGATGTTTATGTTGTTGATAATCCTATTTATGTATCTACTTGGCTTAATAATTCAATGATGTACCTACTTCGACGTTCAATTCAATCGATAGCGGCGAGGTTTGAAAATTTTAAATGGTTTGTAGGTTTTTAATTGACACATTTAAATAGAAATGGAAAATAACAGCGTAAGACGATTTTGTGCACATCAGTTACGAATCTCAGTTCCGCTCAGCTTCTAAAACGTATACATACATGTCTTCGATTGCGCTCTTCGAAGGTCGAACCACGTCGAACGATTAAGGTGGTTTATTTATCCGTCCTGACCGCGTCGCGCTTTGAGTGTTCTGCGATAAGCAAGAAAATACTTCTAGAATAGATTACACGCGATTTCCTGTGGAGCGGTCTTTCGAAAAGGTGCATGGCTTTTGCCGCGTCGCTGAGTTCTAAGGCTGAAGAATGAAGATGTTGAAAGACCTCAGTGCCACCACGCGATGTACAATGTGCGTTCGTCAAAGTTAAGGACCAGGCGCTCGCAAAAGAACTCGAGGACATACACGATGAAAAAACGTGACGTGGACATTGCGGGGAAGAAGCACAAGCTCCGAATAATCATGGAAGATGGAAGTGTGGAAGTTGTGTGTCCCCAAATGGCCGGAGCGAAATGCGATGACAGCAGCTCTTCGTGATCGTGGGTACGTGTGCACGCCATGGAGATCTGACAAGAAGAGGACGAGTCATGGCTTGCTGCTCACCGATCGACACGCTGAGTGGCTAAAATCGAGTTTCTAGCGCGTTTATTTGGTGTCTTCGAGACATTTTATCAAGGCAAAACTAATGCGCTTCTTTGAAGGTATTTAGCTTTCTGATCAATCCCCCTTAAAGTGAGATGAAAGATTATTTTTTTCCACTTTACAACATATAAGCACAGACAAACAGACATAACACATTGTACATTTACTCATCAAATTCATCGTCGTTTAAATACTAACGACATCTGTTGATTTCAGTTAGTTGGGCAAACCACGAATCAGATGGCGGTAGTGTACAAACGTCAAACTCGAGGAAATCCGATGCGCGCGCCACGAGTGACCAATTGGCCAACTAATGATTATTTGAATCGACCAGTACGTCAGTGAACGATGTAAATTTGTTGGGTGTTATGTCTGTTTGTCTGTGATATAAGGTTTAATTATTTATAAAATACAAAAGATGTTGGGAAAGTTCTCCCGGAAAACTTTGTCGAAGACACCAAGTTGGTAATTCTTTACGCTTGGTATTTTTTACGCTTTATGCTGACAACCCCTTAAAAATGGATTTTTTATCATAACTTTTTCATTTTTTTTTTTCTACATTTTTTGCATGTTCTAGAAAGTTTTAGATAATATTAAAATACGCCGTTTAGTGGCTTTTATGACTTAAAAACTTAAAACATAAAAACGAACAGTGGGTAATGTCTGAGACATAACCGCGAAGTGGACGTAGGACTTGACTGAACCATGCCTTTAAACACACATAATATGTCCAAATCTCTCACATCAACTAATTTGGATAATCGGTGATATAAACCATTCTTTGGCAAAACCTTCTCATCAACCGATACGGAAAGCAACGTCGAACAAGAATAATAAAAAAATTCGGTGGAACTGTCGGAATATTAGCCTCGGCAGCGGCAACTTTTTCCCACCGAAGGACTGCTTGGAATAAGCAACCATTTCAGCAGGCTCAGCAGGCGGACTGTATCTTTGTCCTTCGACTGAAGGGCCTCCGAGTCCGTACGATAGCGACTGAAGGAGAAAATTATTTAACTCTTTCTTCTGAATCTGTGTCAAAAGGTCGAAGAACAAAAGGTCGAAAGGGCGAAAGGACAAAAGATCGAAAGGACAAAAGGTCGAAAGAACAAAATGTCGAGAAGACTAGAGGTCGAAAGGACAAAAGGTCGAAAAGACAAAAGGTCGAAAGTACAAAAGGTCGAAAATACAAAAGGTCGAAAGGACATAATGTCGAAAGGGCGAAGGAACACAGTGTCGAAAGGACAAAAGGTCGAAAGGACGAAAGGCCGAAACGACAAAAGGTCGAAAGGGTAAAAAGTCGAAAGGACAAAAGGTCAAAAGAATAAAACGTCGAAAGAACAAAAGGTCGCAAGTCAAAAAATTGAAAGGAAAAAAGGTCGAAAGTCAATAAATTGAAAGGACAAAAGGTCGAAATGACAAAAGGTCGAAGGAAAAGAGGGCCGAAAAAATAACAGAAGGTTGAATGAAAAACAGGTAAAAAATCAATTTTGAAATCTGAACAATTAAAATTAGATTAGGCGTTAGAGGGTTACTAGTTGACTTCAAAATGAAACACAAACGTTCACAAATCACGTAAGGGAGCGTCCATAAATTACGTAACGCTTAGAGGGGGAAGGGGGTCGAACGAAGTGTGACGATCCATACAAAATTTTTAGATGTTTCTTACAAAAAGAGAGACTAAGGGGGAGGCAGGGTTGAAAATTCCCAATTTTTGCGTTACGTAATTAATGGAACCTCCCCAACGCAAATTTTGGCAATTCCATACCCCTCCCAACTTTACAGCGTAATGTAACTTACTTACTTATGGATCCTGTTCACCTCCGGTGGTGCAAATAGAGATGTCGTAAAATCCCGATTAATCGATTAGTTACTAATCGATTACTTTTGATTCTTGTCGATTATTGAATCGATTAATCATTGTATAGTAATCGATTCAAAATTAATCGATTATCACAACGATGAATCGAAATAATCAATTAATTTTCGACATCCTTATGATGTCGTAAAATTCTGATTAATCGATTAGTAACTAATCGATTACTCACGATTCATCTCGATTATTGAATCGATTAATCGTTGGGTAATAATCGATTAAAAATTAATCGATTATCACAACGATGAATCGATTAATCGAAGTAATCGATTAATTTGCGACATCTCTAGGTGCAAAGGGCCGACTTGAAAGATCTTCATCCTGAGCGTTGCCCGCAGGTATCTGGCAACCCCAATCCTACCCACTACGTTTGACAATAGCCAACATCTTTGAGTTTCCCATTGTTCTATTGAAATTGGGTTTCCCACTGACAATTCTGTTTTGTAAACAAACCACTATTCCGAAGTGATTTTTTCCAAATAGACGTAATTATTTTTCATCATTTTTCAAGAACTTATGCGAAAGTATGAATGCGAGGCGAGGTGCTATTTCAACAAGAATATTGATGCCTTTAATAAATTTTCATATTTCTATGGGCACCAAGCGCTCTACGTCGCCAAAATATCACGATATTCAAAATACATTTTTAATGGCAGGTTTCAACGATTATGATTACGCCTTCGTATTAAATTAATCGATGATTTTGATGCTGGCATCAGAAACATGGCGGCTTCGCAGACCCCTGGTTGCCCGGCTATCGCTTAAGCCAGGTTAGATTTCGGTCGACTTCTTTTATTTCTTTATTGAGGCTTCGCCGAATTTCTTCGGGAATTCCTCCGGGAATTTCTTCGGGAATTCCTCCGGGAATTCCTTCGGGAATTCTTCAGAATTCCTTCGGGATTTTCTTCCGGGAATTCCTTCGGGATTTTCTTCCCGGAATTCCTTCGGGATTTCTTCCGGGAATTCCTCCGGGAATTCTGGGAACTTCTCCGGGAATTCTGGGAAGTCCTCCGGGAATTCTGGGAACTATTACGAGAATTCCTCCGGAAATTTTTCCGAGAATTCCGCTGGGAGTTCCTCCAAAAATTCCTCTGTGAATTCCTCCGAAAATTCATTTGAAAATTCCTTCGAAAATTCTTTTGGGAACTTCTTCGAAACTTCCTTCGGAAATTCTTAATGAAATCCCTTCGGTAATTCTTTAGGGAATTTGTTCGGGAATAACTTTGGGAATTCCTTTGAAAGTTCCTTCAGGAATTCCTTTGGGAATCCCTTCGGGAATTCTTTAGGAAATTTCCTCGGATTCTTCAGGGAACTCATTCGGGAATTCGTCAGTAAACTCTTTCGAGAATTTCTTTCGGAAATTACTTTAGGAATTCCTTCCGCAATTTCTTAGGGAAATCCTTCGGTAATTCTTTTGGGAATCCTGATGGGAATTCTTCGGGAATTCCTTCGGGAATTCCTCTGGGAATCCCTTCGGGAGTTCTGATGGTAATTACTACGGGAATTCTTCCGGGAATCCTGATGGGAATTCTTCCGAGAATTCTGATGGGAATTCTTCCAGGAATTCTGATGGGAATTCTTCCAGGAATTCTGATGGGAATTCTGATGTGAATTCATTCGGTAATTCTGAAGCAAATTCCTCCGAATTCTGATGAGAATCCCTCTGGAATTCTGGGAACTTGGTTTTGAACAATAGTTGTTGGGATATTGAATTTGTTTTTATGCACGGACATTTGGAAGTACCCATTATATGTGTCTAAGGTACCCATTTTTTGAATCGGTATGAAGATGTCAAAAAATGGGCTTTCTGATGACAACATAAAATGGGTAAATTAACCACAATTTATACATTCTCCTCGACTAACTTTAATGCGTAAACATTACCCGTGGAATATTTTTTCAACACCGCCATCATTTTTACAAAGGAAGTTTGTTTTTGGAAAGATGTCATCAAAAGTCAGGAGTGTGCTTTGTTCGAAGTTGCACCGATCCGGAAATGTTTCCGGGCGGAAAGCTAAACATCCGTTGATGTCCAGCGGTAGGATTTTTCTGAGCCGTGAGTGAGGTAAGTTTTTCCATTCGCAATACAACAACAAATGTATCTATATGGGATTTCTTTGGTTCTTCACAGTGATCTGTTCTGATTTCGTATTCAAACAACTATCCCCTGCAGAGAACTATGGCCTTGCAGCTACCCGACGAATCAAATTCATCTTCCGCAAGTCAAATTCTTCGCTTGCCTGCCTCCCGAGAGGAATTATGTGAATGTGGCAGTTGAGATCATTTCCGAGAATCAGAACGATGATGACGGGTGAATTGGCTCCAAAACAAGCACCAAAATGTATTTAAAATGTAAAGGAAAACGATAATGAATTACAATAAAGTTGTTGCTGATGTTTTTCAATTACGATCGTGCTCATATTATACTGTCTGTGCTTATTTGGATACACGAATTATTTATGTAACATAACCTCAAATCCAGAAAAACAAAAAGTGGGGTTATTTACCCATTTTGTCAAATAAATTCAAGGACTGAAATTACCCATTATTTGAAGTTCGGGAGGAATACTTATTAATGAGTAAATTGCGTTTACTTAATTAATGAGTTATGTCTTTTTCATGTATGCTTTTCTTCAAAATGGGTACTAAAATACCCATTAAATGGCACTTGAGAGCTTCCGTGTACAAAAATCCAAGATGGCTGAGTTGGGGATATTGACTAGACCTGTGCGCCGGTCATATCATCGGCGGCGGCGGCGTGGTGGTCACTTTTGCCCCGGCGGCGGCGGCGTCACGGCGGCGCGCCGTTGACTTTTATCGGCGGCGGCGGCGGCGGCGTGAACCGGCGTGGATGAAAAAATCAATTTTACCGTGGATTTTTGGATAACGGGGTTTGATTCACACGGTAGGAATCGCCCGTGGATTAAAATTGCAATATTCTGCGTTTGCCGATCATCAAACAGCACATTCAAAATAGTCAATTGCTGGCGATACTAATCAATACCAAAAAAATATGGTATTGATTAGTTCAAAATGTTATTTGAATTATCACTATTTTGTTACTCTTCGATTTTGATTAATCAAATTTTAACAATAAATCCTGCTTTACTTTTTCGTGACCCCTAAGTGAAGAATTAGATTTCGGTGTCATAGAGCAAATTGGTAATAACTTTTTTCAAAAGTTATTTCAAATTTAGAATTTAGATGCACTTCATTCGTTTTGATCTCAAAATAACTAAGTTTCCGAAAAAATCTAATATTTTCCTGAAATTTGCCTAAATATGCCAACAAAGCGCTTGGTGGAGTTTCTGAAAGAATTTCTGGAGGAAACTATGATTTTTTTTAATTCCTACAGACATTTTTCAGTAAATTTCATTAGCAATTCCTTCGTAAAATCCTATGACAATGTCTGCAGATTTTTTCTATTTTAGAAAGAATAATTCAGGTTCTCTTTGGGAAATTCCTTTAGTAAAACATAAAATATATTCATTCGGAAATTTATTAAAGAATGAACTATTTTCTGATGGAATTCCTAAGAGAATTTTCTAAAGGACTTTCCGAGAAAATTCCTGAAGTAGTGTTGGAAAGTGTAGCAGGAACCTTTTTAAGAAAATTTTGAGCAAGTCCACACAGACATTTCGAAGGAATTCCTAACAGTATTTCCAAAATGCATCAGCGGCTGCTTCCGCATCTTCCTCGTTTGGACACCCCAGAGCCAACGTCATGTTCCAGGTTCTCTGCAAGTTCTTTTGCTGGTCTCTCTTCCTGCATACGCACTACATGTCCAACCCACTGTAATCTGCCTTATTTTATCAACCTGCCTATGACTGCATTTTTGTATACTTGGTTTAACTCGTGGTTCATTCATTCGTCTGCTCCATTTACCATTTTCCACCACGCTGCCAAGTATTGAGCACAGTATTTTCAACTCAAACACTGAGAATTTGATTATCTGCATCTTTTAACGTCCATGATTCCCGGACTGCACGAATCAACGATGTGTACAGAGCTAGTTTTGTCAGTGTCTGTAGGTAGCTTCATGAAGTTATAAAAGAATTTTCTGGAGGAATTTTTAAAGGATTTCCCTGAGAAGTTCTATATTAAATTGCTTAAAGTAGTTTTGGAAGAATTCCTATAGGAATTTCAGGAACAATTATTGTCAAGGAACTTGCTAAGGAACTCCGAAGAAATATCAAATTGATTTTCAATGAAATCCCAAAGCAAAATCCCGAAGCTGACAGAAATTTCCGAATTAATCCGTTAATAAACTTCTGAAGGAGTTTTTAGAGATTTTTTGGAATTTTGAAACAATTTCCTAAGGAACTCCTAAAACATTCTCTGTAGATATTTCAAAAAGAAGGATTTTCAGAAGGTATATCCGAATTTCTGAACGAAGTCTTGACGGAATGTCCAAAGGAATTTTCGGAGATATCTAAGACTGTCAGAAGTTTCTTCAGGAGTTACTTTGAAAAAAAAACCTTCAGGGACTTCTACGAATATTCCTTCAGGAACTTGTTCAGGAATTCTTAAGGAAATTTCGTCCTAGAACTTTTCAAGGAATTCCAAAAGAGTTCTTAGAAGAACTTCTTGAGGAATTTTCGGGAAAACACCTTAACGATTTTCCCAAGGTTTTCTTAAACAAATTTCTGAAGGAACTTTTTCCGAACTAATTCCTGAGAGAAATTTCAGAATATAGCTGAGAGAATTTTCGAAAGACTTTCTGGAATTCGTTTTCGGAGGAGCTTTTGTAGAACTTCTTGAGGTAATATCCGAGGGAATTCCTGAACGAATCTCCATAGGATTTTTTGGAGAATAACAAAAAAAAACTGGAGAAATCTAGGAATTACTTCAGAAATACCAGTAGGCATTTCCTCTGAAATTCTATTAGAAATTTCTTCATAAATTCCTTTGAGAATTCCTCCGGAAATTCCTTCAAATATTCCTTCAGAAATTCCTTTAGGGGTTGTCCATAAACCGCGTAGACTCTTGAGGGGGAGGAGGTTAAAAAAATGGGCTTATTATACGAGTCGAGTGACGTGAGGTGAGTCGATTTTAGCAATTCTCACGTGAGGTGACCATGTTATTCAAATGGAGCTATACGACTCTTCTCACGTCATTCGAGCAATCTCACGTTACTCCACTCGTAGAATAAGCCCAAAAGTCTACGTCAGTCTACGAAGGGGGGCGGAGGTATACAAAAAGTCTAACGTAGACTTTTTTTATTTTATTTTTTTCGGAAAACATTTCATACAGCAGCTTTGTGCGAAGTTCACTTATTTGATTTTTTTTTCGATTTTTCCGTTTTTTTTGCTAGATTTTACCAAAATAATCTCTTGAATCTCTTATGGATTTCACTGAAGTAATAGTCTGAACTACGGCTTAAAAATATCATGATTCAACAGCAAATTCTTCTGTGTTGAGCTGGAAAATTCTCCAAAGTATTCTATAAAAAATTTCGAAAAAAATTCCACTTGGATTACAATGATTACATTGTAGTTTCTACTAAAATATCATTTGATTGTCGGCAGGAACTTCTTTAGAAACTACAAGTGATTCTTTAGAATTTACACTGGGAATTATGTCGCACAAAAATTATTAAGAATTTACAAAGGAAGCATTTTGGAATTTTCAAGAAAAATATCGGAATTATCACGGAGAGTTCTTTGGCGTATTAATTGGAAACTTTGAAGGTTATCTATCGGGAAATTCTACGGAATTTCTACGACAATTTTTTTGGAATGTAGACTTGACGTTCTCGGAATTTCATCTCGAAATTTTTCGAAATTCTGAAAATTCTTGGGTTTTCTCCAAATTTGAACCGGCATGAAGAATTATAATTCAGATGCGTGACAGATTTTAAGCAGTGGCGCGCCTTTGCAAGTGCCGGTGGCGGTGGCGCACACCTCTAGGAGGAATCAAGGATTGAATTCGATTTCGTTTTGAATTTTTAATTGATATTGAGTTGGATTTTGTTCAGTTTGATTTTGTTAGGTTTAAAAATTTGAAGTTTACTGTAGTGTTTACAATGGATTTGAAAATGGATTTGTATATCTGAATTGCTGAAAACCTGGTTGATTTCCAATTTTTTTCCCAATCACATATGACATTTTGTTAAATTTGAAAAAGTCTACGTAGACTTCAAGGGGGTGGGGGAGGGATTTTGGAAAAGTCTACTAGGGGGGAAAGGGTGGTGGGTTTGAAAATGTGAAAATTCGGCCTACGTGGTTTGTGGGAAGTATTTTAGAAATACTTTCAAAATCTCTTAAAGTAGTTCAAACGGGTAGTAGTTCTTTTAAAAATGCCTTCGGTATTTCCGAATGTATTTCATTCAGAAATTCCTGCACAAAACCCTCCAGGAATTTCTTCAAAACCTTCTCCAAAAATTCTCCAAAACTCCACCAATAATTCCTTTGGATATTGCATCAGGGATTTCTTTATAAGTTTCTTCCAGGAAAATTATTCAGATAATGAAATAGTTTTCGGTTGCCAATTGAATTTTTGAAAAAATAAAACAAATAAATTAAACAACTAACACTGAAAAAATCTGAAGGTATTACTGAAAGAATTTCGTAAAGAACCCATGAAGGAATTTTCGATGGAATTCCTGCAGGAAGTTCTGGAAGAATTCTTGGAGAATTGCTGGAAGAAGTTCTGAAGAAATTCCTTAGGAAAATTAGGAAGAAATCCCTTATGCAATCTCTGGAAGAATTTATTTGAGAAATTCATAGAATAATTGCCAAAGAAATTCATGAGGAGGTATTCCTTTAAAAAATTGAAGAGTTGCTAAACAGTTTTTGAAGAAACTCCAAATGGAATTTCTTGAGAAATTTATTAAGAAATATCTGGAGAAATCGCTAAAGAAACTTCCGAAGGAATTCCTCAACGATTCTCCTAAGGAATTCTTAACATTTTCGTAGAAATTACTGAAACAATTTTTTGTATGCATTCCATAAGGAATTTTCTGAAGAAATTCGTGTAGGATTTTCTGAAGAAATCCGTAATGGAATTTCTGAAAGAATTTTCGAAGAAATTTTATAAGACATTTCCGGAAGAATACATAAAGTAATTTTCTAAGGTTTTTTATTGAAACTTTTCGGAGGAATATCTGGAGGAATGTACTAGGAAATATACCAAGTGGTTTTGGCGCTTTGAGGATGTATTCAAGCCTTCACAAAAGCTTATGTGCCACAACAAACATAATTTGCGAGTCACCTACAGGCAGTGTTGTCTTACACTCTGTGCAAGAAATTCTGCTCTTTGTTTTTACTCCATCTAAACGATGGACATTTAGAAAATTAAAATAGCCTTCCATTAGTTGCACTTACTTAGTTAAGATTGTAAAATCGTTTGGATGGAGTAAAATCAAAGAGCAGATTGTTTTTCACTTCTTGAGGAATTCCCGAAGGGATTCCGGAGAAAATTTTGAAGGAATTCCCGGAGGAATTTCATGAGGAATTTCTGGAAAAAAAATCTAGAGGAACTCACTTAGGAATTCTTGGAGAAATTCCCGGAGAATTTGTTGTAGAAATTCTCTGAAGAATTCTCGGAAGAGTTCTATGAATTCTTGGAAGAGTTCCCTTAGGAATTGCTAGATGAATTGCTGGAGGCGCTCTTGTAGGAATTCTCGGAAGAAATCTTGAAGGAATTCTTGGAGGAATTCTCGGAAGAGTTCTTGGAAGAATTCCTGGAGAAATTTCTTGAAGATTTTCCTGTGGAATTCCTAGGAAAATTCCCTCAGGAATTCCTAGAGGAGTACTTGGAGCAATTCTCGGAGTAAATCATGGAGGAATACCCGGAGAAATTCAAGGAAGGATTCCCGGGGGAATTCTCAGAGGAATTCACGGAGGAATTTTCAGAAAAGTTCTTGTAGGAATTCTTTCCTGAAGAAATTCCTGGAGGATTTCCTGTAGGATCTCTTGGAGAATGTTACGGAGTAATTTATGACTCGTTTAGGGAATTTTCGGAGGGTTTACCGGGAAAGTTACTTGGATTTCTGGAATTTCTGGTGGAATTTGTGGAGGAGTTTTTGAATTACTTACTAGCGAAAATTGAGGAGAAATTCTGGAAGGAATGTCAGAAGCAATTTTCAAAATAATTGATGTATAGAAACTAGAAAATTGATGTATAGAAACTGGAGCAGTTCCCGGAGGAATTCTTGAAGGAATTCACGGAGGAATTCTTGAAGGAATTCCATGAGAAACTCCTGAAAGAATTTGAGTTGGAAGAATTATTTTCCGGATGAATTTCTGTGAAACTTTCTAACATATATGATAATTAAAATTATTTCAATTTTCTACAAACCAAATTCAAAATATGGCACTAACCGAAATATAAATATTGTGAGTCCTGATAGTTATATTTTCCCTAAATGAGTATTGTTTAAAAAAATATTCAATTTCTTTACATATTAAATAAACTCCTTCTTTAATATAAGTTGATGTAAGACTAAATATGTGAAAAGCGTAGGGGCAGGTCTTGCAGCTGGTAATAAAGATGAAAAGGTAATTTCAGGACAAAATTTTCAAAACGACTTATCTGCTTTTGTAAACAAAGATTCAAACGACGATTTGACGAATCTGATAGCTCTCCAACGCAAACCAACACCATCAACAGGTAGCGGAAACCTTCAGCTACCTATTGATTGTGTTAATTTGCGTGGGAGAGCTATCAGATTCGTCAAATCGTCGTTTGCATCTTTGTTTACAAAAGCAGATAAGTCGTTTTGAAAATTTTGTCTTGGTTTGATCACTTTTTGTACAGTGACTATAATAACAGTGTCGTCAAGTGTCAGAATTGGAACAGAATCGTCTGTCAGTTCCATACAAATGCGCGTTCCAAACGAGCAGGAGACCTGTCAAACGTGGCACATGACGTTACTCTTCTTATCCAGCTTTCCACGCTCGGTAATGGCGGCTTATCGGTGTGCAAAAATCAACCGTTCACTGTACTGTTTGACACTAGCTGGAGGAAAGCTCATTGGCGTTCGTGGGTGAGGGGAAGGGAAAAAGGCCTCTTCGCCAGTGCGTTTTCCTCCAGCTAGTGTCAAATAGTATTCGCGAAGTCGAAGCAAAATTCTTCACACAAACAATGACAGTTCTTTATGGGTTTTTACAGTAGAGCAACAGAGAGAAGGAGATGGCGGCCATGTTTCACTCAAACTCTGACAGATAGCAAAGGGATTTCCCATAGGAGGGAAGAGCAGAATTTGCTTCGACTTCGCGAATAGTGACCGATTGATTTTTAAACAAGCCGACAAGCCGCCATTACCGAGCGTGGAAAGCTGGATAGACATTCCCTAAGACGAATTCTAAGAACTTCAGTAGCACCGTTTTTTTCTCGAGAAATTGCTGGAATGGATTAACATTAATGTAAATAAATGCAATTTTGTGATGAAAGGCATCATCGCCGCTAGGTGAATCAATAAGTGTTATTTGTTTTTCAATTTGACGTTTCTATTCGAACATCAGTGTGCGTGTATTCAGTCCACCCAGACGGGATAACCCGATGCAATGTGAACTGGCAAAAATTCCAGCATAAAACCAAAAGCTTCCTAACCCCGGTCCCGGCCCGGCCCGGGCGCAATGAGAATAGGCCTTTAAGCGCTTTTCTAAAACATATTGAACTTTCTGTCCCGCGCCCACACAAAATCTATCTGGTCACTTGCCCTTTCCACAGTTATTAATTGAAAGCTTTTATTTGCCCGCCATTGCATGAGTATGTATCTTGTGTGGCAAGTACAATGGATACACTATGCCCAGGGTGTCAAGAAAGTTTCCAACCCGAAAACATCCTAGACCGGACCGAGAATCGAACTCGCCATCTCCGGATTGGCAATCCTACACCTTTCCTCGCAAGGCTACTGGAGACCCGTCGCTGCTACCGACTGATTTGAATATCGTAGACGATTCCGCTATATCAATGACACTTCCGTCAAGTGAATCAATCACTCATTATTACATGCCAACGCAATCACTTTGGTCGGAAAACCCCACTGATGGATAATCTTATAGTTAAGTTTTCATGACTATATCCAGAAGTTCTTTCGATGCTTTACACTTTACATTTAATGGATCACGAGCTCATGATGGCTACTAAATTGTCAAGTTTCGGTTCACATGACTTATTACTAAATCAGTTTTGATTCACTTAATCAATTAAGTTGTTTATCAAGTCTTTCAAGCCAATTTAATCGCATCTGCCGCAATTCTCATTTTCAAAACGATTTAATGGTATCCTTCCCACTTCTCACTCATCCTCAATCGCCAACGGAGTTATTTTCAGCCCCAGGCGATTATCGACTGGTGCTATCCGTCCATCCATTTAATCAATTCCCTCTGTGACGGAAAACACCATCTGTCATCTTTCCGTTCCGCGCCATCGATGCCGAAGCCCTCCCCTCCCGCGCCTTACAGCAACCGCTCCAGGTCCTCGCTTTCGGCGTCGCTGGTGCCCGTGTCCGTGTCGGTGTAGTCATCGTCCCGCCGGTTTCGCCGGCAGCACGGCAGCCGTCCGTCGTCCTCGAAGTCGCTCCAGTGTTCGAACTCCTCCTTGTGGTGCTCGAGCAGCATCAGCGATGGGAACAGACTGTCGCAACCGCTGCAGCTGGAATTGAAAGCGGAAATGGGAGAGAGAAGAATTCAATCAAGGTGTTCCCAGGCATGTGTATTGGAATAATTTAACGGCTGAAATGGCGATTTCAAAGTATCGAAAATTTCGATTCGAAATACGAGGCACGGATCCGCTACCTTATTAATTCGGACACCGCTGATTCAAAATTCTCTGGATTAAAAAAACATTGAGTGTGCCCTTTTGTGTTTATTTTCCCAGTTTTATAGAATTTACTAGTGGGAGTTCATGAAAAGAATATAGATTTATCCGTGCGTATTTATCTGCTGCGTAATACATATTCAGTGCAAAGATTAAATGGGAGATTGAAAATAAATCTCAAATTTGAAATATTAGAATTTGCTAAAAAAATCTTACTATTCAGATCTGGGGAACAGCTATGGGAGACAGAATGTCATGAATTATGTCTAGCAATTTGTGAGCCAGTTTTTGGAATATGAGTCAAGGTGGGTATTCGATGCAAAACGGTAACGAGCAAATCTTGATCGCTGCGTGTTTAAATAGTAGTTTGTGCAACAAGTTGCAAATAGATGATTTTTTCAGCACGAGTTGTACGTTTATCCAACGAGGCTTGCCGAGTTGGATAAATACTACGAGTGCTGAAAAAATCGAGTTTTGCAACGAGTTGCACTCGCTATTTTTGCAATGACAAAAAATTGACTTAAATTTGATAAATCTGTACCAAAATTGTACAGTCTAATTTACTTCACATGATCATTCTTGCCAATAAATTATGTTGCTGCGGAGAACAATCAGATTCCATTTTACCGTGCCACATTGCATAGTTCGATAAGCCGTGAAGCGATAGATGTACTTGACTTTGGAAATTTTTGATGTCATGTCCACTAAACTATTTAATTTATTACGGGGCGCATAGAATACACTATTTGAGCACTCACCGAAGCTAATTCAGCAAAATGTAGTCATGTAACTACTGTTCTGATGTTGGTTTTTCATTATAGCACCCAAATGAGTGCTATAATGAATATTATGCAACCCATTTGAGTTGCATAATGTTCATTAAGGTGAGTTACGGCGGCGTCCAAAAATGGCAGCCACAATGGCCGTGCTATCTCTCACCTCGCGTTTTTGCTCGCACAAATGTGAATATTTAGGCGGTTAGCACATCTGGAAACCATTTTTTCATGTATGCTGCAAGTGAGCAAAAGTGAAAAACTACTTTTTGCTTTTGTCTGTCGTTTACTTTTCAAGTTATGTGCCCTCAAAAGTGCTATGTAGATTTGAAATTGGGCTCCAACGCGATTCACCTTAAAGCATCCATTTCGTTGGTATGGAAAAGTAGGCAGTTTTAACACTCAAAGACAAACTGTAAACCAGATATTATGATCAGGAATTGCAAAAAAGTCTTTTTAAATTTATCTACACGTAATCAATAAGTATCGATTTGAAATTTTTCTAAATATGTTGGGCACTCCCATTTTCCGATTTATTTATATTTTTTTAAGCTAAAAGCTTGAATTTCCTGAATAAGATAGTCAATGGTCATCTATAAATGATCCGCTTGTTTGAGAAACTGCAGATGTAACATTTTTGGTTAAAATGAGATTTTTATATATTCTGAATCCTGGTCCAAAAATATGTATCATGGCAAAAATACATTTTTTGTTACGTAGAGAAACTAACGTAAAACGTCCTATCGTTGTGGTATGCCCTAATGTTGCGGTAGTGTTATAGTAGTCCATTCTGGATACAACACCATTGAAAACAATTGAGGGTACGCTAAAACTCTTCGAATTAACGACTAGAACAGCTTTTGTTTGATGAAATTTCGTTCAAAATGATGAAAAATCAACATTTTTCGTTAAAATTTGAATCCCTTGAGCCTATTATTGCGGTAGTGCTAAGGTCCTATTGTTGCGGTATCGCTCCCCATAAGAATTACATGCAATACCGCAACAATAGGACTGACCTTCAAAAAATATCGCAACGATAGGAAACTGCGTCCTATTATTGCGGTAGTTTGTTTTTATTGTGATAAAAACAAAACAACATAAGTTAAGCACAATTCACGTAATATTTACGAATCCTATTCAACTACTACAATATGGAATTCGACCAACAGGTAATTTTTGAAGAATTTTTGTAATTAATTTCATTTTGAAACGGTGCTTAACCCCTCCATAATAGGTCGTTTTACCCTATATGTGCACGCGCTTTGAAGAGTAGGGAAGACTGGGTAGACTTGATCCCCTTTCTTTTTTTCCGATGTATCACAGCCTAAAATAAATAAACATACGCAATTTCCATACAGACTATATGTATTTGAGTAATTCTCGCTGAAACCGGGCCACTATTTGCACGAGGTTCTTAAAAATGCCTAAATTTATATTCTTTCGAAAGCTTTCGGCGAGTATATTAAGGATCCGAGTTAAATTCATCAGAAATATGAACCCCTCGTTAGTTATACACGAAATCATTTTTATGGACCCCTCGATTTTTGTCAATTCTTGACTCACCAAAACTGTCATAACTCCAACATTTCTCAACCGATCATAGTGATCAGCATATCGTTGGAAAGAGGAAGAGTGTATCCTAAATTTTCAATAATAAAAATTCAAGCAGCCATATTGAATTTGGCCGCCATCTTGGATTTCTTTTTAAAAACCATTTTTCCGCCAAGCTCGCAACCACCGATTTTGAATGTTAATACATCGATGGAAAGCTTAGCTTATATTGTGCATTGTGTTCGAAAATCTCAGGTGTATGTTTTTTCTATCAAAAGTTATGTACGATTTACCAATACAAAAATTCTTGAATTATTTAATACAATAACTTGAATACGGCTCCGTTATGCTCAAAACTTTTGAGCCCTTCAAATAAAATACTGTTGTAGATATGCTTTTGATTTTTAAAACATATTTGGCTTAGAATAGTGTATGAAATCAAGGAACTGACGTCGTATTACCATATTAACCATAAAAATAATGTTCGTTGGTCAGATGGCCCTTCAAAAAATAATTTGGGAAATCATACATAATTTTTGATAGAAAAAACATACACCTGAGATTTTCGGACACAATGCACAATATAAGCTAAGCTTTCCATCGATGTATTAATATTCAAAATCGGTGGTTGCGAACTTGGCGGAAAAATGGTTTTTAAAAAGAAATCCAAGATGGCGGCCAAATTCAATATGGCTGTTTGTATTTTTATTATTGCAAATTGAGGATACACTCTTCCTCTTTCCAACGATATGCTGATCTCTATGATCGGTTGAGAAATGTTGGATTTATGACAGTTTTGGTGAGTCAAGATTTGACAAAAATCGAGGGGTCCATAAAAATGATTTCGTGTATAACTAACGAGGGGTTCATATTTCTGATGAATTTAACTCGGATCCTTAATATACTCGCCGAAAGCTTTCGAAAGAATGTAAATTTAGGCATTTTTAAGAACCTCGTGCAAATAGTGGCCCGGTTTCAGCGAGAATTACTCATTTAACTTTACTGATGTATGACAGTCCTTAAATTATTGTTGTTATTGATACACAATCGATTTTTTGGAGTGCTGTCAAAAATCGACTTTGAAAATATTTGGGGGAAATTGATCCCTCTCCAAGAACTTGCTTTGATAAAATTAGAAAGGTGCCCTCAGATTTTTTAAATATTTTCCCTTCAAAATACGCGGAATTATCGAATTGCTGTGCGTATACCAGAACGATTTTTGTTATTGAATTGGACAGCACATGCAATTTTAAAATTTGGGGAGACTTGATCCCCTTTCTATGAGATCTACGCAATAAATAATTTTTCATGCCAACCCTTCATCAAATCCGTCAAATCTACAAAAAATTAGAAGCCTAAGAACGGTTTTTATTTTTTTTTTCGCCAATTTTTTGTATGGGTGAATAACGGGGGATCAAGTGTCCCTATATTGAAGCAATAACTTCAAATTCAAATATCCTAAAACTTTGATGGAATCTTGATATTTTCATCAGTACAGATCAATAAGCATATTTATGGCTTGTTGCTGTGAAAAACGAAAGCATTCGGTCATTGTTATGAAAAGTTTGCGTGGCCAATAAAAAATCTTTGGAAGGTCAAAACATACAAACCGCCCTGCAGAATAAATGAGGCTGTCAATCCAAAAAATAACTCACCACATAAAGATCATTTGTCTAGAGGATCTATACTAAAATATACGCTAGAACAAAACTACTTTAGTTTTCGATAAAACCGGGGGTGATCAAGTCTCCCCGGGGATCAAGTCTACCCACCTTCCCCTACTACTTACAGTTCTCGAACTGGAAGTGCCCCATGGTGTTGAGTTTTGCCAAAAACTATTGATCTATATCCAAAAAATTCGAAAGATTCGGTGCCAATTTGTTTAAAAACAGTTTTTTTTGTTTTCTTGAAATTGTGTAATATGGCTATATGCAGTTTCAAATGACAAATGATTCAAATGTTCTTTCAAGAAGTGTCCGACATTGAAAGGTTTCCTTTTCTGCTGCGCTTATTTTTTTTCCAAGACATAATCTTGATAAGATAGGGGGGGTCCCGTAGCGTAGTTGGCTACACGTTCGCCTTACAAGCGAATGGTCATGGGTTCGATTCCCAACCCCTCCACCAAACCCTCGTCAGTCGCCAGATCCGCAGCCCATACGGTGGCGTTTGGGGTACGCGCCTTACCGTCACGGCTGCCTGATGACGACTGACAACTTGTTCTTCTCGGAGGCATTCCTCCAACGTTACCCGGATTAATGGCAACCGAACAATGCAACGATCATTGAATACACGACATGGACAAACGGACACAATGGACTCACGATGAGATGGACTGGCAACGACAACAATAATGGTAATGGAAATCTAAAAATAGATTCTGTGTGGATTCTGTAGAGCAGAATACCACAGTAGATCTCGGCACAGTAGCGGTTAAGTAACACAGAGTGCCTAAAAGTAAATAAAGGAATAAAAAAAAAAAAAAATCTTGATAAGATGCCTTCAAGGGCAAGTACCAAATACAATGAAAAACAGTTCTGCTTGTAATCGGTGCTTAATCATCAAATTATACAATAAATCGAGCAAAATGGTAGTTACCCTTTGCGTGTATCAGCCACGGACCACTTCATGTTGTGGTGCATAATGTTTTAAAATGCGAACAATAATCCTCCTAGTTTCTACGAAGGAAATACATTTCTAGACCTCATCCGCTACATGCGGTGGGTGGCTGTGGTTACGGTCGCTTTGCAATCGGATTTCGCCGGTCGAAGGGACAATTTATACAACTCTAGGCTTGTGATGAATGTAATGGGTTAAATATGGATGGTGTGCTTGATTAACGAGTCAATAGAAATCAGAAGTACACACTAAGCAAGGACTTCGCTGTTCGGTAATTATTTTTACAGTTTTAGTTCGGTAAATCATGATTTTACTGAGATAATTGTAAAGCTACTGTCAAAATTGATATTTTTACCGATGACTCAGTAAATGGAAAAAAATATTACTGTACACCGTGAAGAAATTACTGACTCTTTCGGCAATTCATTAGTTTATAGGCTGTTCGGTAATAAAATACTGTACTGACAGTAAAACATATAACTTTACCGAACATTTCATCAAATATACTTAAAAAATTACCGGAGACAACTGTTAACAAACAATTGAAACTAAATAGAAAAGAAACAGACGCCATTTGAATTACTTTTCGATTCGCGATTTTGCTTCAACGAGATTTTGTGAGTTATCAAATTTTAGTTTTTTTAATCATTTGCATGTGATGTGATAAGCATTAGTGGTCTCATATTGTTTTCAACGATGCAATTCTTTTTGTGCCGACGTTCACAAGTTAGTTTGTCCAAACAAACTATTTTGCTCTTAGACTTCACGGTTCGGCTTGTGATCTGCTAGAATCCATTCTAGTCGTGAAGTCCACTGATGAATATAGTTTTGTTGACCGCCAGTATAACAAGAAAAGCATCGTTCAAAAATTACATATGGGATCAGTATGCTTGAGACTGCAACTGAAAATATAAATAATCAATTAAACTGATGCGATGGAGGAAAAACTTTCAGTGAAAACAAATTGAAAATGAGGCAGTAAAATATAACAAAAATATCGAAAATAAGAATACATAATTCCAATTGATGTTTGGAGGGCAAAAAGAAAAACATGATTTCTTAAATATTACAATGTATTTTTTGTCTTCCTTTTTACATTCTTTTCTCTTTTCCAAAAAAATATTCTTTAAACTATTTACTGATCGATCCGTAAAATCAATAAAATTTTACCGAAAGAAATGTTAATGTTTTACCGACGTCCTGTAATTTTATTGACATATCGGTTAGTAAAATTACTGATAACATCGTCAATTTTTTGCCGAACAAACTGCAATTTTTGACAGTTCAGATTGATTTTTATTTACTGGGCGTTCGGTAATCAAAAAAATTACCGGGCTCATTACCGAACGTTCAGCTGTTTGAAAACCCGGTAAAATTTTACCGACTCCAGTGATCTGAGTTTACTGTGTACGACTAGATGGTTTTTGCTACAATGCAAGACCATGCTGAAGGTGGCTGGGTTCGATTCCCGGTCTGGTTGGAAATTATCTCGACTTCCCTGGACATGAAGGTATCATCGTGTTAGCCTCATGATATAAATATAAATTTGTGGGCAAGCACAATGAATATACGATTGCAAACATAGTAATTTGGCTCAGAAGCCTCACAGTTAATAACTGTGGAAGTGGGGGAAGAGCATCATTTCTCACTTCTCACTGCAAAAGTGAGATATAAGGAGTTGGAAATTATAAGTGAGAAGAGAGGCGTCTCCATTCTTACTTTGGTCTTCCCACTTTTACAGTGAGAAGTGATAAATGATTAGTGGGAAGTGAGACGTCTCACATCTCACTAATCATTTGTCACTTGGCACTATTGAAAGTGTGAAGGACTAAGTGGTCACAGTAAGAAGTGACAAATGGGAAGTGAGAAGTGGGACGTCTCTTTTTGCACTTCGTACTTCTCACTTTTCACAGTGAGAAGTGTACATTTATCAGTGAGAATTGAGAAGTGAAACCTCTCACTTCGCACTTCGCGCTACTTATTTCTCACAAGTTGCTGTAAAAGTGATAGGTGCGAAGACGTATCACTACTCACTTCCAACTTTTCACTTTTCACAGTAAAAAGTGAGAAATAATTAGATCGAAGTTAGAAAAAAGTCTCATATCTCACTACTCATTTCGCACTACCCACCAGAGTGTAAAATAATCGATTTTTTTGTTGAAGTCCACCTTTCTTCACTTATCAGCTCACTTCCAGACACATTCATAGTCGGCTCTGGACTATCAATATTCGGCTGAATTTTAGTCTTTGAATATTTATGCACATTCTACAAATTGATAAATTATCTGAAATCTGAACACGTTTTAAATGAGTAAAATAGTTTATCACATAGAACTAAACCCAATTTTCACCCGTGAGGCATTTTTAACGGTAAACATCAATGTAAACGATGCTAATTATGTGTTTTTCTGCACAAAGTGACCACACTCAGTGACAGTCGAATGAATGAGTTTGTGGAATAGTCGTCTGACTATGTCATTCTATGTTTTGAATATTCATGCGATGTTTGTCAAAATTCGGACTAAAGTTCCTTCATGAAGATGAACATTTCAAGCTCTGCTACCCACTTTTCATAGTGAGAAATACGCAATGAGACGTCTCACTTTTCACTTATCACTTCTCACTGTGGAAAGTGGGAAGAGCGAAGAAAGGAGATAGTTGTCTCTCTTCGCAGTGAGAAATGTGAAATGATGATGAAGAAGTGTCAGTCAAATGACCTATTCTGCCAAATGACCCATTCGGCCAAATAATCGGTTCGGTCAAATGCCCTGTTCGACCAAATAACCTTTTCGGTCAAATGACATATTCGGCCGAATGACCCATTCGGCCTAATGGATTGTTCGGCCTAGATTGTGGCATCCGGCCAAATTGCATTCGGTCAAACGACGCTTCCCCGTGGAAATGCTTAATAAACAGTAAGCTGCGAGGCGGCAATTTCTCCGTTGGAGATGTAATGCCAATAACAACAGTCACATTTTCTGGATCGTACTGGAAAACGTAACTGATGTTCGCGAATCCATGAATTAAATCATGGTGTATTTTTTTTTCTGGTTCACGAATATGGGAACGCTTTTTTGTGTGTAAACGTTTTGAACCCATTTGGTAAGACATATTTTAACGCGTTATTTTTTATTATCTCTACAGCAAATTTCAGTTTTATGCTATCGTAGTTTCTGCTTTTATGAAAATATTCGAGAATCTAACTCTGATTACAAAAATAGCATCATATTCTAGGAAATATCATAGCATGTAAGGTAAGGATTCTGATAAAGGCTTGTTGCGTGGTGCGTTTATGAGTAACAAACACTGTTGATGACTGGCGGAGACAGAGGTATGGCACCACGCGATGCAATCACACCATTGTTCTCAACGGCTATTGTTCTTGCGCTTAGTGGTGCCCCACCAAAAAACAATAGCTGGCTCCGCCAGTTGTAGGTATATTGTTAGGCGTTGCTCGAATATTGATTCCCTGTATATACGCAAATAGCCAGCATGAGTTAACCGCCAAAAATTTGTAGCGTTATCTCAAAATAAGGAACTTTTTAAGAAAAACTATTTGCTACCGGTTATGTAGGAAGGAATCCGCTACAACGCCTACCAAATATTTTTTCGATGAAGTCGCTGAATTTTGAGAAATCGAACCTTAGATGCCTTTCGCCAGCCGTAGCCGGAAGGGTACGATGAGCAGGGCATGTTGCAAGAATGCTGGACAGTAACCCTGCAAAGATGGTGTTCGTTTTCCATCCGGCGGGTACGAGACGGCGTAGAGCGCAGCGAGCGACATGGGCAGAGATCCGGCAGGTGCAAAACGACTTGGCGAGCGTGGGGGCGTATTCGAAGATGGAGAGATGTGGCCCCGAAACGTGTCAATGATGCCACAATTGGCGTCAAATTGTTGATTCAGTGTTATCTGTTTAGATGTAGACTAAATAAATGAATGAAATGCCTTTTGCCATACTGATTTCAGAAAGTGAACTCCTGGTGTGCCAATAATTCCAATAAATCGTTGAAATTTCTACTTCGACTTCTAATTTCGACTTCTTTTATTTTGAATAGACGTGGAAAATTTTAAACGGCGGCGCGCCGATGCAAAAATATCGTCGGCGTGCCAAAAACTGTCGGTGGCGGCGGTGTGGCGCGGCGAACATTTCCCATCAAGCTTAGTCATAAGAAGATGATGCACCAATGCCCAAGTGTATCATGCGTCTCCATATGCTCGAATGTGAACATTTTCAATATCCCTAGTTATTGTGTTCAGTTGCCTAGGAGGTCAACGTTCTCTTGAACAACACTCATGGGAACATCAACATATCAGATTAGTGATATAACTTAGTATTTTTATTTTTATGGACATAAAACATGCATGTTACTTCAACACTTGACAGGTGACGAACCTCCCTTATTTTGTGAACAAATAATCGCGGATGTGAAAAGTAAACAGGCATAAGGAGCCTTTTCTTACAAAAAGCGTGGCGAAGGAGGGAAGGATGTGGAAAATCGCCATATTTTTCGTGTGCTCGTTTTATGAGTCTTCCTTTAAGGGACAAGGTGGAAAATAAAATTCCAATTGAGTTCTGGTTAGAGGTGTGCGCCGGTCCGATATTCGTCGCCGTCGTCACGCCGAAAGCCATTTTGGCCAGCGGCGGCGGCGGCATGAATCGGCGTGGCGATTTTTTCATTACGATTTTCAAAGATTTTTTTACAATTTTTCGGGATATTTTCAAGACATTAAAAGAAAAATCTTTTGAACTTCTCCAGAAAAATCTATAAGACTTTTCATAATATGGAAAATATTTTCGAGCAATCTTTGGAATTACCAAGAGAAGGTGTAATTCCCAAATAAAATTGTTTAGAATTTAGCAGAAAAATCGTCGTAATTTGCATGAGAAACTTCAGAATTTTCACAAAAAAATGTTCTTAACATCTACAGGAAAAAATTCAGAAATTTACGAAAAGTTCCTGTTGATTTTCTGTTGAGTATTCTTCGAAATTTTCACAGAAAATTTTTGATAATTGTAGGAGAGTGCGATTGGTAGAATGAGTGTTTAACCGTTGGCTTTCTCAGTCTAGAATAATAAAGACAGTAAATTCTCAAGAATTTCCGCGGGAGACTAAGATAAAATGTTCACGAGAAATTGTCCGTAAGTTTAACGGAAACTTCTTTAGAATTTTCGCGGAGGATTGTTCAAAATGTTTCCACGAAAAATTGTTCGAAGTTTCTACGGGAAATTACGTTCGATAACTGAAAGTAATTTAACTGCAATGCTTTTAACAGCATTTCAATAGTTACATCAGTTTTGCAAATATCGGACGTATGAGCTTCAAAACTGTGTCAATGACGATGATAGCTGCATAACGCTGAACAATCAGGTGCACTTCTATTCTGACGCCGTCTGACAATTGTTTGCCGTCCTGAATGCGTCGCAGTTATCGAACGACTAATGTATTGTCCAACCGCTGCACTTGGCACGGTACCCCCGGATCAGAGAAACGACTGGTATGACGGCGAATGGGAGCAGTTAGTGGAAGAAAAGAATGCAGCATGGGCGAGATTGCTGCAACACCGCACGAGGGCGAACGAGGCATGATATAAACAGGCGCGGAACAGACGAGTTTGATTTTCCGGAGGAAAAAGCGCCAGCAGGAAGATCGAGACCGTGAAGAGACGGAGCCGCGCTGTACCGCGCTAATAACACACGAAAGTTCTATGAGAAGTTAAACCGTTCACGTAAGGGCCACGTGCCACAGCCTGATATGTGCAAGGACATAAACGGGAGCCTTCTTACGAACGAGCGTGAGGTGATCCAAATGTGGCGGCAGCATTACGAAGAACACCTGAATGGCGATGTGGCAGACGAAGATGGCGGTATGGTGATGGATCTGGGAGAACGCGTGCACAGGCTCCGGATCTCCAGGAAATCCAGAAGGAGATTGGCCAGCTTAAGAACAACAAACTCCCTGGGGTTGACCAACTACTAGGAGAGCTACTTAAACACGGTGGTGAGGGACTGGCTAGATCGCTGAACTGGGTCATTATAAAGATTTGGGAGGAGGAAGTTTTGCCACAGGAGTGGATGGAAGGTGGCGTGTGTCCCATCTACAAAAGGGCGATAAGCTTGATTGTAGCAACTACCGCGCAATCACATTGCTGAACGCCGCCTACAAGGTACTCTCCCAAATTTTATGCCGTTGACTAGCACCAATTGCAAAGGAGTTCGTGGGGCAGTACCAGGCGGGTTCTATGGGCGAACGCTCCACCACGGACCAGGTATTCGCCATTCACCAAGTACTGCAGAAATGCCGCGAATACAACGTGCCCACACATCATCTGTTCATCGACTTCAAAGCCGCATATGATACAATCGATCGGGACCAGCTATGGCAGCTAATGCACGAACACGGTTTTCCGGATAAACTGACACGGTTGATCAAAGCGACGATGGATCGGGTAATGTGCGTAGTTCGAGTTTCAGGGGCATTCTCGAGTCCCTTCGAAACCCGCAGAGGGTTACGGCAAGGTGATGGTCTTTCGTGTTTGCTATTCAACATCGCTTTGGAATGGGTAATACGAAGAGCAGGGATTAACACGAGTGGTACAATTTTCAATAAGTCCGTCCAGCTATTTGGCTTCGCCGACGACATAGATATTATGGCACGTAACTTTGAGATGATGGAGGAAGCCTACATCAGACTAAAGAGGGAAGCTAAGTGGTTTGAACTAATCATCAACACGTCGAAGACAAAGTACATGATAGGAAGAGGTTCAAGAGACGACAATGTGAGCCACCCATCGCGAGTTTGCATCGGTGGTGACGAAATCGAGGTGGCAGAGGTGTGTACTTGGGCTCACTGGTGACTGCCGAAAATGACACCAGCAGAGAAATTCGGAGACGCATAGTGGCTGGAAATCGTACGTACTTTGGACTCCGCAAGACGCTCCGATCGAATAGAGTTCGCCGCCGTACCAAACTGACAATCTACAAAACGCTCATTAGACCGGTAGTCCTCTACGGACACGAGACCTGGACGATGCTCGTAGAGGACCAACGCGCACTTGGAGTTTTCGAAAGGAAAGTGCTGCGTACCATCTATGGTGGGGTGCAGATGACGGACGGTACGTGGAGGAGGCGAATGAACCACGAGTTGCATCAGCTGTTGGGAGAACCATCCATCGTCCACACCGCGAAAATCGGACGACTGCGGTGGGCCGGGCACGTAGCCAGAATATCGGACAGTAACCCGGTGAAAATGGTTCTCGACAACGATCCGACGGGCACAAGAAGGCGAGGTGCGCAGCGGGCAAGGTGGATCGATCAGGTGGAAGATGACTTGTGGACCCTCCGTAGACTGCGTGGTTGGCGACGTGTAGCCATGGACCGAGCCGAAAGGAGAAGACTCTTATATACTACACATGCCACTCCGGGCTTAGCCTGAATAAATAAATAAATAAATGTATTGTCCATAAGGAATTGTTGGAAAATCCCATTAAATTACCCGTTCAGTTATTGACATTTGGCCGTATAACCTGTTGACCAAATTTACGGACAAATATTTCATTCTGCCAAACGACCATTTCGACCAAACAGCATTTTTGGGTTCATGACCTATTCGGGGAAACAACTATTTCGGCCAAATTGCCAGTTCAGACGTCTGTCGCTTTCGGTCAATGGAATTTCTAATCGAAAATAGAAAGAATTGTCTGATGAAATCCTAAAAAATCCTCAAAAATTTCGAGCATTTTTTTGATGTTTTAAAGTTGGCTATGCCAAACTAGCCGTTTAGTGATGAATTTCTCCCTGCGAAAAAATCACTCTAATAAAGAATAAAAAACTAACCGTCTTATATAATCTAGATTGGGGAAGTCAACGTAACGCATGTCTTTTACCAGCGACAATTTTCTGTGTGAATTTCAAAGAATACTCAACAGAAACTCAATAGGAACATTCCGTGGATATTCCGAACATTTTCCTATAGAAATTTGGAACAACTTCTCGTGAAAAATCTGAAGAGATTCTCATGTAAATCCCAAACAACTTTCCTTGGTAAATCCAAAGAGTTCTCGATACTTGAAAGCAGTACTGAGATTTTCATTTTCATTGAGAGAGGTCACGCGATATTTACATTTTATTCTCTCCCGCTTTCAAAGAAAACATAAACAATGAAAGGAATTCTGCTATATTTTCACGGATTTTTATTTCATGAAAGCGCATCAAACTATTGTAAACAAGCTGTTTCTTCTTCAATAATGTTACTTCTAACTCGAAAATCAAAAACAATACAATCATTTTATCGACTAGTCATCGTTATTTGCACAGATCTATTAAAATTATTTGGAAATTTAGATTTCAAAACAAAGTGACATTTCCACCATGACTGCTTGTAATGTGACAGGTGACCGGGAGACGGCTACATTTTCATTTGGTCTCTTGAAAATGAAAATGCAATGTTTTCGCTTTCACATGACTGCCACGAAAACTACCAGTACTGCTTGAAAGTAGTTTGCGTGGAAAATCTGAAAATAATTTCTGGAAAAACTGGCAATCTTTCGTTAAAATTTTGAGGCGAAAATCAAAAGATTCTCCCGTTATTGTCTTCAAAATATCCAAAATGACCAATTCAGGCAAACGACACTTTCGACCGAAAGTCCTTTTCGATCAAACAACTATGTCGGCCGAAGGACATATTCACGATTTTTTTTTTAGCCAAAGGAACTGTTCGACCAAATGACAAATGACCAAATGGTCAAATAACTTTAGGCTAGATATCCTAGCGAAGTCTGAAAACATAATGAGATCATTTATTTATTTTTTTATTCCTTTATTTATTTGTTAGGCACTCTGTGTTACTTAACCGCTACTGTGCCGAGATCTACTGTGGTATTCTGCTGTACAGAATCTACACCGAGTCTATTTTTAGATTTCCATTACCATTATACATGTCAGTGCCAGTCCATCTTGTCGTGAGTCCATTGTGTCCGTTTGTCCATGTCGTGCATCCATTGATCGTTGCATTGTTCGGTTGCCATTTATCCGGGTAACTTTGGAGGAATGCCTCCGAGAAGAACAAGTTGTCAGTCGTCATCAGACAGCCGTGACGGTAAGGTGCGTACCCCAAACGCCACTGTATATGCTGCGGATCCGGCGACTGACGAGGGTTTTGGTGGAGGGCTGGGAATTGAACCCATGACCATTCGCTTGTAAGGCGAACATGTAGCCAACTACGCTACGGGATCCCCCTTATAATGAGATCATATAGTAAACATACTTTGATTTTGACATCAAATTGAGTCATAATTCGTTTTCAAATATGTTTAAAGCATTATTATTGATTACATATTTTGATCTCATTTTACTGTAGATTACTAAATTGAATGATATGACGTCAAACTGTGTTTTATTTTGTTATCGGAAACCAATATCAGAATTAGTTTTCGATTTGCTCACATCGACAGCAGGAATAGGTTATGATTGAATGTCACAGTAAGATATTTCTACTATTACGTTTTGTTATTTGAACCGTTAAAACGACCCAAATTAAGTAAACATAATCAATGATTTCGCAACATTAAAAAAAGTTATCGATTTGCTCGGGAAGGTTCTACAAATAGTCTTTTCGGTTAAACGACATATTCGGCCTAATAACTTTCAGCCTTGTGGCTTTCTGTCGAACGACTCTTTTCTGTTCAAAAATTCAATTTCCAATTAGATTTTTTTTGAATTTCAACGGGAACTCCTTCGCAATTTTCACGCTTAGTTTTTACGGAGAACTTTTCAAAATTTCAACAAGATATTGTATGGAATTTTCATGGAAATAATTGGTATCTTCACGAAGAATTCTCTGGAGTTTCAACGTGATTTTGTAGAGATCTATCTGGAAATGATATGGAAATTGCACTAAATCTTTGGGGTTTCCACTGAAAATTTGAATTGGCTTGGAAAATAATAGATCAGCGGCGTGACAAATTTTAAACGGCGCGCCGATGCAAAAATGTCGGCGGCGGCGGCGGCTCACACCTCTAGTTCTGGTGTACCGAAAGTTGTCTCCATACAGGTATGATGTATATCAGCAAGAAAATCACAATAGATAGGGTAACTGTTCCTATCCTCATCTCATAGTTTCCAGAAAAACAGAATTTGTTACAGTAAGATGGGAATGGGAACAGTTCCCTTGTTTCTTGCCCTTTCCGCTTATCCCTATGCTCAAATATCTAAAAATGTGCGGCGACGACTGGGACAATAAAAATAATCACGGGAAAAGCCAATGCTTTCAAACTGGAGTACCTACAAACATACCTTCGTTCTCAACGAAGGAGGAATGTGATCAAAAGTTACGGTTCGTCGGTGGTGTGGTCAAAAGTTAAACCGGCAATATTGTTTGTGTGTTTGTTCGTTGGGCAAAGGATGGATTCCCTTTCAGTACGTGCTGGTCAGTGTTATGGGGCACAGGGTCACGCCACAATTTTCATTGCTAGAGGTTGAGGAAACCTTGTCGTTCGCTTGCCACACAAAGGTGGTAAACCAAAACGTGTAAGAATTCGAAACAAAATTTTCTAAAGGGAACGACGGTATTTTATTATCTGACACCACCGAAGCGCCCAAAGAAGGTCTTTCTTTGTCGTTGGAAGGCAGCCTCAGGTGGTATTACTAGCGCTGGTTGGCACGATGTCAACCCACGCCTTTAAATGCCGATGCGACTGTCCTGGATCTGGTGGACCATCATTAACTTCGGTCCGGGCATAACACTCTGGATGACAGTTGAGTAGAACAGAATGACATGTCAATATTGCGTCAGCGTATGTGGTCAACGTCTATACACCAATGAATGATAAGCTCAATGACGTGAAGGATGCATCCATTAGAACATTCATAAAGACTACGGAGTTATGATTAAGGTTTGTTTTAACAATTATACACGCTTTTAAATCTTCTATTTTACTTGGCTTAAATTCACAATTTCGATTTCATCTAATTTGTTTGATTATTATTTGTGTGAATAAATTGTTTTACACATTTACATGATTTAACCGAGCACAATAATTGGATTCAGTCCAACAGTAGTAACTTCTTGTTATAACGTAAATCCATCATACGAATAAAGAAAACCCTATTTACATTTTTCTCAATTAGAAAACCTCGCATGATATGGGGAAAAATACTAGAAAATTATACAGCACGGCATTCTGTTGGAGTAGCATTTTCCTCGCTATGGGAACCACTCAGAAAGAATTTAATATAAATGCATCCAGCAGGGTTTCGAGTTCACATGTTGATAGAAAGGCGGATGGTGCATTTTCTTCCCCATTTCCAACTGCAGAAACCCCGAAACAGCTTCCTGCATTTTTCAGCGCGGCTGGCTTGCCAGTAGGAGTCGAGGCATTTCTGTACGGGTTTCCCACTGTGGGAACACGTTTTTCCACTATCCGGTTGCAAGTCCAGACCTCATTTTTTAAGTCGTATCACTGCCGTGCAGAGACGGTGACAGGTGCCATTCTAAGGGGACGATGCTAAAAACGTGAAAAACAAAATTTATAATCACATCTTTTGCATGATGGTGCTCACCATATTTTCGAAGTCAATTTTACATTTTTGCTCACAAAGCAAATTAGAGACTGTTATTGTTGCAGATAACAGCTTTTTAGAAAAAAATAAATACAACCATTAACGCTGTTCAGGTCAGAATCTAATTTCCAGAATACGTCAAGAATTCATAAGCTTATATCTGAAAAAAATTTCTTGTCGCGTTGCAGTAAACGTAAAAATATGATTTCCAGCTTATTTCTGATCAGAAACACGCTCGGAATCGCTGGTTGCGACTGGATAATAATCAACGACGTATTACATCTCAGAGCTTTCTAACAAAATGTGATCAACTGATAATATAAAAAGGCAAACAACGTGCCCACTTCTCGCATTCTCCTGGCTACGTCCATTGGCACCAAGAGAAACTCTCGGTTGGATGGCTGGATTTCCTCGACCACCCCACACTAACAGACTGTTTTGTACAGTACACATCCCTTACGACTGAGCTGCCTGTGCCCTACGCCACAGATCACCCGGCTGTACGAAACCAACGCAACATAAGCACAGCAGCGTAACCGAAGCCAAGAATGTATTGCACTCCGGGAAAGCGAAATTTTTCCGCCGGTACTGTTTACCTTCATGATGGAATACTAATCCGATCCGCCGGTTTCCGGTTTCTCCGGTTCGTTCGGTTGGCCGGAATACATTTTTCGGTGATCCCAGGGGCTTTGCCACAGGATCCGGCTTACTGAGTTGACTGGAGGCAATCCCAGCGGCGCTTATGCTTGACTGCAACAATTTTTAAAATTCAATGTTTGAGCTTGTGGCGGTTATGAAGGAAGGCATCACTTGCGGGATTGGATTGAATCAAATTGAAATGGAACTTTGACTACGGAAAAACGGTAGCGATGGGTCTGTCTGCATACGCTGACATGATATGCTTATTGGGGTATTGTTTTTCTCGGCTGTAGATTATTTAATAGGGAATGGCAAGGGAAATGGTAATACGTAACAGCAACTGTTCTGGCAAATATGTGCTACCGGATAATCCTACTTTCTACTTATTCTAGGTTGATTTCAATGTTTGACTTCAGCTCAGAATTTAAGTAATTCATACAGAATGTTTTTAGTTATACTCCAAATGTTTCAATCAAACATTATATTGAGGGATGCGAATTTTGCAACCATCGTTTTGAGCGGCATTTTTCTTCTTTTTGATTCCTTAGCATTTAGGATTCTCAGAATTACTTCAAATGCACACAACAAATGTTTTTTTTGCCGTACCACCAATCTACAAAACCACTTACCTTTGAAAGATCTCTGATGAATTTGATTTCACGATTTGTTTTCCTTTCTGTGGGAAATTCCTACGTGACTGATATTACTGTCATTCAAATTACTTTGGTCTCATTTTTGTCCTGTTGAAAAGGAAAAGCTTCTCCGCCTTCCAATGAAATGCAATCATTTTGATTTAGCTCATGTCTGGAGTATTTTAGCATTCTGAATTCAACAGACAACAACAACTCAGTTATCGTTGCAATCAGTTTAACATCAAAAGAAACATTCAAAACCAGTTTTTTTTGGGTTCCAGCGCAAAACTTGAATCACTCTACCACAAGTTTTGTAGTCTCATATTCCAAGCACGCTATCTACTGACATCGGACATCGTTTTGGTCGCTGTTCCTAGCTGCTAGAATTTGTGCAACTCCGGAAGAGGTCGATGATGTTGACTATTACTAACAGACAGAGCCGTAGCGTGGACTCTCAGCGCCCTTGGCGAACCCTTCATTGAGCGCCCCTTACTGACGGAAGATAATAAATAATATGTTGAATATTTTTAATTAAGAGATCAATTAGGATCTTACCTTATAGAAGTTGGATTAAAAGGTTTGATTTTTCAAAGAGTCTAGTTAAATATCAAGAAAATTCTTACGACCTTTTGTCTGTGCTCTGGGGTCAATATGACCCCAGGCTACTTTGAAAGGCTTTTTTTAGTTTTCAACCGATTCGCCTAATTTTTGGTATTTTGGTAAAACTCGCCGAGATCTTTCTCCTAGTGCAAATTCGCTTGAAAAATCAAAAATAAGCGCTACAGTGTATTAAAAAAACTTACGTTGTCTGTGCTCTGGGGTCATATTGACCCCAAATTGAAATTGTTATTAATTTTTTATTTTTTGGCTAATTTGGAATTTTCTGGGCTGTTTCGAAAGATAATTTAATCACCTTTTAAGACGTTATCGAAGATTGACAATATGTGATCGGGATCTCGCAGGGACAGTTTTTTTTTTGTAAAAAAGGGTACAAAAACAGTGATTTTTTATGCTTATTTACTTATATTTGTACAACCTACCCATTTTGAACTGCACCTTTTCAAAAAGGTGCATAACCTGGAAGGTGTGGGGGAAGGGTCATTTGGCCGAAAGCCATTTGGCCGAAAGTTGTTTGGCAGAATATACCATTTGGCCGAACAGACCATTAGGCCGAAAGTCATTTGGCTGAATGGGTCATTTGGCCGAAAGGGTCGTTTGGCCGAAAGGGTTGTTTGGCCGAAAGAGTCATTTGGCCGAAAGGGTCGTTTGGCCGAAAGGGTCGTTTGGTCGAAAGGGTTGTTTGGCCGAAAGGGTCATTTGGCCGAAAGGGTCATTTGGCCGAAAGGGTCATTTGGCCGAAAGGGTCATTTGGCCGAAAGGGTCATTTGGCCGAAAGGGTCGTTTGGCCGAAAGGGTCATTAGGCCGAAAGGGTCATTTAGCCGAAAGGGTCATTTGGCCGAAAGTGTCGTTTGGTCGAAAGAGTAATTTGGTTGAAAGTGTCGTTTGGCTGAAAGGATCATTTAACTGGGTCATTTAGCCGAAAGGGTCATTTGGCCGAAAGTGTCATTTGGTCGAAAGGGTCGTTTGGCCGAAAAGATCGTTTGGTCGAATAGGTCATTTAGCTGAACAGGACATTTGGCCGAATAGGTCATTTAGCCGAATAGTTTTTTGAAAAGTTAGAAAATAGGAATGAGAAGAGAGACGTCTCACTTCGCACTACTCACATTTCACAGTGAGAAGTGAAGAATGAGGAAAGAAGTTAGACGTCTCACTACCCACTTCGCGCTTCTCACTTTTTACAGCGAGAAGTGACTAATGAGGAGTTAGAAGTGAGACGTCCCACTTCTCATTTCTCACTTCTCACTGTCAAATTTGAGTAGTGCGAAGTGGGTAGTGAGACGTCTATCTCATTCCTAATTTCTCACTTTTCAATAAACTATTCGGCTAAATGACCTATTCTGTCAAATGTCCTATTCGGCTAGACGTCTCACTTCTTACTCCTCATTGCTCACTTCTCACTGTAAAAAAGAGATGCGAGAAGTGAGAAATGAAGAGTGAGAAGTTAGACATCTCATTTCTCACTCTTCATTTTTCTCTTCTCACTTTTGAGTGAGAAAAGAGAAATTAGGAGTGAGAAGTGGGACGTCTCACTTCTCTTTCCTCATTCCTCACTTCTCGCTGTCAAAAGTGAGAAGAGAAAAATGAAGAGTGAGAAATGAGACGTCTAACTTCTCACTCTTCAATTCTCACTTGTCACTGTAAAAAAAGGAGTGAAAAGTGAGTAGTGAGACGTCTCTCTACTCGTTTCTAATTTCTCACTTTTCGATAAACTATTCGCCTAATTGACCTTTCGGCCAAATGTCCTATTAAGCTAAATGACCTTTTCGGCCAACTGATCCTTTCGGTCAAACGACCCTTTCATCCAAATGACCCTTTCGGCCTAATGACCCTTTCGGCCAAATGACCCTTTCGGCCAAATGACCCATTCGGCCAAATGACCCTTTCGGCCAACTGACTTTCGGCCAGATGGGTTTCAGCCTAGTGGCATTCGGCCACTTTCCTCCTTTCTATAGGCCCGGAAGCTGATAGCTCTCCCACGCAAATCAACACCATCAATAGGTAGGTGAAGGATTCCGCTACCTGTTGATGGAGTTGGTTTACGTGGGAGAGCTATCAGATTCGTCAAATCGTCGATTGATTCTTTGTTTACAAAAGCAGATAAGGTACCCCGGGGCAAGTGAAAATACGGGGTAAGTGGGTACTATGGCTGCCGATTAATCGGTGGACGTTTTAAATGGTAACAATGTCCTAGAAAGTTGAAGCAGGATTATCAACGAATTCGCCTGACACAAAAAAAGTTGGAATCAAAACCATTTGCTGCACCATACTAATGGTATTGTTCAATCATGACTTTAAACTGCCGGCAAAATCTATTACTTTTATTTTGATTCAATGGATTTCCAACAAAATAGTCGTTTCTAAATTCATCATTGATGGGGAAAGTGAATATTTTGAGTAATTAAATAATTGTGTGACATCGAAAACGATTTAAAAGTTTTGATTGAAGCCAAAATCTGCAATTTTCACTTGCCCTTAAGTTTTACCATACATGGGGCAAGTGGGACATATTTGAAAAACATTTTCGATAGAGCCATTTTACCTGTTTTTAGATTGTTTTCTAGTGGAAAATAACTTCGACACTCATATATCATATGGATCTGAATCAAATGCAGTTGATATCGTTGGTTTCGTTGTTAAGAAGTAGTGTACAGTTGATTTACCAAATGTGTATTTTACTTTCTGGAAATTATCTTAATCGTGCAAAAGAGCAATGGTTATAACTATGCGAAATTTTCCGATTACAGTGCAAACAATCTATTTATTCTACAATAGATCAACAGTTTTTTTTTCTTGTGTTTCGTTATTTTTAAACATCGCATCAGATTAACAGATTTTCAGATAAATAAAGTGCTTAAGACATAAATTGGCCATTTCGTTCTATTACAAATTTACAACACTGCGCATCGCCTGAATAAAAACGTTTCTTTTGAAGTTCTAATTTATGTAATAATTTGTGTTCTAAACAGTAAAACATTCGTTCGAAAAGTGAAAAAAGATTTGCTCATCTCTTCCATCTAACACATTTGGTAAGAAAATAAGCTTATGGAAAGCCAGACAGTAAACCGGCTGTTGTCTTGTTTTTATATTTGCTAACATTGTAATCATTTTCTTTTTGCAAAAACAAAAGTCTGACAAGCAATAAACCTCCATCCATGATCTGAAATACTACGACTGAGAAATTACATGAACATTATATCTACATTCTTCAAATTAGTTTCTTTCGGCAATATAGAGCAGAATAAGTCCCACTTGCCCCGTTTTAAGGGGTAAGTGGGTCCCACAGGTAAATTTATTTATGTCACTACCAATATTTTTGTAACCGAATAAATGGCTTACAACACGTCTACACTTCAACAACGGAAGCTGTATCCGTGGTTAATGTCCTGAAATACCCTGTTTTCTAAGTATACGTTAACGGTTTTGCTGAACTAGCGTTTTTTTGCCCCGGGGTACCTTAAGTCGTTTTGAAAATTTTGTCTTGATATATCAAAATTTTATCCATAAGTTTTGATTAAAATTATAATGAATCCGCCATTATGCATTTTTGTCCGAGGTACCTCCTGGGTCCGACGAAGGTACCCCCAGGGGTACATGTACACTAGGTTGAGAAGCGCTGATCTAAGGTAACAAATGACGTCGATATTTCAAACCTTACCAATTTCAAACCAAACAATTACCAAACCTTACACTTGATTTCGATCCGTCCAACGTTATACAAATCAGCCGTATCAGTTTCGCCGGAAAACCATGTTCTAGCATAATTTGTCATAATTCATTCCGTTTCACTGAATCGTACGACGCCTTGAAATCAATTAGCAGATGATGTGTCTGCAAGTTGTACTCCCGGAATTTATCAAGGATTTGTCTCAGGGTAAACATTTGATCCGTCGTTGATAGGCCCTCACGAAAACCTGCTTGGTATTCGCCGACGAAGGACAGGTATCGGTTTGTATAGCGGCGGAAACACGGCTCTTCCAGAATGGCGCTTATGGGAAACCGCGATGGGGTTTTATAACAAAAACCGCGAGGTCCTGGTGCCATCATGGGGAACACAAAATGGCGATTAGCGAATATATACGGAGTAGGGCCTTGCTTGGGCCGTTTATGAACAGTAACAGAATTACCTGGAGGTCCAGTCTTTCACACTAACTCCACAGACAAACAGACTTCCGGGCCCCTTGAAAGGAGGCTTCCGGGCCTCTTGAAAGGAGGCTTCCGGGCCTCTTGAAAGGAGGCTTCCGGGCCTCTTGAAAGGAGGCTTCCGGGCCTCTTGAAAGGAGGCTTCCGGGCCTCTTGAAAAGAGGCTTCCAGGCCCCTTAAAAGGAGGCTTCCGGGCCTCTTGAAAGGAGGCTTCCGGGCCTCTTGAAAGGAGGCTTCCGGGCCTCTTGAATCAACTGAATCAACGCCATCTCTTGCATGCAACGTTTCGACTGGTATCTCATAAATCCAGTGGTCAATTTCAAATTCTACTCAGATATGTTTTTTCACATATGGGGAATGGCGGCTTTGGCAGGTTTTGTTCTATTATTGTCAGGGGATTTTTTACGACTGATTATGCTCAAAATTGGCCTTAACATTCTTTGCATATCAAAGAATATTGTGGCCAAATTTCATAAAATTTGGTCGATAAAAACCCCCCTGACAATAATAGAACAAAACCTGCCAAAGCCGTTTTTTCCCCTACTGTGAAGCCTGTGAGTTTGTTCTATTTTGGCTCATATTCAAACTAGAATAGTATTCGAACATTTGCAACCAAACTGAATCACTACTGATTTCACATTTCACATTTCACTCACTGATTTGAAGATCAAAATTTAAATACAGTTTTATTTGAATATTTTAAATTAACCATATGGGATTAGGAATTCAATAATATAACATGATTTTCTCCTAGAACCAAATTTAATGGCAAACTTTTCTATTACGGAGCCATAAATCTAGCTGTCACTTATTAGTAGTTTGAGAATTCCTCTAGCCAACTATGTGCTCCGTCGATCCGGCGAGAACTTTTCTGCTCGCCTCTGAACCATAACGTTCCGCCAAAGTTATAATAGGTTTCCTTCAGTGCCATTCTCAGTGGGACCACCACTGACGGTTGCCTTCCACGTCTAACTGTTTCATCGATAAAGGCACCCCGGAGGGCACAAGTACTAACGATCTTTGCGTTTTTCCACGCTTTTTCACTTTCCACTTCGCATCTTATTACGGTTGGTTGTAGGTTGCTGCCGTATTACCCATTAGAGAGCCGGGAGAAAAATCTTCCCTATATGGAAAGCTCTTGTTCTGGGAAGCGGAAATGCATTCATCTCCATACGTAACTAGCCGGGCACATATGCAAACTGCCACAAAACCCAACCCGAGTCAACAAAATTTACATTCTCTGATTCGGTTATTTTTCCTCGTTGCTCGTTCGGTTCCAGCACGGTGAACCAGCACTGCGGGGATCGTCCGGTTCGAGCAGCTTCCTGGGAATTTACTTTCTTTATATTTACGGATTCCATTGAAAAGGTGATATCTGAATAAAGGATCCGAAATAATATTCAAACAAAAAAGAATTAGGTAATAAAGAAGGATTATGGTAATTGGTAATCAAAGTCCCCGATGTGAAATTTGAAACAATATTCACGTATCGCCCGCTACATCGCTAGGAGGATTAATCATTTATGCAATGCGTTGCTCCTTCTTGATTCGGTGGCACGTTTATGGCTCCCAGTATGCAATGAATGCACCTACACCTCCTCCTACATGTTTCGGAGCAGCTTATAGGATCGACTAAGGAAGGGTGGCAGGATTAATGTTGCATGGTTTGGTTCGCCCGAAACCGTTCGAACTCGTTCTTTCACTTCGTTCCACCCAAGCAGCAACAAAGTTTGTGGGTTTCGTTCGTACTGGATGGGAGTTTTTGTGTGTGTTGTCGATGTCGATACCTAACTTTGATGTTCCAAACCCACGATTATTGCATGAACAGAAATAGAAAACGTATTTTCCAAGAAGCTCGATTTCGATGGAAGCTTGGAAGCAGAAAAACAACACAAACATAACTACCGAAAGAACCTCAAATTGCTTAGAGAAGAGCTTGATCGCTCGATAATATGATGCAGATGGTTCCAGAAGCGAAAACATATGCGGATGCGGAATGTTATCGCTTTCATCGAAATCTTTGAAGTATTCTTTTCGAGTTTGTAGATATTTTAATAGCACACAGCACAAAAACATAAAGGGTAAGCATCTCAATTCATTATTCAGATTTAAAATAAATATAACCAGAATCAGTTTTTGAATTCACTTTTTTGTGAAGTATTTCAAACAGAACACTTTCGTAATTGCTTAGCAGAAAGCTATAAACTATTTTTAAACAAATATTTTCCTTTTGTTATGCTTTGTTGGTAGAGTCCACTCTATCTCGAAATCGATAATTCATCTCTATCACGTCAAGTAATCTATCTTTACAACTAGTTGCTCGATGAAGGAAAATCTCAAGCTTACCAACCCGTCGTACTATGCTGGTACGGTAGCCTACCATCTGTCCGATTAATAAATTGTTTCACATTAGTTCATCCGATCTACAACATGCGGAAGCTTCTTCCTACAGCAGACGCTGCCTGTAGGGCGCTTTACCACATTTGTGCTTCTATTGGTCGTGCGGCTTAGGAACTGTCTCATTGTAAACACAAGCTCCAAGTTGACTGGCACATTATCCTTCTTTTACTGCTCGGACCGACCGGAGGAGCTGTTGTCCGGTCCATATCCTCCGATATATGAACGCTATTGAAACATGAAGAAAATCAAATGAAGCGGCCAGCGGTGACTGGTGACTGTGCTTAGCCTTTTCCTTCCATCGGTGCTGTAAGATGATTATAGTTCCATGTTTTTCCTTTAACTTGTGTATTTATGGCCACTGCTTGTGTTACGGTAAATCATTGACGAAGCCATGCTGGATGGGGCGAAGCCATCACCGTGTGATGGTGGGACGTAATGATGCCAACGTTGAAACTGACATCCTATACTCGGACTTGACATTTATTGCTGGATGTTTTCCGATTTCTACGTAGGCTCAACGTCAAAGATGCATCACTCAGACTCTGAGAAGGTCTTCGCACCCTTCGCACTTGTAGCCTCTGAGCATAAACGAGGGTTCTTTTTAAGAGGAACATGTCACAAAAGAAATGTTTCCACTTGTTTGATTTGCTTTCTTTGGCTATGCATTGCTCTCCGGGTTAATAAAGAAAAATAACGGTATTGAAAGCGATTTTGCCACAGCACCATTGGGATGTAACTCTTGTTACCAATCAGGTGTCAACAAAAGGTGATAAGCTTTACCCGGCTATGGTTACTCATATTGTGTGGCCCTAAATGGCCGGAAACGAAGTTGTGAATGCGTGGATGCGTGTGCACGTTGACTAGAAGAGGCCAAGTCATGGCTTGCCGCTCGCCGATTGACACGTTGGTGTGTGAAATCTATTAACACACGCTGAAGGGATTTTACTCAAACCCCACATTCCCCTTCTTCTCTCATTAAAAACGCAAAAAAATAGGATGCAATGCTTGTTTTTCTCCTGGGCTATTTCAATGAGACGAAGTTGAACATCGGTTGCATTTGAGCTCCATTGATAACTGTACACCAAAATTAACTCGTCTTCAACATCATGGTTTTAATACCAGAACAATGATTCCAATCCAAATCCATTCCAAATCCAATCCAAATCCAATCCAAATCCAATCCAAATCCAATCCAAATCCAATCCAAATCCAATCCAAATCCAATCCAACACAAATCCAAATCCAATCCAAACCAATCCAAACCAATCCAAACCAATCCAAATCCAATCCAAACCAATCCAAACCAATCCAAACCAATCCAAACCAATCCAAACCAATCCAAACCAATCCAAACCAATCCAAACCAATCCAAACCAATCCAAACCAATCCAAACCAATCCAAACCAATCCAAACCAATCCAAACCAATCCAAACCAATCCAAACCAATCCAAACCAATCCAAACCAATCCAAACCAATCCAAACCAATCCAAACCAATCCAAACCAATCCAAACCAATCCAAACCAATCCAAACCAATCCAAACCAACCAAACCAATCCAAACCAATCCAAACCAAATCCCAACCAAAACAAAAACCAATCCAAACCAATCCAAACCAATCCAAACCAATCCAAACCAATCCAAACCAACCAATCCAAACCAACCAAACCAATCCAAACCAATCCAAACCAATCCAAACCAATCCAAACCAATCCAAACCAATCCAAACCAACCAAACCAATCCAAACCAATCCAAACCAATCCAAACCAATCCAAACCAATCCAAACCAATCCAAACCAATCCAAACCAACCAAACCAATCCAAACCAATCCAAACCAATCCAAACCAATCCAAACCAATCCAAACCAATCCAAACCAATCCAAACCAATCCAAACCAATCCAAACCAATCCAAACCAATCCAAACCAATCCAAACCAAACCAAACCAATCCAAACCAACCAAACCAACCAAACCAATCCAAACCAATCCAAACCAATCCAAACCAATCCAAACCAATCCAAACCAATCCAAACCAATCCAAACCAATCCAAACCAATCCAAACCAACCAAACCAATCCAAACCAATCCAAACCAACCAAACCAATCCAAACCAATCCAAACCAATCCAAACCAATCCAAACCAATCCAAACCAATCCAAACCAATCCAAACCAATCCAAACCAATCCAAACCAACCAAACCAATCCAAACCAATCCAAACCAATCCAAACCAATCCAAACCAATCCAAATCCAATCCAAACCAATCCAAACCAATCCAAACCAATCCAAACCAATCCAAACCAATCCAAACCAATCCAAACCAACCAAACCAATCCAAACCAATCCAAACCAACCAAACCAAACCAACCAAACCAATCCAAACCAAACCAATCCAAACCAATCCAAACCAATCCAAACCAATCCAAACCAATCCAAACCAATCCAAACCAATCCAAACCAATCCAAACCAATCCAAACCAATCCAAACCAATCCAAACCAACCAAACCAATCCAAACCAATCCAAACCAATCCAAACCAATCCAAACCAATCCAAACCAATCCAAACCAATCCAAACCAACCAAACCAATCCAAACCAATCCAAACCAATCCAAACCAACCAAACCAATCCAAACCAATCCAAACCAATCCAAACCAATCCAAACCAATCCAAACCAATCCAAACCAATCCAAACCAATCCAAACCAATCCAAACCAATCCAAACCAATCCAAACCAATCCAAACCAACCAAACCAATCCAAACCAATCCAAACCAATCCAAACCAATCCAAACCAATCCAAACCAATCCAAACCAATCCAATCCAAACCAATCCAAACCAATCCAAACCAATCCAAACCAATCCAAACCAATCCAAACCAATCCAATCCAAACCAATCCAAACCAATCCAACCCAATCCAAACCAATCCAATCCAAACCAAACCAAACCAATCCAAACCAATCCAAACCAACCAAACCAATCCAAACCAATCCAAACCAAACCAATCCAAACCAATCCAAACCAATCCAAACCAATCCAAACCAATCCAAACCAATCCAAACCAATCCAAACCAATCCAAACCAATCCAAACCAATCCAAACCAATCCAAACCAATCCAAACCAATCCAAACCAATCCAAACCAATCCAAACCAATCCAAACCAATCCAAACCAATCCAAACCAATCCAAATCCAATCCAAATCCAATCCAAATCCAATCCAAATCCAATCCAAATCCAATCCAAATCCAATCCAAATCCAAATCCAATCCAAACCCAATCCAAACCCAATCCAAACCCAAACCAAACCCAATCCAAACCCAAACCAAACCCAAACCAAACCCAAACCAAACCAAACCCAAACCAAAACAAAACCAAACCAAAACCAAATCTAATCCAACCAATCCAAACCAATCCAAACCAATCCAAACCAATCCAAACCAAACCAATCCAAACCAATCCAAACCAATCCAAACCAATCCAAACCAATCCAAACCAATCCAAACCAATCCAAACCAATCCAAACCAATCCAAACCAATCCAAACCAATCCAAACCAATCCAAACCAATCCAAACCAACCAAACCAATCCAAACCAATCCAAACCAATCCAAACCAACCAAACCAATCCAAACCAACCAAACCAATCCAAACCAATCCAAACCAATCCAAACCAATCCAAACCAATCCAAACCAATCCAAACCAATCCAAACCAATCCAAACCAATCCAAACCAATCCAAACCAATCCAAACCAATCCAAACCAATCCAAACCAATCCAAACCAATCCAAACCAATCCAAACCAATCCAAACCAATCCAATCCAAACCAATCCAAACCAATCCAAACACAACCGAAACCAATCCAATCCAAACCAATCCAAACCAATCCAAACCAATCCAAACCAATCCAAACCAATCCAAACCAATCCAAACCAATCCAAACCAATCCAAACCAATCCAAACCAATCCAAACCAATCCAAACCAATCCAAACCAATCCAAACCAATCCAAACCAATCCAAACCAATCCAATCCAATCCAAATCCAATCCAAATCCAATCCAAATCCAATCCAAATCCAATCCAAATCCAATTCAAATCCAATCCAAATCCAATCCAAATCCAATCCAAATCCAATCCAAATCCAATCCAAATCCAAACCATTTTCGACGGTCTTCGAGACGCGTCTTGTGATTTAGCAAACCACAAACCATTTTCCGACGGTCTTCGAGACGCGTCTTGTGATTTAGCAAACCACAAACCATTTCCGACGGTCTTCGAGACGCGTTTTGGGGCCTCTTCCCCCATATCAGATTGAACTGTACTTCTTTGCAGTTTTTTTCCCGGGTCATCCTATTTTTCTAACCTTACCTTTATTTTCAGAGATGTAAATCTTTTATATATATAGTTAAGGCTGTATCACAGACAAACATACATAACACTCGTGAAATTTTTATTGCTCTCTGATTTACTGGTCAATTTAAATTATCATTAGTTGGCCATTCACTCACTCGTGGCGCGCTCATCGGATTTGCTCGAGTTTGACGTTTGCCATCTGGTTCGTGATTTACCCAACTTAGTGAAAGCAACAGATGTCGTTATTTAATCAAATCGAAGACCGAAAGTTTGGATGTGATGCAATCATTAGCGCAACGGTTGAATTTCCGAGACACCTTCTTGCCCAATCTTCGGACCGCTGATGGATGCATTGGCCTGAATTGGAAGGATATCGAAGAAGGTAAGGGTCTCTTCACAAATTTCGTAATAAATATTAAGAAGCGTTAGGATTCTTACAAATAATTTGCATCCTCCATCTTTCATGACTAAAATAAACATACAAATAAATGGAAGTGGATGTAAAATTGACAAATTTCGAGTTACATAATTTGTGAACAGACACCAATTGTGACCCAAAATTTTAACAACAAGGTAAGCAGAAATACTTATTAGTACAATTCAAACATCCAAAAACGTTACAGCATTTATGTACTGCCTACCCGGGTAGAGGTGAATAACAAACAAATAACATAATAATAACAAATTTTGCTATGATATCAGATTTAGTTATTCTTATGTTATTCATAAATAACATAAAATAACATTCCAACAACAAATTTTGTTGTAATAGTAAAATAAGTTATTTATATGTTATTGTAAGAAGGAGCAGAACAACAAATGAAGAACACATTTTGCAATCATAGCAAAGTTTGTTATTCATTTATCATTTGCATTTTCAACATACCAATAATAACTGATTTTGATATTTTCTTTTCTTCAAATTCTTTGCTATTGGTTTGTTATTATAATAGCAAAATGAGTTATTTATGAGTTATTTGCTAGAGCAATGTCTGTTATTATTTTTGCTATTTTAGCAACTATATCAAACAAACTAATAGCAGATTTTGCTATTCAGTTATTCATATATTAATAGTAAAATTTGATATTATTTTGCTGTTTTCTTCTACCCGGGTAACATCTTTCTTACTTTGTAAAGGGTGTATTCAATAAAAATGGCACACCGAAAATCTCCTATAACTTTTGAACTGTATGAGTAAGAAACCTGAAAATTTGAGCAAATCTTATTCATAGTGTGTTGTTTACATTTGCAGAGTTTCATAGTTATTCATGCAGTGGTTCCAATCATATCGCCGGAACAAGAAATTGCCAGTGAAAATTGTTTGTGCAACTACAATAAAAATCTTCAGGCGTCCCACCGATCGATAGCAAATCGCTTAGGACTGCAAATTTAACTGTAACTCGTGTAATAAGAACCTTCAAGGAGCATCTGAGTGTTCAAATGAAGGAAAGAAGTGGTCGTAGAAGCGATCCAATGGACAGTAAAATGCCCATGAGTGGTAGAACAGCTCAATAAGTTTCCAAACGAAATGTTGCTGTTGTCGTGCACAAAAACCATGAAACTTGCTGGGTTACATGTTTACAAGGTGCAAAAAGTCCCAAACCGAAATAAAAAGCAAAACACCACTGCAAAAACCCGCGCCCGGTAACTTAACACGAAGTTGTTAAACAAATCATGTTGCATCGTGATGGATGTTGAAACCTACGTCAAGGCTAACTTCCGTCAACTTCCTGGGCATGAATATTTTGTTGCCAAGTCTAAGTTCTAAGTCCGAAGTCATTAAAATTAGCTAAGAAGTCAGGCGATTTGCAGATGTGGTGAAGTAAGCGCTCCCTTCATAATTACATCCAAGAGTAAAGTTTATTATACCAATCGATTCGGTTCGACGAGTTGAGATGATCTCTGGGGAAGGGGCATTTTATATTTTTCAATTTTTTTTCTCGTTTCAGAGCGCGAACAATGGCGCTCTAACCTAGGCTAATTAGCCAGGGCAAGTTTAGTTGGCACGGCAAATGCTGGGTAAAGCGTACCATTGGTACTTCGCGTACCTGAAGGAATAAAATAGACCCCATCTCGCGGTCCTTAGCCTCTTACCCAGCAACTCCTATCCCTACCTCCCCGCGGTGCTGGCCGGGATACGAGCAACCTTAGGGAAGATCGGGTAACCAACCCCGGTGGGAACTATGGTCGTATGCTGACAGGGAAGGGGGTTTGCTCCTTCCGGAGGTGCAAATCTTATTGAGCGTCTGTTCTCCATGTCAGGATCGGCTCACAACAGCGTCTGTTCTCCATGTTAGGGCGGCTGATCATCGTCCGAGTGCCAGCGAGGGACTCTATGAAACTGTGCACCATGGTCCACCGAAAATAAGGAGGAATGGTCCTCCGGAAATTTAGGGGTTTGGTGTCAGGCCCTGCAAGCCAGCCTTTAAAAATCATAAGCAACGAACAATCAACAAGAGAGTACGGACCGGAACCATCGGCGAAGACCACTGCGACGAAAAGTGACTAGCGATTGGAAACTCGGTTCGTGGAACTGCAAATCTCTCAACTTCATCGGGAGCACACGCATACTCGCCGATGTGCTCAAGGACCGTGGATTCGGCATCGTAGCGCTGCAGGAGGCTTGTTGGACAGGATCAATGGTGCGAACGTTTAGAGGTAATCATACCATCTACCAAAGCTGCGGCAACACACACGAGCTGGGAACAGCTTTCATAGTGATGGGCGATATGCAAAGGCGCGTGATCGGGTGGTGGCCGATCAATGAAAGAATGTGCAGGTTGAGGATCAAAGGCCGGTTCTTCAACTTCAGCATAATCAACGTCCATAGCCCACACTCCGGAAGCACTGATGATGATAAGGACGCATTCTACGCGCAGCTGGAACGTGAGTACGACAGCTGCCCAAGACACGACGTCAAAATCATCATAGGAGATTTGAACGCTCAGGTTGGCCAAGAGGTGGAGTTTAGACCGACTATTGGAAAGTTCAGCGCTCACCGGCTGACGAACGAAAACGGCCTACGACTAATTGATTTCGCCGCCTCCAAGAATATGGCCATTCGCAGCACCTACTTCCAACACAGCCTCCCGTATCGGTACACCTGGAGATCACCACTGCAGACAGAATCACAAATCGACCACGTTCTGATTGATGGACGGCACTTCTCCGACATTATCGACGTCAGGACATATCGTGGCGCTAACATCGACTCTGACCACTACCTGGTGATGGTTAAACTGCGCCCAAAACTATCCGTCATCAACAATGTTTGGTACCGACGACCGCCGCGGTACGACCTAGAGCGACTGAAGCAACCTGATGTCGCCACTGCATACGCGCAGCATCTCGAGGCAGCGTTGCCGGAAGAGGGTGAGCTCGATGGGGCCCCTCTTGAGGACTGCTGGAGTACAGTTAAAGCAGCCATTAACGACGCAGCGGAGAACAACGTCGGGTATATGGGTCGAAGTCGACGGAACGATTGGTTCGACGAAGAGTGCAGACAGATTCTGGAGGAGAAGGACGCAGCGCGGGCGGTCGCGCTGCAGCAAGGTACCCGGCAGAACGTGGAACGTTATAGACGGAAGCGGAGACAGCAGACCCGCCTTTTTCAGGAGAAGAAACGCCGCCTGGAAGAAGCGGAGTGCGAGGATATGGAACAGCTGTGCCGTTCTCAAGATACACGTAAGTTCTATCAGAAGCTCAACGCATCCCGGAAAGGCTTCGTGCCGCGAGCCGAAATGTGCCGGGATAAGGATGGGAGCATCTTGACGGACGAACGTGTGGTGATCGAAAGGTGGAAGCAGCACTACGAGGAACATCTGAATGGCGCTGAGAGTACAGGCAGTGAAAGTCAAGGCAGCGGAGGAGATGACTACGTCAGTTCAGCGGACGATGGAAGCCAACCAGCCCCCACCTTGAGGGAAGTTAAGGATGCCATTCAACAGCTAAAGATCAATAAAGCAGCTGGTAAGGATGGTATCGGAGCTGAGCTCATCAAGATGGGCCCGGAAAAGCTGGCCACTTGCCTGCACAAACTGATAGTCAGAATCTGGGAAACCGAACAGCTACCGGAGGAGTGGAAGGAAGGGGTTATATGCCCCATCTACAAGAAAGGCGACAAACTGGAGTGTGAGAACTTTCGAGCGATCACCATCCTTAATGCCGCCTACAAAGTGATATCCCAGATCATCTTCCGTCGTCTGTCACCATTAGTGAACGAGTTCGTGGGAAGTTATCAAGCCGGCTTCGTTGACGGCCGCTCGACAACGGACCAGATCTTTACTGTACGGCAAATCCTTCAAAAATGCCGTGAATACCAGGTCCCAACGCACCATCTGTTCGTTGATTTCAAGGCGGCATACGACAGTGTAGACCGCGTAGAGCTATGGAAAATTATGGACGAGAACAGCTTCCCTGGGAAGCTTACCAGACTGATCAAAGCAACGGTGGATGGTGTGCAAAACTGTGTGAAGATTTCGGGCGAACACTCCAGTTCATTCGAATCGCGCCGGGGACTAAGACAAGGTGATGGACTTTCGTGCCTGTTGTTCAACATTGCGCTAGAAGGTGTCATGCGGAGAGCCGGGTGTAACAGCCGAGGTACGATTTTCAACAGATCCAGTCGATTTATTTGCTTCGCGGATGACATGGACATTGTCGGCCGAACATTTGCAAAGGTGGCAGAACTGTACACCCGCCTGAAACGTGAAGCAACAAAAGTTGGACTGGTGGTGAATGCGTCAAAGACAAAGTACATGCTTGTGGGCGGAACCGAGCGCGACAGGGCCCGCCTGGGAAGCAGTGTTACGATAGACGGGGATACCTTCGAGGTGGTCGAGGAATTCGTCTACCTCGGATCCTTGCTAACGGCTGACAACAACGTTAGTCGTGAAATACGAAGGCGCATCATCTGTGGAAGTCGGGCCTACTACGGGCTCCAGAAGAAACTGCGGTCGAAAAAGATTCGCCACCGCACCAAATGTGTCATGTACAAGACGTTTTTTATTTTTTATCAAAAAGTATTAAAAATCTCTATAAATAAGAAAGATCTCCCTAGAAATGTATCACAGCAAATAAGGATGATAGTGGTCATTAAACGAACAGAACTAGTATAAGAGATGAATGTTTTGATTAGATAATAAACAAAGAAAAATTTAAAAAAGTATTCGAGTTAAATAGTGAGATATAATTAATAAGACGTGAAAAGCAAGCAAGAAAAATTCGAGAATTCATATCAGATTTGCAAACATCGCTGTTGGAAGACCATATTTTCCCTCCACAAACGAAGTTTATACTCATTCTGCAACGGAAAATAACGATCATTCAGGTAGTCTGTCTAAGTCCGATTTTGATCTTTTAACTGAACAATTGAATCACATGAAGATGAATTATTCAACTTTCTAACAGTTCATAATGTGCATCTTGCAACATAATGTGCAACAGTTCATATTGGCATCATCTTGTTAAGTTTCAACAAGTGGGCTAATATTAGGTTTTAATAGAAATTACATCACTTAGTCATTATCATCAGACAAGAAACTTATTCATAACCATTTAAAAACGTATCATGACTTGTTTTTTTTTAAATACTTTGTGAAAATCCTACAGAGAAACCTGAGATCATTGCACGGGCACGCAGACACTGGAGACACCTGATGAGCTTTCTTGAAAATATCGATTCCTTAGAATTTGAACAATGGAAACAAACAGATCGTTGTCATTTAAATTCAATGCGAATGGATACAGAAGAGTCTAACAGTTCATCTTGCCATTATAACTGAAACATAACAAGTGGGCCAACTTGAGGTCCTAATAGAAATTACATCACTTAGCCATTACGTGATGCTGGGGAAGCATCAAACACTGGGGGAAGTGGACGAATGATGTTTTTCTGCTCTTTTGCTCCCGTTTTATACAACACTGTTAGGTACGTTTGGTCGTTTGCTATGTATTCAATAGGTATGATTATTGTAGCGACTGAACCCACGTCGCACTAAGGAGTATTTTAGCCCAAATCCTGGCCAAAAGTCAAAAACAATAATTTTTGGATATCTCCATATTATTTTTCGTTTTTGTACTCTCAAATAGTAATACTAACTTGCCCTGAGATTTTTGGATCAATATTGATTACTTGATTGTAATATTAATATCAATACATTATCCAGGGACTTTAACATTATCCGATGTCAAATTTATATAGTCGAAGTGAACAAACGAAGCAAATTTCGGAAATCTTATTTATCTTATCTTATTTATCATCAGACTAAGGCCGGAGTGGCCTGTGCTGCACATAAAAGACTTCTCCATTCAGCTCGGTCCATGGCTGCACTACGCCAACCACGCAGTCTGCGGAGGGTCCGCAAGTCGTCCTCCACCTGATCGATCCACCTTGCCCGCTGTGCACATCGCCTTCTTGTTCCCGTCGGATCGTTGTCGAGAACCATTTTCACCGGATTACTGTCCGACATTCTGGCTACGTGCCCGGCCCACCGCAGTCTTCCGATTTTCGCGGTGTGAACGATGGATGGTTCTCCCAACAGCTGATGCAACTCGTGGTTCATTCGCCTCCTCCACGTACCGTCCGCCATCTGCACCCCACCATAGATGGTACGCAACACTTTCCTTTCGAAAACTCCCAGTGCGCGTTGGTCCTCCACGAGCATCGTCCAGGTCTCGTGCCCGTAGAGAACTACCGGTCTTATGAGCGTTTTGTAGATAGTCAGTTTGGTACGGCGCGGCGGCGAACTCTATTCGATCGGAGCGTCTTGCGGAGTCCAAAGTACGTACGATTTCCAGCCACTATGCGTCTCCGAATTTCTCTGCTGGTATCGTTATCGGCGGTCACCAGTGAGCACAAGTACACGAATTTTTCAACCACCTCGATTTCGTCACCACCGATAGAAACTCGTGGTGGTGGCTCACATTGATCTCTCTTGAGCCTCTTCCTATCATGTACTTCGTCTTCGACGTGTTGATGACTAGTCCAATCCGTTTAGCTTCGCTTTTCAGTCTGATGTAGGCTTCCTCCATCCTCTCAAAGTTACGTGCCATGATATCAATGTCGTCGGCGAAACCAAATAACTGGACGGACTTCGTGAAAATCGTACCACTCGTGTCAATCCCTGCCCTTCGTATTACTCCCTCCAAAGCGATGTTGAATAGCAAACACGAAAGACCATCACCTTGCCGTAACGCTCTACGGGTTTTGAAGGGACTCGAGAATGCCCCTGAAACTCGAACTACGCACATCACCCGATCCATCGTCGCCTTGATCAACTGTATCAGTTTATCCGGAAATCCGTTTTCGTGCATTAGCTGCCATAGCTGGTCTCGATCGATTGTATCATATGCGGCTTTGAAGTCGATAGATAGACGATGTTTGGGTACGTTGTATTCGCGGCATTTCTGCAATACCTGACGTACGGCGAACACCTGGTCTGTGGTAGAGCAATCACCCACAAATCCCCCCTGGTACTGCCCCACACTCTTGCAATAGGTGTTAGTCGGCATCATAAAATTTGGGAGAGTACCTTGTAGACGGCGTTCAGCAATGTGATTGCGCGGTAGTTGCTACAATCCAGCTTATCGCCCTTTTTGTAGATGGGACACACAACATCTTCCATCCACTTCTGCGGGTGAACCTCATCCTCCCAAACCTTGGTAATTACCCAGTGCAGCGCTCTAGCCAGTGCCTCACCACCGTGCTTAAATAGCTCTCCTGGTAGTTGGTCAACTCCAGGGGCTTTGTTGTTTTTCAGCCGGCCGATCTCCCCCTGGATTTCCTGGAGATTCGGAGCCGGAAGTCGCATGTTCGGAAATCTTAGTAAGTAATAATTAAAGAATGAAAATTAACATAAAAATCATACTCATTGACAGAGTCAGAGACCACTCGTCGCAAGCACACTGTAGTTCCCAAAGGCAGCGTTCTTACGCCAAGTGGTGCTCTACCTGATAACAACAACTGACGCCGCCGGTGGTCATACTTCACTACTAGTTTAATACAAAGAGCACACAAACAAAAAAATACGCTTTGCTGTTAATTGAATGCATTTACAGCCGACAAAATGATTGGCATAGATTTGGCCACGCTTTTACACTGCGTACTCCTATGTGCGTCGTTCAGTATCGTCCTGACAACTTCGCTACCAACTGTTGAAGCCAGAGTTTGTGCCTTCCCCACGCTGTCGTCGCAAACCAGTTTGGTATGCCCGATTGAGCTCAGAATTGCAGCAATGTTAAAAATCAATTCCACAGAACATTATACGATGATTACATGACTTTTTATATTTTGCCTAAATTTAAACTGAAAAATCAGAAGGGTTGTGTGCAAGACACGACCGCCCGACGTAAACTACGAAAAACCTTTTGGTGCAATGATAATAACCAATTATTTTCAATAGTCCAATTTGTTTTCAATAATACGCATTTCCAATCAGTCATAACAAAAAATCCAAAGTCAGAATGTTGCGAACTTTACTTTTCGACGCAATCATATTCAATTCTGCGCACTTTGTCGGAGAGAGACGTTGCAATAAATTTATTAGCATTGAATTTTGATCAAAGCAAAACTTAATTGCTTGGTGATGGCAGATTGTTTTCCATCGGTAGTAGAATCACGAGAGCAAGATTCAGAGAAAGACTTAAAATTTTGGTAGATAGTCATCCATGCGAAAACATTTTTGCAGCTTCTCCGTTTGACGCGCGCTCGTGATTCTCCATACATACAGAAAACATACGATGATTCAACTCATCCATGAGTTTTTAGGTGCTGGAATGCCATGCGCGCGCGGTAGAGCAGTTTTCTTATAATCAATAAAGATGGCTCATTAGTCCCGCCTCTTTGTTGTCCGGAATGACTGCAAATATTGTGTAACCGTCACACACTCACCAAAGGGGCGTGGCTACAGGTTCAACTTTATTGATTACTAGAAAGCAGCTCCTCCGCGCGCGCGAGCCATTTCGTTCGAGATGTCGCGGAGAGCAAACCGTGGTACCACCTTCGGCATCGGCGGAGCTCCTACCGGAAATTTTATTCCCGGCGATGCTGTGGGTCGCGCGATCGTCGTCATTGACATAAGCAGCGCTCAGTTTAATTTTTCTTGTATGAAGTAGGAGGAATGACGGCTTTGGCAGGTTTTGTTCTATTATTGTTCTATTGTTGTCCAAATGTTAAAAAATTTGCCTACAATATTCTTTGATATGCAAAGAATGTTTAGGCCAAATTTGAGCATAATTAGTTACAGAAAAACCCCTGACAATAAAAGAACAAAACCTGCCAAAGCCGTAATTTCCCCTACCATCAATGAAAGTAGCTCTTAAGTCATAACTTGAGGCCAGTTGAATTTTGATCAAAGTAAAACTCAATTGCTTGGTGGTGGCAGATTGTTTTCCGTCGGTAGTACAATCACGAGATCACGGTTCAGAGAAAGGCATAATTTTAGTAGATAGTCATCCATGACAATAAATTGTTGCAGCGTCTCCGTCTGACATGCGCTCGTGATTCTACATACATACATAAAACATATATGTTTTTATCGTATACGATGATTCAACTCATCCATGAGTTTTAGGTGCTGAGTTGGGCTTGATTTGAATCGCCCATGAGTTTTCACCACAACAGATCAAACCACAGGCGTTATCGCTGGAACCGCGCTGGTCCGTTCTCCGTGACATCCAGAATGAAAATGTCGCGCGCACGCGAAACATGGGGCTTTTTATACACAGGAAAACGAAGCAGTGGATCAAAAGGCCCGTACCTTACTGCAATCTGATGTCCGTGTTGGGGATTTATGAACGGAATTGAATTTATCACCCGTTTTGGAAAGAAATAACATTTTCAATAGTTTAACGTTGATAATCAATAGTATCAATAGAATTGGCAAATTGCTGGAGAGTTTCCGAATCTATTGATAAGCAAATCTCGAAAATCCATCGAAAGATAAAGACGCTATTAGCGTTTGAAATCTATCCTAATTTCGTGACGGTCTCGAATTTGGAAATTTCGGTTTTACACCCTGTATCTGAGTCTTCCCCTTAGACGTAGTTTACGTCAACAATGCTGGAAAATTAATTCTTTTGTGTAAAATGGTAATTCTCAAAAATCATTATCTTGATAGAAAATTTCACTTGGGAACAACTGACGCCATTCATACGAATACATATTTGCAGCACCTAAGACGCGCGCCCGTAATTGTGCTGCTGGAATAACAAAACCGAATAAGAATTTCACTGCCACTGAAGCCATCTCCCTCCGATGCGCGCTCGTGATTCTGCTACGGACGGCTTTGAATAAAATTCGCCTCGCCTCAATCTTCCTTTGTGTAGAATGGTGGCCCTGAGAAGAACCGATTAATTCCAAGTATGTCGACGACGACCACATGATCCACGACACGAGCTGGAATTCGCTCAGCTGGAATTCAACTCTGGGAGCGATGCTGGGACCGCTCTCCACGACATTTCAAATGAAATGCCACGCGCGCGCGGAAAGCAGTTTTCTTATAATCAATAAAGATGGGCCATTAGTCCCGCCTCTTTGTTGTTCGGTATGACTGCAAATATTGTGTAACCGTCACACACTCACCAAAGGGGCGTGGCTACAGGTTCAACTTTGTTGATTACAAGAAAGCAGCTCTTCCGCGCGCGCGAGCCATTTCGTTCGAGATGTCGCGGAGAGAAGACCGTGGTGCCACCTTCGGCATCGGCGGAGCTCCTACCGGAAATTTTATTCCCGGAGATGGTGTGGGTCGCGCGGTCGTCGTCATTACCATTAGCAGCGCTCAGATTAAATTTTCTTGTATGAAGTAGGAGGAATGACGGCTTTGGCAGGTTTTGTTCTATTATTGTCGGGGACGGTTTTTGTTGACCAAATTTTATGAAATTTTGCCACAATATTCTTTGATATGCTTTGATATGCTATATGCTATATGATATGATATTTGATATGAAGTATTAACGATCGGCTACCATCAATGAAAGTGGCTCTTGGGAGCGTCCACAAATTACGTAACGCTTAGACTGCCCATGATCGCATATTTGTAACACTCGCATTTTTGTTCATTTTGTAAAAAGCCTGTGAATCGTTCTGGAAGCTAAATTTATTACATCTAATCCCACAACAGTAAAATAGGCTTTACCATCTTGCTTATCTGTGGTAAATTGGAAATGATTGAGTTTGTGGGGAGGATTGACAAACGATTTACAAAATCAACCAAAATGCAAATGTTACAAATATGCGATCATTAGCAGTAGAGGGGGGAGGGGGGTTGGGCAAAGTGTGAAGACCCATACATAATTTTTAGATGCTTCATACAAAAAGTATGACAGAGGGGGAGGGGGGGTTGAAAATGCCCAATTTTTGCGTTACGTAATTAAAGGATCTTCCCTAAGGTGACTCGGGGAGGCATTACACATCTTGTTATTTTTCCTATCTTTTGTCTCATTCTAACTTTATCACCTCGTAATTTTGGAACGGCGAATTTCGGTTTTCAATTGTTTGATGTTACTGTAAATGTATCAGCATGCGTGTTGCGAGTAAGCTCGCACCTGTGATACCTTTTCAAAGTCATTTTTGTTGTGGAAAAATTAAGCATTAATGATAATCAATAGTATCAATAGAATTGGCCAATTGCTGAAGGGCTTCCGAATCGATTGATAAGCAAATGTCGAAAATCCATCGAAAGATAAAGACGCTATTTGCGTTTGAAATCTATCCTAATTTTTGTGACAGTCTTGAATTTGGAAATTTCCGTTTTAAACCCTGTATCTGAGTCTTCCCCTTAGACGAAGTTTACGTCAAAAATCTGTAGCAAACATCAATACTGACGCCATACAATTTTCTTCAGTCATAATGCGAATCAATTGTTTGCATGGTCTCCTTCCGATACTTGCTTGGGATTCAACTACCGACGTTAGCGTTGCGCTTTGAATAAAGTTCATCTCGGAACCGATTTCTTTTTCAATCATCAACAGGAAAAAAAAATTAGAGTCTCGCGGGACAATTTCATGTTGTGCCGACAACATCCAAATCGTTGCAAACGCCACATTAGTGAATAAATTGCTGTAGCAATCTTCCGATTACAGCCTATGCTCGGACCGGCACTAATGCTATGATTCCGCTACCGATGCCAAACAATTATGCTTTGTTCTATGAAGAAAGTTCGTCTAATATCAACATTCTCAATCACTAAAATCATATAACTCCGAATTACGCTAGAAAATTTCACCGAAGAATTTTCCAGTTCCTAACGGTTGCACTTTGGGAAAATTATTTCAACTTAACCTTCCTCCCAAATATAATGATGGTCCTGAAAAGAACCGATTAATTGCCACTTATGTGCCTTATTAACAGCAGCCGCTGAGCTGCGCGACCGCCATCCGATGATTCGGCTCAACGAACGCCGTCGATTTCCAGATCCGCCGAAAATGGGACATGGATGAAAATGATGTGCTGCTGCTTCCACGACCGCCACCACCACCGACCGAAAAAAATTCATCCGCTGAGACAGCCGTTGTCACTGGGACCGCTTCTGGACGCCCTGGTCCGCTCGCCGTGACATCCAGAATGAAAATAACGCGCGCACGCGAAACACGGTGCTTTTTATATACAGGGAAGACGAAGCAGTGGATCAAAAGGCCCGTACCTCACTGCAATCTGATGTCCGTGTTGGGGATTTATGAACTGAATTGAATTTCTCACCCGGTTTGGAATGAAACAACATTTTCAATAGTTTAACGTTGATAATCAATAGTATCAATAGAATTGGCAAATTGCTGGAGAGTTTCTGAATCGATTGATAAGCAAATGTCGAAAATCCATCGAAAGATAAAGACGCTATTAGCGTTTGAAATCTATCCTAATTTCGTGACGGTCTCGAATTTGGAAATTTCGGTTTTACACCCTGTATCTGAGTCTTCCCCTTAGACGTAGTTTACGTCAAAAACGGCGAACCCAGACTTTTGGCCGTTGCACACCATGAACTTGAGTAAACATTTTGATTTTTAAAAATAAAACAAGATTTTTTCGCAGAAATTTCATCAATGCATCTCAAAGATGATTAAAATTGGGTTTCGTTCCACTTTTTGTTTCGAAGTTTTGTGGGCTCAATTTTGAGAAAAAAGCAACACATTTTTGCCACATAAATTTAAGAAAAATGTGTATCTTAATGTATTATTTTAGCACATAAAAAAATGAAAATTGTAAGTTTAAAATACCTACGATGCAAGATCTACTCATACTTTTTGTATTGAGCTAACATTACCCGAAATCAGATGTAAGATGGCGAAAATACGGCCAAAAACTTTTGCCTATATTTTTTAGGGTGGACCCAAACTTTTGGCCGGGAGTGTATAAAAGATTTACATGTCTGAAAATAAAGGTGAGGTTAGAAAAATAGGATGGCCCGTGAAAAAAACTACAAAGAAGTGCAGTTCAATCCGATGTATGTAATACAAAGAGCTGTCCTTAGTCTTCAAGCTTAGACTAATGAATATTAGCATATGGTCCGCGGTTCATCGTGTGGCACAGCTTAGTCTTGCTGGTATGACATGACCCGGCCAGATGTGTTTCGGCCTAATGGTTTGTTCGGCCAAATGGCGTTTAGAGCTCATGGAGTTTGGAGTCCCTGGAAAGATGAATGACCTGTAGAACATTTATTTTACATAGTTCATTTACATATTTTTTGAAAATATCTTTGGCCACCTAACCACCGGAGGTACAATTAAGTGGTGGAATCAAATGGGATTGTGATGACATTCCACTAAAAATCTCAAAATAAATTTCTTAAGTAAAATTCGGTATACTCAATAAATATTTTAGCAAAGTTCACTACAATACCATAAGGAAATGTCTCATACACTTTTTGAACACCCCTAGCTAGGTCCCTTCGGGAGGGTCTACTGTATCGGAAAACAAACCATAACAGCGTTCAAAATGACCATTCATTTTCATTTATGTAGTCTACATCTAAACAGATAACACTGAATCAACAATTCGACGCCACAATATACGGTTCGAGGCCGCATTTCTCCATCCTCGAATACGCCCCACGCTCGCCAAATCGTTTTGCACCTGGTCTGCCCATCTCGATCGCTGCGCTCCACGCTGTCTCGTACCTACCGGATCGGAAGCGAACACCATCTTTGCAGGGTTGCTGTCCGGCATTCTTGCAACATGTCCTGCCCATCGTACCCTTCCGGCTTTAGCTACCTTCTGGATACTGGGTTCGCCGTAGAGTTGGGCGAGCTCATGGTTCATTCTTCGCCGCCACACACCGTTTTCTTGCACACCGCCAAAGATGGTCCTAAGCACCCATCTCTCGAATACTCCGAGTGCTTGCAAGTCCTCCTCGAGCATTGTCCATGTTTCATGTCCGTAGAGCACAACCGGTCTTATTAGCGTCTTGTACTTGACACATTTGGTGCGGTGGCGAATCTTTTTTGACCGCAGTTTCTTCTGGAGCCCGTAGTAGGCCCGACTTCCACAGATGCGCCTTCGTATTTCACGACTAACATTGTTATCAGCCGTTAGCAAGGATCCTAGGTAGACGAATTCCTCGACCACCTCGAAGGTATCCCCGTCTATCGTAACACTGCTTCCCAGACGGTCCCTGTCGCGCTCGGTTCCGCCAACAAGCATGTACTTTGTCTTTGACGCATTCACCACCAGTTCAACTTTTGTTGCTTCACGTTTCAGGCGGGTGTATAGTTCTGCCACCTTTGCAAATGTTCGGCCGACAATGTCCATGTCATCCGCGACACATGACACCTTCTAGGGCAATGTTGAACAACAGGCACGAAAGTTGGGACCTGGTATTCACGGCATTTTTGAAGGATTTGCCGTACAGTAAAGATCTGGTCCGTTTTCGAGTGGCCGTCAACGAAGCCGGCTTGATAACTTCGAACTCATTCACTAATAGTGACAGGGATATCACTTTGTAGGCGGCATTGAGGATGGTGATCGCTCGAAAGTTCTCACATTCCAGCTTGTCGCCTTTCTTGTATATGGGTCATATAACCCCTTACTGCCACTCCTCTGATAGCTGTTCAGTTTCCCAGATACTGACTATCAGTTTATGCAGGCAAGTTGATAGCTTTTTCGGGCGCATCTTGATGAGCTTAGCTCCAATACCACCAATACCAGCTGCTTTATTGGTCTTTAGCTGTTGGATTGCATCCTTAACTTCCCTCAAGGTGGGGGCTGGTTGACTTCCATCGTCCGCTGAACTGACGTAGTCTTCTCCTCCGCTGCCTTGACTTTCACTGCCTGTACTCTCAGCGCCATTCAAATGTTCCTCGTAGTGCTGCTTCCACCTTTCGATCACCACACGTTCGTCCGTCAAGATGCTCCCATGTTTTCTGTTTGTTGGTTATTGCTTTTCTCACTATAAAATAGACTACCGTGCAAAATTGTCAATGTACCAAAACAAATGCTCACACGTCCAATTGTATAAATTAGCGAAAGCACAATCGAAAACATCATTCTTGCATATTTTTCACACCCCAAAACGCACTTTCTTGCAGTTGAGACGTCATCCATATCTGGAGAAACTGGTGGGAACATATTTTAGTGGGACAATATTTTTTTAAATGGGAGTCGAACAACACCTACTTTGTTGGTTAATTTAATCCGTCATCATAAATCGCTCTTTGCAATTGTTTGTTTGTTTGAACATTGTGTCAATGTTCGTGAAAGAAATCTACTGAATACTAATGACACATTGGGGTATTCGGATCATGGTACAAACATTTTGAAATGAATGCTTATTCATTGTCTTCTTCATAGATGGCCTCATTATATTCTTATCATCTTGTACCATGGTACGAATAGCACAGATCTGTATTTATTGTAAATCAAGATTAAGAACAAAAATCAGATTCTTAAAAATTTCTTATGTGATAGATAAATATATTTGAAACCTTTTATAGAAATTACTGATAGATACCAAGCAGTTGATTCGATATACATGGACTGATCTGATGATAGAACGTACTTAGGAAACAAACTAACTTAAATCAGTGAAATTGTACAGTTGCCTTACTGAAGAAACGTTTAATACAATGAAGCACTGTTTGGAGTAATTGTTACAGTAAACTTACTCCTAAACTGTATGATTATGCAGCGTAAAGTTGGATGAAAGCTGTTCCTACATTTGTAATACCTGCTATTGCAGACTTTATCGCTTTATCAAGAAAGGAAACGAGCCAGCAACTCCAAGTGCAGTTAATATAGAATGTGAAAATCAAGAACTAACCGTTTCTGAACCATCGACACTTGATGATCTCGCCGTAGCCGGCGTGCAATGCATCATACAACAAAATAGAATAATCGAATACAATATGTATTTTATTATATAAAGAAACATGTTCCTAACTAATAGTTATTTTTCCATCATGTTTTCAGAATCTTTGTTTGACCAGAAACCCAGAGACGGCCTGGAAATTCTTCAACAAATGAAGGCAAAATTTGATGAATATCTGATAGAAACGATCGATATAGGATTCTAACTTCCCTTTCCAAATCCTGGACTGCATACAAAATTATACAAGAATTCGGTGTTTTGCAACGAACTTTTAAAATTCGATTTTCAATGTTTTCCAGCAGCCGCCCAAAAAATTGTATTCTGGCTGGTTTACGTGGAACGCAATGTTAAATTAATGTTTAAAACCCTTAAAGACAAGAAACTTATTCATAACCATTTAAAAACGTATTATGACTTGTTTTTTAAAATACTTTGTGAAAATCCTACAGAGAAATGTTGGTTGAAAACCTGTGATCATTGCCCGGGTACGCAGATACTGGAGAATGACCTGATGAATTTTCTTGAAAATATCGATTCCTTAGAATTTAAACAATGGTAGCAAACAGATCGTTGTCTTTTAAATTCAATGCAAATGGATGCAGAAGAGTCTAAGAGTTCATAATGTGCATCTTGCCATTATAACGGAAACTTAACAAGTGGGCCAACTTGAGGTCCTAATAGAAATTACATCACTTAGCCATTACGTGATGCTGGGGAAGCATCAAACACTGGTGGAAGTGGACGAATGATGTTTTTCTGCTCTTTTGCTCCCGTTTTATACAACACCATCGGTGACTGTTAGGTACGTTTGGTCGTTTGCTATGTATTCAATAGGTATGATTATTGCGAGAAAAGAGAAAAATTCTAATTTTGCGGAGCAAAGTGCTACAAGTGATTTGACGTTTGCGGAACAGCTTTCCGACAGTCGACCGTCGGACCCCGGTTCGAATTTTATCTTCTCGCAATATTGTAGCGACTGAACCCACGTCGTTCAGTATCGTCTTCGCTACCAACTGTTGAAGCCAGAGTTTGTGCCTTCCCCACGCTGTCGTCCAGTTATTTCGCAACGCAAACTAGTTATTTCGATATCTTTGCAGATACGTATTTCGACCACAACAAATGCGCGAAAGGCAGTATCACCACTCGGTGAATTAAGTTGGGTTTTTTGTATGGAGTCTCATTTCGACCGTCTTCCAGTGCGGTTGGTTTTTGCGCTCTACCTTTGTGCGGTAATTCGCCTAAAAGTAGAACAATAGAACCAGCGCAGTGACCGCGGTCGAAACAAATGTGTAGTGTATAAAAAAGTGCTGCAGATCCTGAAGACGCGAGCTTGTTCGTGCATGCAAGGGCTGATCGACGGTTATTAAGGACAATGCCCTTGCTAATATTGCAATCAAGCCTGTGTAAATGCTCAAATATGTTCAGCGTCAGAATTATTCAGGAGAGGTAAGGTTTTGATAAACTGTAAATTTATTTAAACACATGAAAGCACACACACAAAGCGTTGGAAGCGTTATCTATATTATTGGAAGCGCTTTTTTCCTTTCCCCTCGATTCCAAGCTATTAAGTGACTTTAGGTATTCCTGAAGTCGCTCAATATCTAGGAGTCATCTCTGCGGTACATACTGCGTAGTTGTATGTTGTATAGTTATATAGCCTGGCCATATGAAAAGAAATTGGCGAAATTCATAAACCGTCATTTTCCAGGATGCTTTCAAGTATTGGCTACATGAAGGTATGTTTTCTTTATTATACAGGAGATGAAGAACTTTATGCCATACGTTTATTTTCAGAGGATCAGTCTTCTTCACGGGCGTGATTTGTTGCAAGAACCGAAGCGTAGTCCAATTATCTTTAGGTGCACCCAGCTGTAAAAAGTAAGCTGAAGTTACAATTATGCTTCTCAATTGCACGGCATCCAAGAGAAGCAACAACTGCATTCGATGACCCGGAACTCGGAAGATTTTTGATTCCAGAAAAGATGGATCAGAACGTTATGCCCATGTTCTCCATAAATTAGTTTTTGTTATTATGCGTTTTTGCAGTCTGCAGAACTTTTTAAATATCGAAAAAAGCACATTTTTTTGACTAATTTTCGAAGTTATTTCATCCTCACACGAAAAATATTTTTTTCTCTTTCAGAAAAACTTACATTCTACAAAAAGCTGCATTTATAAGGAGTATTTCTATAAAAAAATATCCAATAAATGTTGTTCTGGGGCTGAGATATTGCAGTTTTAGTAAATAGTCAAGTGTACAAATTACGTACTTTTTCTTTACATGTTCTAATTTCATCAAGATTGCGCCAATATTTTAATTTAAATTAAAAACAATTCAAAAGCAAATAAATGGGAATATTTTCAAGGTAACATAGCTTTTCTTTCCGATGGAGTTGGTTATCTGAATTACAGAATTTGGTTGGAGTATATGGATGGAGCCAGTTATAAAATTATATCACACCCAACAGTTAAGGTGATTATAGAATGAAGCCCGTGGTGAATTTCAAATTCACCACGCGATTATCTACATACATTTCAAAAAGCCCAAATCTGGCGGAATAGTTTTCGTACAGTGCCGAAACTCAAATTATGATTGTTCAGCATAACTAAGCAAACGATCTAACATTATTTCAGCCCCATACGCGTTATGGTTCTTTCATCTCGTGCGCTTGAAAAAAATATTGGAAAAGCACGTGGTTTACAAAATGGCCGATTTCTGGCTTCATTCTATAATCACCTTAATATGTAGCGATATACAAATAATCAGGTTTACTATGATCTCTTTATTAGTTTTGATTCAATCATAGGATGCTTTCACGGTATACAAAAAAAAACAAGGCAGGCCCAGCACGTATGTAAACATTCAGTTTGAACGTAAACATGTGTGGTCACTACTATCTTCGCACAAGCTGAACTGAGACGATGCTCTACGGTCTCAGCATTCTTACTTTTGTACTATAACATGTGACGACAAAATATGCGTCTCACTTGAAGTGTCATTTTTCCGTTTTTACTTTTCCAATATCTCAAGTGAACTCATGGAAAAGCTGTCGAACTGGTACGACGAAAAAAACTGTTTGACTGTCATATGACATATCAAAAGCATCACGGTATACAGACAACAAGGTAGGCTTGTAAGAAAAGTGACACGTCAAGAGTGACGCATATTTTATTGCCACATGTTAGAGTACAAAAGTAAGCATGCTGAGACCGTAGAGCATCGTCTCAGTTCAGCTTGTGCGAAGATAGTAGTGACCACACATGTTTACGTTCAAACTGAATGTTTACATACGTGCTGCGCCTGCCTTGTTTTTTTGTATACCGTGAAAAGCATCCTATGATTGAATCAAAACTAATAAAGAGATCATAGTAAACCTGAATATTTGTATATCGCTACATATTAAGGTGATTATAGAATGAAGCCAGAAATCGGCCATTTTGTAAACCACGTGCTTTTCCAATATTTTTTTTCAAGCGCACGAGATGAAAGAACCATAACGCGTATGGGGTTGAAATAATGTTAGATCGTTTGCTTAGTTATGCTGAACAATCATAATTTGAGTTTCGGCACTGTACGAAAACTATTCCGCCAGATTTGGGCTTTTTGAAATGTATGTAGATAATCGCGTGGTGAATTTGAAATTCACCACGGGCTTCATTCTATAATCACCTTAACTGTTGGATGTGATATCATTTTATAACTGGCTCCATCCATATACTCCGACCAAATCCTGTAATTCAGGTAACCAACTCCATCGGAAATAAAAGCTATGTTACCCAGAAAATATTCCAATTTATTTGCTTTTGAATTGTTTTTAATTTAAATTAAAATATTGGCGCAATTTTGGTAGAATTATAACATATAAGTACAGAATGTGTACACTTTTTGACTATTTACTAAAACTGCAATATCTCAGCCCCAGAACAACATTTCTTGGATCTTTTTTATGAAAACACTTCTTATAAATAGCTCTTTGTAGTATGTAAGTTTTTCTGAACGAGAAAAAAATATTTTTTGTGTGAGGATGAAATAACTTCGAAAATTAGTCAAAAAAATGTGCTTTTTTCGATATTTAAAAAGTTCTGCAGACTGTAAAAGCGCATAATTACAAAAACTAATTCATGGAGACCATGGGCAAAGATCCACAGAAAAATAAAAAAAATATGAAACGAATGGGTGGCCCTGAAAAAAATTGTGAAAGGACCCAATATTTGATTTTTGACCTAAAAAAAGCTCGTTTTTCAAAAATCGATCTAGCGTGACCTCTAAACTATTTTTTAGAAATTCGGTTTGTTCTACAAAAATTATCGAGACAGGTATATCTTTCATTTCAGGGTTGAGCACCATGACTTTTCGAACATCGATTTTTTTTTTTGGGACACCCTACTGGGCAGTCAACCTGGTCAACTTAGCTTAGGTTCAATCAAAGACAACTATCATTCCGTGCCGATAGTTCGAACGAGCCAGACGTGTGTGCTGTGTCTCATCGCGGGTGTTGTTCGGTAGTGCGAGTCTATTGTGTGGTGCCTACCTACGGATCCAAGGCGATCACTGTCGGCGAGCGAAATAGCTGCTTCTGGCGACGCCAGTAAAGCAGGCTATTGTTTCTGCTGCTACCTACAGCAGCAGCACAGATTTTGTTTTATTGTTCTCCCTTTTCAAGCGGGACTGATTGAAATCAATTGAATTCGTTTTTTTTCTTATTTGCTAATAGTTTTAAGTTAGTATAAGACAGAATTGTCCTTCCACCTCTCGGGGTGAGAATGGAAGCAGAGACTATGGGAGGTGGTGAGCCACCAAAAGAGGTTCGCACACGGTTTTACCAGGCATCTTCGCCTGGCCCTTGGGTTGTTTACTTTCGGCAGAAAGCGAAAAGCCTAGATTTTCTCGGCATCAAACGAGACTTGACGCGTCGTTTTACGAAGCTTGAATTCAATCAAATCAACAGAAACAAGCTACGCATCACCGCACCTACATACCAGGTGGCGAATGAAATTGCTGGCGACAGGGCGTACAACATTGAATATTTAGTTTATGTCCCCTCGCGGGAGGTCGAAATAGAAGGTGTGATCAACGCAGCGAGCTTAACTTGCAAGGATGTGCTTGCAGGGAAAGGTCGCTTAAAGAATGCCCTGCAATCTACCGTGGATATCCTGGACTGCAAGGAATTGCATTCAGCAACCACAGTAGATGGATATGCTCAGTCAGGCTCGCTTCGGGTGACGTTCGCCGGTTCGATGCTCCCAAAATATGTAGATATCGAGAATATGTTGTTTCCGGTGCGTTTGTTTGTACCAAGGGTATTTAATTGTACCAACTGCAAACAATTAGGTCACACTGCCGAGTTTTGTGACAACAAACCACTTTGTGGTAAATGTTTCCAAAGACATCGGAGGATACCTGCCAGCAACAAGCCACAAAATGTGCTTATTGTGGTTTGGATCCTGCCCATGGTTTGCAAGATTGCCCGGTGTACAAAAGACGCACCCAAAAGTGAAGCGCTCGTTGGTACAGCGCTCCAAGCAGTCTTATGCGGAAATGGTTAAAGCGCAAGACACATCCGCCACTGCCACCGCAAAGACTGCTTTTTCAGCTGCCGTTCAAGTAAGTGACTATTATGATTCCATCTCCATTGATGAATCGGACTCTGACGCAGCCGACATGGATGATTCTTCGAGGTACACGCGCCCGAAAAGAGGAAGCAACCGTCTTCCCCGGGATCGCGCCGAAAGAAAACAAAAGTCATCCATAAAGGCTTGGCAAAATCTGAAGGTAATGGGGATTACTTAAAATCCCGAAGCAACCAGCCTTCACTGCAGATCCCTGCTGCTCTAAGACATTCCGCCATTGCCTAAAACCGATGTTCCTAAGAAACATCCGGCTAGGATTATCAATGAAAAGGAAAATGCTACTCGCACTTCCGAAAAGAGAATCTCGTCCAAGCGAGCATTGATATCCTTTAAGGACCTCGTGGACCGCTTTTTGAATCTTTTCAATATTCCGGATTCATTGAGGCCAATCTTTGACCTCTTTATTCCAACAGTAGAAAGTTATCTGAAGCAATTGACTGTTTCATGGCCCTTCTTGCAGAAATTGTATCTTTCGATGGATAATACGGCCATACAGGATACAATCACTGTGCTGCAGTGGAACTGTCATAGTCTAAAAAATAAATTGGACGTGTTCAAGTTTTGATTCGCAATTCCGATTGTGATGTATTTGCTCTCTGTGAAACATGGCTTTCTTCTGAAGATGAAATCAACTTCCACGATTTTAACATTATTCGCCAAGATCGGGATGATCATTATGGTGGCGTTCTTTTGGGGATCAAAAATGCTACTCCTTCTACAGAATTCCCATTCCGACTGTTCCCGGCTTAGAAATCGTCGCATGCCAAGTAAATGTGAAGAATAAAGATCTTTGCATAGCTTCAGTGTACATTCCTCCAAATGCCTCTATTAATCGTCGACATTTTGGAGCGCAGTCTCCCTCCTATCATCTCCAGTATTGATATTGGGTGATATGAACGCACATGGTATTGGATGGGGCGAAACGTATGATGATTATAGAGCGCCTATTTTCTATGATTTGTGTGACGATTTCAACTTGAATATTTTGAACACTGGTGAAGTAACTCGAATAGGACCAAATGGTCAACAAAGCCGTATTGATCTGTCTTTATGTTCAAATTCACTATCATTAGATTGCACGTGGAAGGTAATTCAAGATCCCCATGGTAGTGACCATATGCCGATAGTCACCACAATTAAGAGTGGCTATCAACAATCTGAGCCAGTTAATGTTCCTTTCGATCTCACGAAGAACATTGACTGGCAAACATTTGCATCGGTGGTAAAAATTAGTATTGAATCAACTGATATTCTTCCGCCACTGGATGAGTATCGAATCCTTACCGAATTGATTCATAAAAGCGCACTGGAAGCTCAGAAACGACGCGTTCCAAGTACATCTGTCATAAGAAGACCAGCCACTCCTGGATGGAATGATGAATGTACTAAGTTGTATTCTGAGAAATCTGATGCCTTCAAGGCCTTTCGTAAACACGGAAGGTCAGAGCTTTTTGAAGAGTATTTGAGGCTTGAAAGAAAGCTCAAAATCTTCTCAAGGCTAAAAACGTAGCTACTGGCGACGTTTTATCGAGGGACTATCGCGAGAAACCTCAATGACAAGACTTTGGAAAACGGCCCGAAACATGCGGAACCGCATTTCCACCAAGGAGAATGAAGAATACTACAACCGATGGTTATGCAATTTCGCAAAACGGTCTGTCCAGATTCCGTACCAGCAGAACCGCTATTTCGAGAATCAGTCACTGATCCCGGTTCTTTGGATGGGCCATTCTCAATGCTGGAACTATCTATGTCTCTTCTTTCATCGAATAACTCTGCTCCGGGATGCGATAACATCAAATTCAATCTTCTTAAAATCTCCCAGATATCGCAAAAGACGTTTACTTGACCTGTACAATTGTTTCATGGAGTACAACACCGTACCACCAGAATGGCGACAGGTCAAAGTAATAGCTATTCAAAAGCCTGGGAAACCAGCGTCTAATCACAATTCATACCGACCGATTGCCATGCTATCATGCATGAGAGAATTATTGGAAAAATGATCCTTTCAAGAATCGACCATTGGGTTGAACAAAATGCATTACTCTCAAATACTCAGTTTGGATTTCGTAAAGGTAAAGGAACAAATGATTGTCTAGCGTTGCTCTCTTCAGATATACAGCTGGCCTTTGCGCACAAGGAGCAATTGGCTTCAGTATTCTTGGATATTAAGGGCGCTTTTGATTCAGTTTCCATAAAAGTGCTGTCAGACAATCTGCACAGTAATGGATTGCCCGTTATTTTGAATAATTTCTTGTACAATTTGTTGTCAGAAAAACAAATGAATTTTACACTCGGCACTCTGACAACTTCCAGAAATAGCTACATGGGTCTTCCCCAAGGTTCATGTTTAAGTCCCTTGCTTTATAATTTCTATGTTAAAGATATTGACAATTGTTTGGAAGGACAATGCACGCTCAGACAACTTGCAGATGATGCCGTGGTCTCTCTAAGAGGTCCAAGTGCAGCTGTCTTGCAAGGACCATTGCAAAGTACCCTGGATAATCTGACTGTTTGGGCCAGACATTTGGGGATCGAGTTTTCACCGCAAAAACTCAGTTGGTTGTGTTTACTAAGAAGCGGTACCCTGCTCAACTGAAACTAAAGCTGTTGAATGATGACATCAACCAATCTTTATCTTCTAAATACCTTGGGGTCGTGTTTGATTCTAAATGCACCTGGAGACTTCATATTGAGTATTTGATAGAGAAATGCCGGAAAAGGATTCATTTTCTACGTTCTATCTCCGGAACATGGTGGGGTGCTCACCCGGAAGACCTCATCAAACTCTATAGAACGACTATTCTCTCTGTTTTAGAGTACGGCTCCTTCTGCTTCCTCTCAGCAGCTGATTGCCACCTTATCAAATTGGAACGAATTCAATATCGTTGTTTGCGTATTGCCCTTGGCTGTATGCATTCAACGCATAACATGAGCCTGGAGGTGCTTGCTGGAGTCACTCCTTTAAAGCACCGTTACTGGGAGCTCTCATTAAGAATACTAATCAAATGTGGAACAAGTAACACACTTGTCTTACACAACTTCGATAATATGCTTGAACTGGTTCATCGGTCAAGATTCTTAAGAGTTTATCTCAACTACATATCGTCAGATCTTTGTCTTCCATGTTATACTCCCCTCGAGTTGACTACACCAATGACAGTTTCTCAATTGAATACGATCTGTCCATGAAACATGCTATTCAAGGAATACCAGATCACCTTCGAAATCTTTCTATTCCCTCCGTTTTTCTTAAAAATATGAACATGTCAATTGCAACAACAGATATTTCACTGATGGTTCTCGCATTAACGGATCCACTGGCTTCGGTGTTTTCAATGTAACTTCAACCACCTTCCGAAAACTTCAGGAACCGTGTTCGGTTTATGTTGCTGAGCTGGCAGCAATTAACTTCGCTTTGGGGATAATTTCCAATCAGCCCGTAGACCATTATTTCATCTTCTCGGATAGTCTTAGTTCTATCGAGGCACTCCGGTCGATGAAACCTGTTAAGCACGCATCTTACTTTCTTACAAACATAAGAGAGCAGATGCGTGTTTTGGTCGAAAGATCATTCAAGATTACCTTTGTTTGGGTCCCTTCTCACTGCTCAATCTACGGTAATGAGAAAGCGGACTAACAAAGGTGGACGCACAGGAAGGTGAGGTTTATGATAGACAATTCTCGAGCAACGAGTTTTTCCCATTAGTCCGTCAGAGTACTCTTCAAAGTTGGCAAAGAAATTGGACACACAACGAACTTGGACGGTGGCTATTTTCTATAGTTCCAAAAGTTTCTAGGCGAGCGTGGTTTAGAGGTGAGGACTTAAGTCGAGGCTTCATTCGCATGATGTCGAGACTTATGTCTAATCAATATTCACTAAACGCACATCTGTACAGAATACACCTTGTCGATAGCAACTTATGTAGGTGCGGAGCCGGTTATGATGACATCGATCACGTAGTTTGGTTCTGCTCGGAAAACGACGTCTCCAGAGAGCTAATTATTGGATACCCTAGTGGCCTGAGGTAAACAACCCTTCCAGGAGATAAGAGGTGTTTTGGGGGATCGTGATGTGGTCTATATGCAAGCCATTTATAGTTTTCTTTGTTCCTCTGACATAAAAGTCTAATACTTTTTTTTTTCAAAGTTTTTTTTTGTTTTGTCTCTGTCTTTCTGTCCCGTAGAGCGCCGTAGCTCTGGCCGTCCGGAAGATGCTCCCATTCGAATCTTCGAGCACGTCAACACACCACATCGTCCCCGACGCCAAATGACCGGATGATCTGCTGAAAATGATGATTCCCTGATTCCCGAATCCTAATCCCCGGCCATCCTTAAACATTGTAAACCTAACCTCGAGTCACCACGAGTACGTTGGCTTATTTCCCTCTCTTACTAATTTAATAATAAGATTATGTCGATTGTACATATCTCAAAGAAACGTGGCTCCGTAAAGTGTTATACACGCCTGAGCCTACCAAATAAACGAAATTGGAAAAAAAAGACAACTATATTTGAAATAAAAATGTTTTTCAAGAAAATAGTCTTAACGGAATTTTGCTTTTCAGAAAATTTAACGTAATTCCTTCCAATAATAAGTGGAAAATAAGGAGGTATTTGCCTGCAATTCCCAGAGAAACTCCTGGCAAACTACGACAAATATTCCTAGAATAATTGCATAAGAAATTCCTGAGAATTTTAGGTATCTTTATTGACAATTTAGAGAGATTTTGTTTGACGATTCCTCCGGATATTTCAGATATTCTACAAAATGGAATTCCCAAGCGTTTCCTCCAAAAATACCTAAAAGAATTCCCCAAGAAATTTCTCAGGATTGAACCGAGAAATTCCTACAGAAGCTTCACCAGAAAATTCCCTCTTAAGTTCCTCCAGATGATATAATCATTCCTCCAAATAATTAATCATTCCTCCAGATGTTTCTTCGGGTTTTCCTACTAAATTTTTTCCACACAAATTTTACTAGGAATTTTTCCAAGAGTTTCCAGGGATGCTTTTCAAAACTGGCTGTGCATGTGCTAAGACAAGACAAGAAGTTCCTCCTAGGATCCTTTCAGGAGATCCTCATGGGATTCTTCCAGGAGTTTCTCCTGAGACATTATCCTAGAATGCCGTCAGGAACTGCCCCTGGAATTACTTCAGGAGCTCATTCTTAAATTATTCCAGAAAGTCCTCCGGAAGTTTCAGAAAAGATTCTAGGACTTTCAAAAAGCATTCTAGTAGAACATTATAATTTCAATCCAGGAGTAATAAAAGAGGAATTTCGGAAAGAATAACTGTTTGTATACCATCTAGGATTGCTGGAAAATTTCCAAGAGGAATAGCACAAGAATTCCTCTAACCGTCGATCAGCCCTTGCATGCACGAACAAGCTCGCGTCTTCAGGATCTGCAGCACTTTTTTATACACTACACATTTGTTTCGACCGCGGTCACTGCACTGGTTCTATTGTTCTACTTTTAGGCGAATTACCGCACAAAGGTAGAGCGCAAAAACCAACCGCACTGGAAGACGGTCGAAATGAGACTCCATACAAAAAAACAAGTTAATTCACCGAGTGGTGATACTGCCTTTCTCGCATTTGTTCTGGTCGAAATACGTATCTGCAAAGATATCAAAATAACTGGTTTGAGTTGCGAAATAACTGGACGACAGCGTGGGGAAGGCACAAACTCTGGCTTCAACAGTTGGTAGCGAAGACGATACTGAACGACGTGGGTTCAGTCGCTACAATAATCATACCTATTGAATACATAGCAAACTACCAAACGTACCTAACAGTCACCGATGGTGTTGTATAAAAGGGGAGCAAAAGAGCAGAAAAACATTATTCGTCCACTTCCCCCAGTGTTTGATGCTTCCCCAGCATCACGTAATGGCTAAGTGATGTAATTTCTATTAGGACCTCAAGTTGGCCCACTTGTTATGTTTCAGTTATAATGGCAAGATGAACTGTTAGACTCTTCTGTATCCATTCGCATTGAATTTAAATGACAACGATCTGTTTGTTTCCATTGTTCAAATTCTAAGGAATCGATATTTTCAAGAAAATTCATCAGTGTCTGCGTACCCGGGCATCTCAGGTTTTTCTGTAGGATTTCACAAAGTATTTTAAAAACCCAGTCATGATACGTTTTTAAATGGTTATGAATAAGTTTCTTGTCTGATGATAATGACTAAGTGATGTAATTTCTATTAGGACCTAAAGTTGGCCCACTTGTTAAGTTTCAGTTATAATGGCAAGATGCACATTATGAACTGTTAGAAAGTTGAATAATTCATCTTCATGTGATTCAATTGTTCAGTTAAAAGATCAAAATCGGACTTAGACAGACTACCTGAATGATCGTTATTTTCCGTTGCAGAATGAGTATAAACTTCGTTTATGGAGGGAAAATATGGTTTTCCAAATCTGATATGAATTCTCGAATTTTTCTTGCTTGTATTTCACGTCTTATTTCTTATATCTCACTATTTAACTCGAATACTTTTTTAAATTTTTCTTTGTTTATTATCTAATCAAAGCATTCATCTCTTTCACTAGTTATGTTCGTTTAATGATCATCCTTATTTGCTATGATACATCCTTATTTGCTATGAGATTTGCCTTATTTTTAAAGATTTTTAATATTTTTTGATAAAAATATCTATATAAAGATTAATATTTTTAAAGTACCATCGCACGGTGGAGTAGCTAGAACAAATGGCTGGCCAAAAACCCTTTCTCGTTTTTCGAACTTTTGCATAGTATTATATTTTTAGAATATTCTTCAATATTATCTCCATTATGTGTCATTGAAATTTTTACGTTTGTTCCTTGTTAGTATTAATGACAACCTATCAAAAATCATGTTTATTTGATGGTTTTTAGCGTGCCGTAAGACAAAAATCAGTTACCACTGCTGACTAATCTAAACAACACATATAATGTTAGGTTTATAGTACACAAAACATCATTTATAGATTGCCCTAGGACCTCCATGAGTTGAAATGAATTATATTTAACATTAAGATATTATTTCATAAACATAAATAACATGGAGTTTTTGACATTTTTTAACAAACTTCATTATTAAAAAAGTAGAAGTACTCCTTCGTATTCCACTACGAGGTTGTACACACATGAAAATATAGGTTTTCATCTTTCCATTGCGGGTTAAAGATCATCCGCACTCGTCCGCAAACGAATTTGCGAGTAACTTCAAAATAGGTTGTTTTCATATTTTCCGCCATTGCTCTCAACAGTATATAGGCAGAAAAATTCCGCAGATAACTTTTTCTGGTTTTCGAGGCGTTTGACACATAGACATGATTGAATACAATAGTAACATACTCTGTTTTTTGTTATTCATTCGTTCATTTGGTAGGCTCAAATGCTGTAGGGCGTTACGGAGCCGATTAAAAAAAACTTTTTAATACAATTTTGTAACCTAACCCTCAAAAATAATGTTAGTTTGGGGCATCTGCTGCTCATTTGAATCTGTACAAAGCATAGCGCATGCTCCATTATCTTTCATCTCCTTCTCACTAACCAATATTTCGAAAAATCTCAATATCAATTGTATTGAATTTGGCGATTGCATTGACAACAGATATGTAAATTTCGATATAACTTGAATACATCATAGTTGATATTATGTAGACAAGTTGAACCAAAGAAATAATATAGGGTAGGGGATAAAAAGGGGCAAGTGCCATTTCAAGCTAAATAGAAACAATTCGAATAAGCAGTCTACTTGGTCTTAAGTGACGTAACCACTTGAGGCAACCTTGTACATAGGACCAAAACAGGAAATAGAAAGAAACATTTCCTCTCCAAAAATAATCGATCCTATGTTATTGTAAGATGAAGATGATTTAAGCAAAAAGTTTATGAACGACCCATAAGGGTGCAAAAACAATAGCCAGACTTTTGTTTAATCAATTTCAAATTTACCGATGCAACTGATGTTATGCGTGAGTAATCAGTGTTGATTGTACGTTCTGAGTAGCTTTCTTTTTGCTAAAAATATAATAAACTTGTGAAATGGGAGTTGAAAATCTAATGTTTTGTTTTAAATCGATTAATGTTTTCCTTTCTGTAATAGGCCCTTATCAAATGCTACGCGAGATTTTTCATTTTTCACGTTTCCCACGCGAATTAAGAACAAAAGTGAGTGAAAAAATGAACTGTCATGGAGCTGTCACTTCTGTATCAGTTTATAATTTCATTTTTGAACATATCAAGAAAGGTCATTTATCACTGGTAGGTGAATTTGCACCTGTAAAAATGTTCGAAAATCGATTGTTACTATGTTTTTGCATCATAAAAGCAAAACCTACCAGAAAACGCCGAAATATAATTTTGGCCAGGATTTTGGTCCAGTTACCCCTTAGTGCATCGTCGGGGGTGAGAATGGGTCACTGTTTCAACTACTTCGAATGCTTGTGGAATGGATTGAATGCATCTAAGGGCAAGCAGACTAAAATATAAGAGACCCTTTTGAATGGTTTTCCTCTACGACCTCTAGGCTTCCGACGAGAGCGATGACCCATTCTCACCCCCAGACCCATTGTCACCCTCAATGGCGGTAATACGATTATATATGTAATATCGGGATCAAGTGTGTCCAAACTGTGGGGGATCAAGTGTGTCCATGTTGAGTATTTATCTTGTTTTGTTTGTTTTTTGTATACAATGTTGAAGGAAATAGAAAGATCGTCCCATCATTACCATGGATAGTCGATCGCAAGAAAGGTTCTGCGTACAATAATGTTGTCATATAGTCAACATTATTGTACGCAGAACCTTTTCAGAACTTTTTGCATATGTATATAATGAAATCAAGTCATTATTTGAATATTATGAAAAAGAAAGTACATATCGTCGTTATTTTTCTTATGTCCCGGAAATTCAACCGTTGCGGTAATGATTACGTCACATCCAAACTTTCAGTCTCCGATTTAATTATTATTATATTATATATACTATATTAAATAGCCCTGTTTGTTTGGAATAAAAAAAAACACTTGCTACGGTCGCTACTGCGTCCACAAATAAACTAGTTATATATAAAAGATTTACATGTCTGAAAATAAAAAAACTACAAAGAAGTGCAGTTCAATCTGACGTATGTAATACAAAGAGTTATCCTTAGTCTCCAAACTTAAACTAATGAATATTAGCATATGGTCCGCGGTTTGCCATGTGGCGCAGCTTAATCTTGCTGGTATGACATGACCCGGCCAGATGTACTTCGGCCTAATGGTTTGTTCGGCCTAGTAACATTCGGCCAAATGGCGTTTGGCTGAATGGGTTTCGGTCAATCGATCCTTCCCTACATTTCATGGAGTTTGGAGTCCTTGGAAAAATGAATAACCTGTAGAACATTTATTTTACATATTTCATTTACATAGTTTTTGAAAATATCATTGGCCACCTAGCCCCGGAGTACATCTGCATAGTGGAAAACGGCTCGCTTTTCATTGTTCGCCATCTGAAAGTTCATCTAATCGTACATATGAGTAACCATAACCGGGTATAGCTTATCACCTTCTTTTACCCATCTCATATAGTTCCATCCAACGCTTCTAGAGGTGTTCCCCTGGAATGCCGTAAGTTGGGACGCTGTCAATCGAAAAACAGTAAAATTCGCTTGTCATAAGACGAGTTTATACAATCCCATTTAATTCCACCACTTGATTGTACCTTGACAGATACGTATTTCGACCTCAACAGTAAGGTCGTCTTCAGTGTCTCGTACTTGACTCGACTCAACTACGCTCTGTATCACACCAACGTTAACCCATCAAGTCCACACAGGTCCAGAGCGTCTTCGCGTATGACTAGGAGTTCGATAATGCCCAAACCAGATGATCTAGGTTCTCCAATCTGTTCTGGTTCTGGTTCAGATCAATTAGTCTACCAAGTCAACTACGCTCTGTATCACATCCACGTCAACCCATGAGGCTCACACATGTATATAGAGCCTTGGAGTATGAATTTCAATTTAATCTAAGTTCTCCAAACTGTTTCGGAGTTCAGGCCAAATAGTCTACAAAGTCATGTCCAATACTCTCGTGTATGACTTGCAATTCAATAATGCCTAAAGCACGTGTTCTAGGTTCTCCAAACTATTCTGGAGTTCAGACATTTACACTACTTGGACAAACATCGGATTGATAATTGGAAAATGTTTTATTGGGATTATGAAGATTACCTGCGATTCTCATGACTGGGAGTTAAACGTGGACACCTATGAATTATAAATGTTTGCTGCTCTTCAGGATAGTTATTCATATTGCATGATTTCATCATTCTATTTCAGACAAATTTTGCGCCAACCCTTCTATGGGACTGGCAGCACCATCTCAGAATCGAATGAAACTTAGTAGCAGGCATTACAATATCATCTGAGCACAGGATATCATCTTGCTTGTGCTCTGGAAAGATATTATCATTTGGGCACTTGATGATGATCCTGATAGCCAGCACGTTTTGGGTTTTTTTCACGTTGCGAGGGCGTTGCTACAACAAAAGCAGTGAAAAAAAAATTCTCCATGGCGAACATTACGCTTTGTTTACTGAGCAGATAGATAACTAAGATCGATATCCCAGCATATCATCAGTAGGTATCTTTGCTCTGAATATCGAATGATAGGATAAATTGCAATGCCTGCTTAGTAGTTTTTCTAAAATTGTCAAGAGTAACATTTGACGAGGGCCTAATATTTTTTCATTATTTTTTTAAATCGATGTAACTCTAAAATGACAAGAACTACAAAAAAATGTTGTAGGAGTGTTGTGAAATTCCCTGATTTTTTTTTCTGGAAAAATATCCAAAAATAAAGAATCGATTTCTAAACAAAAAAAATAAAAATCGATATCACAAAAAATCTCATCTCAGAAATCGATGTTTTTTTTCTGTAGGTATGAGAGGTAGGTAGGTATATCGATTATCTGACATTTCTGGGAATAATATTCCTGTGACATATTAAAGGAAAAAAAGTATTTCTAACAAAACTTTTTTTCATGTTCATATTTATCGGCGTGTTTCATGCCTACAGCGCCAAACATAGGTTCAGCAGCCTATCATCAACCAATGACACATTTTGGACACGGACACACATATAAAAATTTGTTCAGGAAGCAAATTAGCATAACCTAACATTAATGTGGACCAACATTTGAAAAGGGTTTATATTTTCTTCGACTTTTTGTATCGAAGTAACTTAAAAACAATTGGGTCCACAAAAATCTAATAATTGCTTTGAAAACATTGGCAACGAAATATACCTATATCAAACTATAGGAAATCGCGTTGGTTTTTCAAATGTTATTATATTTATAGTGAAAATGTAATGTCCTTTATGTGTTGTGAAGTGAATATTGAAAGGATACATTTGTGTTGGCTTGAAATTAAGTGGAAAACAACGGTGTGAAAACAGATGAATCTGCTAGTAGCAATCGAGCAGTGCATCAAACCATCAATACAGAGGTAGGAAAATGATAATAAAAGAGCTTTATAATTTTATCTTTTAATAATTTGATTCTTGTGAATTAAAACATTACTTAAACAAAATCTTGAATAATATTCCAAACATTCAAGAATGTGTTCCATCCATTATTGTGTACATACGATGTGAGAAATTGTAATTAAATTGATTTTTATTTGGTTTATCGATGGTTGGGACACGGGCTGTTATTAATATGGGAACAGATACCCTAATTAATGGAAATCCAAATTGCACTCACTTCAGAAAACTGAAAGATATCTGTATCAATTATTTAAAATTGAAATCCGCTGCTGTTATAACAGGAGCCGAAAATTAAAAAAGCGGCGAACCGGAGTGAAACAAAACAGCGAAGACAATTATCCACAATCTTTTGACAACATTATAAAACAATAGTAACGAGTGGACCAAATTGAGGTCCTAATAGAAATTACATCACCTAGTCATTACTAGAAACTAGCTTACTAGCTGTGGAAACATATAACACCGGAAGAAGTGGACTAATGATGTTGTTCCGCTCTTTTGCTCCACTTTTATACAACACAACCGGCGACTGTTAGGTACGTTTACCATGTATCCAATAGGTATGATTATGCCTATTCGCTTCAAACGCTCAAAATCCGCAATCATTTGCCGGTCGAGTAATTCATACCCACCACAATCAACGAACAAATTTTGCAAAAAACGGGTAACGAGCAGTTCGTCGAATTCTAATTTTTCAAACACGCCCGTCTTCTATTGCAACGATTAGCTCCTTGTACACTTAGTATAAATTAGGTTAGGTTTAGTTTAAGTTAAAAACATTGTAATTCCTACATGGTTCAATTAAACCAGAGGAAAAATCCTAACTGCCAGAGGCAATTGAAATGTATTAATAACTAAAAAGTAACATAGCAAATAAGGATGATTGTGTTAAGAAAACACGGAACACCTAGTCTAAGAGATGAATGCATGTATTAGATAATTAGCAAATAAAATTATTAAAAAAAAATTAAAAAAGGTTCGGACTAACGTTTGGTTGCTATGAGTTTTATGAGAAGAAATGGTTGACTGCTAAACATGGCGTCGGCTTCAGTCCCGCGACATCAGTGGCGATACTGAGAAGAAGAAGAAAGAAAATTGTCGTCGGTGGCAGAATACAACATCCACAGAGGTTCCAAGGAAATCCGCGGAAAGGCTGGTTTGATATGGAGTGCCAAAGAGCGACAGATGAGAAATTCCAGGCCATGAGCCGCGGCTACACGCTAAAATAGTGAGCGGTACACCCGGTTCTTATTTTACACGGTTGGGTTTTAGTCGATTATGACCTTTAGCGTCAATGAAACTATTAGTTCACCCCACGAAAAAAATCACAAAAAATCAAAGAAAATTCAGGTGGTATTATAAAAGCTGTAAAAGTTCAGGTTAACCGAGAAATTTAAAAATACCAACCGTGTAAAAAAATATTGGGTGTATAAAGAACTAAGCTGAAAAAAACTTCATCGGCGGCGTAAGAAATGGGGTCAAGATGACGACGCACGGAAATTCTACAAAACGATCAACAAAATTAGACTGGAGCATTAGACTGGAACCCAGCGGGACATCGAAGCAGAGGCAGACCCAGAGGCTCATGGCGACGAAGCCTCAATAAAGAAATAAAAGAAGTCGACCTCTGGAAGTTCCACAAGAGATAACTCCGGGAGTCCCTCTAGGAGTTCTCCATGTATTCCTCTTGGAATTCTTCCGGAAGGTCCTCCTAGAGTTCCTTTGGAAACTCCTCAATGTATTCATCCAGAAAGTTTTTCACTTTCATTCTGTGTATTTTTTAGAAAGTTTTTTCACATTCATTCTGTGGATTTTATGGAAAAAAATCTCACTTTCATTCTGTGGATTTTTCATAGGAAATACTTCTTTGGAAATTTTTCTGGAAATCTATCGATGAATTCCACTAGAACTTGCCTCAAAAGTTCAAACGTTATTTCTTCCTAAAATTTTCCTGGATTTTTTAGATATGTACCCTCGGATATTCTATCAGTATTTCCTCCTGAAAACCGCTTTAAACTCTTTTTAAATTACTTTTCCAACTCAACAAATATTACTTACTCATTTCCAGAATTCCTGCCGAAAATCCCAAAAAGTTTCTCCTGGAATTCCTCTGGAAGTTCCTCCTGGAATTCATCCGGAAGTTGCTCCTGGAATTCCTCCGGAAGTTCCAACCGGAATTTCTCCGGTAGTTCCAACCGGAATTCCTCCGGAAATGCCTCCTGGAATTCCTCCGGAAGTTCTTCTCGCAATTCCCCCGGAAGTTCCTCTCGGATATCCCTCGGAAGTTCCTTCCGGAATTCCTCCGGAAGTTCCTCTCGGAATTTCTCCGGAAGTTCCTCTCGGAATTCCTCCGGAAGTTCCTCTCGGAATTCCTCCTGAAGTTCCTCTCGGAATTCATTCGGAAGTTCCTCCCGGAAATCCCCCGGAAATTGCTTCCAGAATTTCTGGAAGTTCCTCTCGGAATTCCCCCGGAAGTTCTTCTCAGAATTCCTCCGGAAGTTTTTCTCGGAATTCCTCCGGAAGTTCCTCTCGGAATTCCTCCGGATGTTGCTCTCGGAATTTCTCCGGAAGTTGATCTCAGAATTACTCCGGAAGTTCCTCTCGGGTCTCCTCCAGAAGTTCTCCCCGGAATTCCTCCGGAAGTTCCTCCTGGAATTCTTTCGGATGTTCCTCCCGGAATGTCTCCAGAAGTTCCTCCCCGAAATTTCTCAGGGAGCTCCTCCCGGAATGCCTCTGGAAGTTTCTACCGGAATTCCTCCAGAAATGCCTCCTGGAATTCCTCCGGAAGTTCTTCTCGCAATTCCTCCGGAAGTTCCTCTCGGATATCCCCCGGAAGTCCCTTCTAAAATTCCTCAGGAAGTTCCTCTCAGAATTCCTCCGGAAGTTCCTCCCAGAAATCCCTCGGAAGTTGGTTCCGGAAGTTCGTCCAGGAATTTCGAAGTTCCTCCCGGAATTCCTCCGGATGTTATCCAAGACTTTGCTCCAGAACTTCCTAAAAGAGTTTCTCCGGAAGTTCCTCCGAGTAAAATTTCTACCTGAGAAACTACGGGAATTCTGCCAGGTTATCTTCCGGAAGTTCCTCCAGGAATTCCTCCAGAAGTTATCGAAGGATTTCCTCCGGAAGTTCCTAAAAGGATTTCTCCGGAAGTTCCTACAGGAATTCTTCCTGAAGCTCCTCCAGGAATTCCTCTGGAAGTTCCACAAGAGATAACTCCGGAAGTTCCTCTAGGAGATAAATACATTCAGAAATTCAAATTTTTTCCCCTTTCGAAACTTTATTCAAAATTTCGGAACTTTTGTTCAATATCTGAAGGAATGCTAAAAAAATTCCTGGTACAGCTATTGAAAAATTTCTTGAAGATATTCATGAATGAATTCCTCGCACGAGTCCCTCAAGAAACTTTCAGATAAAGTTTTGAAGGATTTCCAATGCAATTTCTGTAGACTTTCCTATGGAATTCCGGGAAGAATACTCAAATAAATCACTGAAAGCGTTGTATAAATTAAATAGATCACAGCTCCGGAAATCAGACAGAGAGGGCACAAACAGAATAAGGATTGAGGATAATGGACAAGCAGGGGAGCCACCCACGCTAGAGTTAAAAAAAAACACTTTAATAAAGTTCTAAAAAAACACGCTAGAGGAAGTGAGAACGGCCGATAAAAGTAAAGCCGCTGGGAAGACCGCAAAAAGTGTGCAGTAAGAAATGAGAAGTGAGAAAACGTTAAAAAGTAAAAAGTATAAAGTGAGAAGTAGGAAGTAAAAAATTAGACGTAAAAAGTTATTGGTGAGATGTGGCATTTGATCTCTGGGTGGCGTGCGTATGATTCCCGTAGTTATTCTGGCGATCGAAATCGCTCCAAAATATCCTCTAAGATCTTTATAGCCTATTCAGAGTACGAGGATATCATGCAAATAAGATTATTGAACTTTGATATCCAGATAATCTTTATCATGTTATAAAGCTTGTAATCTGAATAGGCTATTAGAAGCACTGGAACTATCCCACAACTAATTCAACCGGTATTAAAATGGTTGTTATAGAAGAATCTTGGTCACCGCTGAATTGAATCTGCAAAGGATTTGGTAATCAGGTTGTCAAATGTAGATGAAAATTTCCAACATTTATATTGAGGAACTGTCTGTCTGAAATTACAAACATTCAAATATTCCGAATGCATGACGAAATTCCTAATGGGTGTTAGAAAATGGCTGAAAAATCGCATTGGTTACAAGTGCACATCTACACGAGTTGAACCTTTTTTTTACAAGTAGCAATTTCAACGCTACTAAAACCCAGAAGAATTTCAATCACATTGCAAAGCGTAATCGAGTGAGCACCTTTTTGTGACATCTCTCGCAAGCAGAAAGTACTCTTGCCGACCGACTCTTGCCAGTCCCTTATCCGCTCAACCGGGTGCAATGAGAATCATTTGCTGGGCTATAGGTACTTGCGAGGCAATCGAATGAAAAACACCTGATACTGTCCCATCGAGCTGAAGTGCTTGCTGCTTTATTCAAAGCGTACGTGCAGATAGTTTAATGAAAATTGTTCCTTAAGTATTTCAATTTGAAATGCAACTTCTCACTTTGCCATCCGCGCCTCGCTTCGGCGGGTTGTCAGGGAGTGGAAAAAAAAACTTTTCAGCGAGTTTCCCTCAGTTTTGATGTTCGACGAAGGAAGCGAAGATGTGCAATGTTCACTGACTGGATTCTGTTTCCATGCGTTGAGCAGCATTTCTCAATCCACTAACAAAATTTGAGACGATTTGCAAAAGACTCTATTTTTGTCATAATAGCTGAGCAATTATGATAAGTAAAAATGTTCACATTCACAGTTCAGATATAATTATCATTGCATCAATGTAGTCGTGTATTTTGAGAAACACTGCTCCGCTTGGATTAAGGAAGCAATCTCAACCGGAAGGAAGCATGTGAGTGACAGTTAGCTTTCGCAAAGCTGGCTCCAGTCACGCAACGCTTTAATACATCTACCCTGGTAAGAACACAGTCAGTGGGTAAGACCCGCCGTTCTTAGAGACATTGCTCAACGACATTAGCCTTCTCTTTCGTGCATTTTACACTTAAGACGCCAGCAGCGAGCAAACGATTTAGCATCAGCTTTCGCAAGCAGTCAGGTTGCAAATTGTGTAAGCTGCAAAAACTTCTGCGGTTAAGTGTTCCACCGCATCGTGAAGCTTTCCTTAATTGTCGTCATGAGTCGGGTGGCTGCCGTCGCCGTACTAGTTGAATTGCATTCGGGATTTTGATATGGTAATTGAAACTTTACGTTAGTATTGTGCATTCTTTTGCAAACTGATTTTGATATGTGAAAAATCGAGGGTTGTCATAATTAAAAAAAAAATCATGAAACTGGAGAGTTTTTTCAACCGGAACAACACCAAAGTATGTCAAATCAAAACACCTTTCTTATTTGTGTGAAACTTCGCCCACTTATTTGGTAGGTAAAAACGTGCTGCTTAATGAATAAGGCATTATATCCTGGTCACATTTTCCGGGATAACAAAGATAACTTCAGAAGAAGAAAGCATATGCCCTCGAACTAGTACACATTTTGAAATAGCCGTCATTATCAAGATGAATACACAGCTAGGTGTTGCAATGTGCTCAGTTTGTGGAAGAGAAGAAGGCGGGGGTGAAAAATTCATTTTCAGTGCAAAACGACAACAAACCGGCTGGCTCTCCCATACTAAAATCCAAGATGGCTGAATCGTGAATTTGGCAGATTGGAACACCTAGTGGTGTATTCATCTTGGTCATTATTATTTTTTGTTTTGAAAACTCAGATGTGAATTTGTCCTAGATTTGCTGAAAGGATTTTTGCTGGAACATCCGGAGGAATTACTGGAGAAATTTGCGAGGGAATGGAATTTCCGATGGTATCCGAAGGAATACCAGAAATAATTTTTGAATTGGAAGTTTTTAGAAAAACAATCCAAAGAATTTTTAGAGACCGTTAAATTTTAAATGAACTCTGGAGCCTCTAGTGTCGGTCAGAACACTTAACTTGTGTCTTAAAAAAGTTTATCAAATAATAAATAAGTTCAGGGAGCATCAATTTTGTATGTCCTGATTTGCGAAACTATTGCATCAATTGAATGCAGTCTTCCAGTTAATTTTTACTTGTTTCATCCATTAAAGATAAATTTTTATCTGTGTAAAAATTGGGTTCTAAAGATTATTTCAATAATTATTCTCGTGTTTTGTTGATGGCAATTTTTGTGTCATCGTAAACTGCCATAATCTGAAAAAGGGACGTACACGCCAATTTCCAAAAATGGTGTTAACGAGTACTATTCATCGAGCTATTTAACAGAAAATGGAAAACATGCATGTTGTAAAATGGCGGTTACGTCACTTTTCCAGATTACGGCAGTAAACCTCATACAGCTATACTTATCAAGCTGAGTTGAATAATTAAGCATTCTCATCTCACTAAGCTGCCCACTTACCCAAAATGTCGTTTCTTCTGCTGGTGGGATGCCAACTGTCGGTGACAGTGAAATGCCCGGTCACATACATTGCAGGTCAGCGATTCATCTGTAAATAAAAAGAAAGATAGAATGACAGATTAATCTGCTTAGCAATTATGGCATTTCAAAATTATATTATTTCAGTCCATCCGGTTCCTTTTTCAACTTGAAACAATGAAGCCGAAGCCTCGGATTCTGTATTCAATGCTACCTTTTAGCGGCTAGCAAACCATTGGAAGACATGGCCTTTCGGATCCCCATACATCCATTGTTTAGTACAAACATACATAAATAATGTTTCGGTTTGTACTGGTAGAAAAAAAAATGTTGCAAAATCATATGTCGTTTTACATTTTTGGAAAATTGTCGCCAGAGAAACGGAAGCCGTATCATTCGACATTATGTTATCGGAAAATTCGATACGCGAAACCAACCACCAAACCGTAACCACATCCCTTTCCGTCCTGTCGAAACCAACCGCGCCCCCTGGTTTCGTGCCTTCCGTTTGGTGATTTATATTTGATACACATAATGAAAGCATCGGTTCGGTTCGTTCCGGAATCTAATCACGGTAATTCACGTTATAGCATCTCTCTCTCTGTCGGCGGAAGAGCTCGAACATGTGCGTGGGTTTCGGGTTGTGAGTTTTCCGAAGTGGGTTGTTTGCTGCGAATCGAAAATGGGGACTGGATCGAGTCAACGATGAGGGCCCCAGTAGTGGGTCCGGAACTGATGGGGTTGGTGGTTTTGATTTCGCAAATTTATAGCAACAGCTTGGCAACTTGTACGAAGGTATGTAGATAGATTGCCAAATTATCGCCTTACCGAGGAACATCCGTAACTGTATCTAGAACTATTCGCTGTTTGATTTATGTGGTTACTTAATGATTTGAGAACGATATAGATTGTGTGAGCGATTATAATTTGTCAGATGCAGCATCAACATCGTTGAACGTGCTAATGTAGTTTGATGATATCAAATTGATGTTGTGATTTGATTTTCATATGACTACATATATAAAGTACACTGGGGGAAGTGGAAAAAGGGGGTAAGTGTAAAAATCGACTCGAAAAATTGAAATTGTACATACTTTACAGTTTGTACCACATCACAACGATTTGTAATAATATACTATGATGCTCACACTAATACTATGTTGAAATTTGTATGATACATACACTAACATGGTTAACGCTTGAACTGTAATTTAAGGTCTCGCGAAAAGTTGATTTTTGCATTCATAAAATCAAATCTTATTCGCACCAATTGTTCTTCTTTCAAGTGAATTTATGTGACAGGTGACCATTATAATACATTTAAACTAATCCCATTCGATTGGTAGTGGTTTGTACCAAGAAAGCAAATAATTTAAATATTTTACACTTACCCCAGGTATCAAACACTACGGGGGAAGTGAATAATGTTTGAATTACGTAATTTTTTTTCTTCCCTCCGGGGTTTATTTCTATAGCTGTAAATCTTAATATGTTCCTTCTTTGTTATCATTGTGATTTCAGCTGTGATTGGACTCATATAAATGAGAAAATGCCTGATTAATCCACTCATCGGTATTGATGCCTTTCACATGTTTTACACATGAAAAAAATGTATAAGAAAGTTAAAAATAGCACTGATAGGTAAATATATTGTATAATTCACATTCATTTATATTCATAACATGTTTCGCCGTTGAATGCAATTTTTTGCGAACAAATTGGTTAAGGACAAGTGCTTAAGAATAGCTGATAATTTTGTACGTGCTTTGCGCACACACATACATACATCATCTCATTTCGTTAAGTAGATTAGTTTATAACCCTGTAAGTCCCATTTTTCTTTTAAAAAGTTCAGTCTTGGGGCGAACATAGAGATCAGTGTTCGGGAATTCCTTGAGAATTCCTTGAGAATCTATTCCGTTAAGGTAATGAAATTATTCCACAAAAGATACTCAGAGCAATTATCGTATTGATTTTAGTTACATGTAACTACTCATCACTATTGAAGGTCAAGGTAACATGGGTTTTCCGCTTACCCCATCCCACCAGGGAAAGTGGAAAAACAACTCCTAATTTTAAAATCTTTTTCCATAAATTGCAAGCGACCAAAATGGTATGAATTGCAAAATTGAATGTTTTTGATAGCCCATTTTGATTGAACGCATTTAAATCTGGTTTTATAGTAATTCAAACATGCACTATCGATTTTTCCTTTTCCACTTCCCCCAGTGTACCTTAGATTATTTGAATTGAATTATATTTAATAAAAAAATACAACTTCGATTCATCCCTTGTTAATTTATGGCTAGCTTAAAAAACTGGATTCGTGTTGTTTTGACAGAACATGTCTATGATGGCAGGATCTGCCCATGCAATAGCGACAGTTTGTGCCTATTGATTGATCCATCGGCAGTTAGATACAAAAATAAAACACTTCGGGCAACATCGGGCTGGTTTGTTTAGTAGAGAGTACATAATTAAAACCAATTTGAAAATGTGTAATGAAAATGTACAATTCGTAGTTGCTACTCCGTGATTGACTAGATCTAGCGGAATTGCACAGAGAACCAACAGATGGGACTTGGGATTAGCACTCCATCCTCAATGTGCAAGTTCTGAAAGCTCAATTTTCAATGGGTCAATAACGGCGCCGGCCACGTCCTTACGATTTCTTTTGGTGAAGGGAAGGAATGTTAGTGTAACAACCGTTGTTTTAGAGACCGACGAATCGTCTGCATCTCTACGGTTGTTACGGGAAGGAGTATTGTAAGTAGGGAGAGGAAGTGTCATTACTTAGATCAGGATTCACCTTGGTAAGTGATGTAATCCAAGTAACTAGCATGTTAATGTTGACGCGAGAACAAAGTATAGATCAGTTACGACGTATTTTGTTGTGTTCTTGTTCACCCAACGAAAGGGCAGACAATCAATCGCTCCGGTAGAGCTAATGTAAATTTATCTTTTAACTGTCCACGATAATCTGCTACCTATAAACTACAACCTATAAATGAGCAATTAGTTGCAAAGTTCACCTGTCACAAGACGAGTCTACACAATCCCACTGAATTCCACCACTCAACTGTATCCTGACAGACACGTACCCCGACCCCAAAAGCAAGGCCGTCCTCAGTGTCTCGTACTTGACTCGACTTCAAGTACGAGTCGAGTCAAGCACGAGACACCGAAGACGGCCCCACCTCTGAGGTCGAAACACGTATCTGTCAAGATACAACTAAGTGGCGGAACTCAATGGGACTGCACAAACTCGTCCTATGACAGGTGAAAACATTCCACCAAAAAAGCTCAAAATAATTTTCTTATCAGTTGCAAAGTTGTTTTGCAGTTGCAAAACCTACATTTATTTTCAAAGAAACTCATTTCTTCGACGCGGGGGTATTCAAGAGACAAAAATGTAAACTCTCTCTAAAAAATTATATCGGCCTTTTTTTGTGGAATGTATTCACTAGCGGAAGCCACCAGACGTGTTTGGTATGTTTTATCTTACAATCCTGTACAATAACCCATAAAAATCATTACAACTCGGCATATGAGAAATTGCTAGATTCCTCTACACTCCATCTGACATCTGGCTGAAAAAATGTGGCACCTATTTCTAATACATAATTGAGAAACATCCACCCTACAAATTGAACACCAACAACACATTTTCACAATATATAAATATACAGTATATTGAAGAAAATGTACTCAACCTTCTTATTATGTATGGGCAAGAATCTCATTGATACATGAAATGAGAAACTAACAAATTTCGTATATTAGTAATCACAAACACATACGCTCACAACACCAGTTCCGTTTTCAGTTTTTCTTCGCAAAAAAAAAAATTATCCCCCGTTATGCATCCCCTTGATATAATTCTGGTGACGATCCAAGAGTGACGCAAAGGCAAACTCTAGAGTGCTTTGAAAATAGGTCGTATGTGCAAAAGAGAGTCTCTCTTTGGATCTATTCTCTTTCGATTATTACTAAACTATACAAAAGTTGACTTAGAATTTCTTGGCAGATATCCAAAGACAACAGCTTTGTCTATCATGCTGAAGTGGAATCGTAGCAAAACATGCAGAACTAGCCGATTTATTAGCGAAAGAGAGCGTGATCAAAGAGAATCTCTCTTTTGCACATACGACCTATTCTCAAAGCAATCTAAAACTATGTTTAACTACACGGTAGGCAGGATTGCGTGCACAACCGAATCTAACACGATCCGGCAATAGTATGGAGATTTAAGGTCAACATAAATCCTAAATCCCTCCCACACAAACCAAGATACAAACACAATTCTTCACCAATTTGGTCGAAATACTGCCAAAAAAATTCAACGGAAGACATACGGTAGCTAGAACCCTCAAACCTTCTATAAAATTGAACGATCCAAATGTTAAATTATCTGAATCAAACTGGCTGCCACATATTATCACAACAGCTCATGTAAATATGGGTCTTCATGTGAGGAATAATAAAATAACTTACCGAACGAGTCCTTCGCAACTGGTTACCTTTAAAGCTTCCTTCAACCCAAATCCGGCATCGAAAGGCATTTATCCCACCGAAGCTGCCCGATGGATTCGCTGGACAAAACGAATTGAGACGTTTTTGAGTTGCTCATTTTCTTAAATTGTGGTGACATTTCCGGGAGAGACTCTTTCCGGTTTAAGCGTCAGTATTTTGGCCGTCTATTCCAAAAAACTTGAAAACATCTTAATTTTCTTTTTTTTAGTTTGAAAATTTTCACCCTGAAAATAGAGAGAAAATCTGTCAAGCCTATATGGACGAGGATTCAGAATATATAAAAATCTCATTTTGGCAAAAAATGTTACATATGCAGTTTCTCAAACAAACGGTTCAAATGGAAATCGAACACTTGGGAAACTCGATTAAATATCCTTTGCAAACCGCCCAAAGCTCATTCCTGACCGTAATCCGTTCCATGGTGTCTTGGCCTCAATATGACATTGTTACGAAGAGCTCTCGGAGGAGCGTTCAGGTCAAGAAGAACCTGTGAATCAATCCTAGCTATGGTCAATGCTCTGGTGACGTCCCTTCTAACTCGCAAAGTGTCATGGTTGATCAGACGACAGCGGCTTTCGTAGCTTGGTAACCGGAAATGATCACTCCAGGGCAGCCTCCGAAGTGCGAACCGAAGAAAACGACGCTGAACGGATTCCAATCGTTGCCGGCGCACTACAGAGCAATATAGCGATTTCAAGCAATATATGTCATAAAGTTTTCGCGATTCGAAACACAACTACAAGAGCTTTTGAAGCCTTATCGACGACGTATGCGATGTGCTGCTTGTAAGTAAGTTGTGAATCCAGGATTACCCCGAGATCCTTAACGTGATTCACGCGCTCGATTGTCGTTCCTCTCAATTTATAGTAGGGTAGAGAACCAGTGTTGTTCAAATAGTACTACGTGTTGGTCAAATGGTACTACGAATAATTTGATCAGATCTCATGCTCCGCTATGGTGTTCTTTTTGTTATGAAAACTAGTACTACAAAAAGGATTCACTTCTGAAGCAATAAAAGATTTTTCAGAAAGTGTAGGGAAAGAGGTATACAAGTTGTTCATTACAGGTCTTTACAGCAAAACTTCACAAGGACGCCCTTATTCGTACACGAATAAAAATCCACACATTTTTATTGGCAAAAATCTAAAGAAATTTACAAATAAATTTTATGTGTGCGTTAATAACCACCCGCTATGGGAGAATCCACATAAAGGTTATTAGTTAATAACGGTTATGTGTGTTTCCACATATATGCTATGCAAATTCACATAGCCGTTATGTGGGAAATGCTATAGTCAAAATTTATGTGTGCGACACATAATGGATATGATTGGATTTTTGTCAGTGTACTAACTATTCAGGGAAGAGCCACTAAAGCGTGAAACGGATACCTGGGACTTCAACAATATTCGCGGCAATAGAAGCAAGCGATGCCCTGTACGTATTTAGTGGATTTTTTTATGAATCTATATGTTTTTATGAACAATTCAATAACCATTTAAAGTAAAAAGTAAAGAATTGGAACGTGCTCACCGGTTTATTTCCTCTTCTATCAAAATAGCTTTTGTTTTAAACTGCACCACGAATCTTCAACATAAGTTTCATGCATTTCGCATTTCTCAACCTACTTTGCTCCCAACGAAATTGTGGCTGTAATCAAATATACTATATTAACAACAAATATAATATATTAACAATATAGCTCACTTCATAAATCTCCATATATTAGGCAACGGACAGCATAATCCCACCATCTTGCGTCACAAAGGGTAACTAACGTCTGGAAACGATAGCCAAGGGTGCCATAATTGCAAAAATTACACCTTATTTACAATGTTTAACCATTTGAATTAAATATTTTTAAATTTTATTTTCCAACTAAGGTATCAAAATGGGGTCCAAGGATAATTTCTAGCATATTATTTCGACATGTTATACTGCATATTGCATTCTACTTTTAAGCACCCTAGGAATGTCTCTTAATTACATTGCTTGCCCTTTGTGACATCGCGTCGCTACTGTGTTGTCCGTTGAATCAGCCAGAGTGAACTATATTGTTAATATAGTATATTTGTTAACAATATAGTTCACTCTGGCTGATTCCAACGGACAACACAGTAACGACGCGGTGTCACAAAGGGCAAGCAATGTAATAAAGAGACCTTCCGAGTGGTGCTTAAAAGTAGAATGCAATATGCAGTATAACATGTCGAAATAATATGCTAGTAATTATCCTTGGACCCCATTTTGATACCTTAGTTGGAAAATAAAATTTAAAAAATATTTAATTCAAATGTTTAAACCAAGATGAATACACAGCTAGGTGTTTCAACCTGCCCAATTTATGGACGAGAAGAAGGCCGAAAATTCATTTTCGGTGCAAAACATAAACAAACCGGCTGGCTTCCCCATACTAAAATCCAAGATGGCTGAATCGTGAATTTGGCCGATTGGAACACCTAGTGGTGTATTCATCTTGGGTTAAACATTGTAAATAAGGTGTAATTTTTGCAATTATGGCACCCCTTGGCTATCGTTTCCAGACGTTAGTTACCCTTTGTGACGCAAGATGGTGTGATTATGCTGTCCGTTGCCTAATATATGGAGATTTATGAAGTGAGCTATATTGTTAATATATTATATTTGCTGTAATGCTCAACTGTGGACGATTCGCACGCTTAAAGTCAAGTACACATCGCATGAATAGCTTTCACACATCACGGTGACGCCTTGTCCGACTCTCACAATGATTGAAAATTGTGTGTGAAACACGAGCAGTCGCTGTGTACTGTCCCACATACGCATGATATGTGTAAGTCAGAGTCTATTATATATAGAGTTATGCAAAGAGTGAAGCCAAATCTACATATTGAACTGTCAAACCGTCTACCTATCGAGCAAAGTAAACAAATGATTGTTGGTAAGGCGGAAGTATTGTTATCGCCTGATGATTATTATGGCGAATTAAAACTCATGAATTGAAATGTATTAGATTTGTTCTAGAAACAGCTTCAAAAACTTCAATACACCCCCAATAAAGTTGCAACAAGAAACTCACGTGTTTGCACTCTGTAGGTGACTTTGGTTATCGAATTAAAGCTTTAGAAGTGATCACTCCCGTGAAGTCACTTGAAGGGTTGAACAAAAATGAAAGTTTTCAACATAATAACAAGAGCATCATTCAGAATAAGAGTAAGAAGATCCTCTTTGCGCAACTCTATATAATAGACTCTGGTGTAAGTGAGTTTGCCTCGAACTGTCAAAGTTCCTTCGGGTCGCTATGATTGCGAACGTGTGCATAATGTACCGTAAGGATTCGAACTTTTTCGGAGGTTTTTCCTTTTGCTTCGATGGCGAAACAACTAAATGTGCGAATACAATCATCGCACTTTGTTTTGTTGATCGAAACGATTGGAGAAGCCTCCGAACAAGTATGGAAAAGTTGGTTTCATTTAACATTATTTTGAAATCATACAATTCAGGTTAGGTCCGGTTACCGACTGCTCTCTCGCTGTGTGAAATGAACTCACCGAAAATCGTCGGCCATCGAAAAATGAGTAACATGGTAGTTACTCGTAATATGAGTTGTTCCAGGAGAGGCCCGTTTTGTGTGAACGGAACACAAAAATATGTAATTCATTTTAAGCGTGCGGCGGCTGTGAAGGTGCTTGTCAGTTTTGAAGCTGTAGAAGTTCCGTTGCCTGTTAATGCCCAGGGTACTGCTGTCGCTGCTAAATTCGAACTGGTTCAGCTCAGCAACAATTCTAGTGCGTTCGCATCGAGCCTATAGATATTATTCCACTCTTTGGTAAAACTTCACCATCCTGAATAACGCTTTCTACAAGTGAATGAAGATTGAAGTGTATCAGTGATTTTAAATCATATACGAATAATCATGCTACACTGTTTGCTCAGCTTGTCGATCTGAGTCGATTGGTATATAACATTATGGGTCTCCGAGATTTATATAAAAAGTTCGTATTCGGAGTGAAATGATAGCCTTTCGGTACAACTTTGTTATACGAAAAAGGCAAAAATGTGTCTTTTTTTAATATTTTAGTTGCTAATACGCATTTGGGCAGCAAAGGTAAAATTAATCAAAAACTAAAATGTACACGTTTATGGATTCCATCACAATTATGGTGAGGAGCAGGGAATGTTTGTGCGATTTCGTTGTTATACTAGAATAAAAAATACGGTGCATATAACGAAATCAGATTAATACTTATTAAAAATATAGAAAAAATCATCAAGTTTTCAGAAAAGTGGACCCATTATTCGCATCCATTTCTCAATAGATTCAGATAACTACTGCAGAGTATTCTCAGCGATATTAGCTCTGTTCTCTAAACGGACAAATAAGTGGAAAAGTATACTGCCAGCTATCCCATATTGAAATGGATTTCATATAATAAAGCTAGACTTGAATTCAAAATTTGTCAAATATTAGAGGATAAGTAGTTTATTTGACAATGCTAATAAATTATGTATGATGCAAAAGTTTGCCTAATAGAATTCTTGATTTCTGAAAAGATGAAATAAAAGGAAAAAACAAGAAAAAAAACTCTTAAGACGATAAAAATATTCCTACCACCTGAATCGAGTATTATAGGCAAGGCAACATATAAAATATATTAGAACATATTATAGTTATAATTAGAAGTAAACATGTGTACTTGTTAAAACCGTTCTATACGAAGACATACACTATGCATTCACAATTCACTATTGAATATTCTGTTTAACAAATACCATTCAGATACTAAATACGGAATAAGGATGGGAGCGTCTTGACGGATGAACGTGTGGTGATCGAAAGGTGGAAGCAGCACTACGAGGAACATCGGAATGGCGCTGAGAGTACAGGCAGTGAAAGTCACGGCAGCGGAGGAGATGACTACGTCAGTTCAGCGGACGATGGAAGCCAACCAGCCCCCACCTTGAGGGAAGTTAAGGATGTCATCCAACAGCTAAAGACCAATATAGCAGCTGGTAAGGATGGTATCGGAGCTGAGCTCATCAAGATGGGCCCGGAAAAGCTAGCCAAATTGATAGTAATTGAATTGCCTGCACAAATTGATAGTCAGAATCGGGGAAACTGAACAGCTACCGGAGGAGGGGAAGGAAGGGGTTATATGCCCCAACTACAAGAAAGGCGACAAGCTGGAGGGTGAGAACTTTCGAGCGATCACCATCCTTAATGCCGCCTACAAAGTGATATCCTAGATCATCTTCCGTCGTCTGTCACCATTAGTGAACGAGTTCGTGGGAAGTTATCAAGCCGGCTTCGTTGACGGCCGCTCGACAACGGACCAGATCTATACTGTACGGCAAATCCTTAAAAAATGCCGTGAATACCAGGTCCCAACGCATAATCTGTTCGTTGATTTCAAGGCGGCATACGACAGAATAGACCGCGTAGAGCTATGGGAAATTATGGACGAGAACAGTTTCTCTGGGAAGCTTACCAGACTGATCAAAGCAACGGTGGATGGTGTGCAAAACTGTGTGAAGATTTCGGGCGAACACTCCAGTTCGTTCGAATCGCGCCGGGGACTAAGACAAGGTGATGGACTTTCGTGCCTGTTGTTCAACATTGCGCTAGAAGGTGTCATGCGGAGAGCCGAGTGTGCCTCAAAGACAAAGTACATGCTTGTGGGCGGAACAGAGCGCGACAGGGCCCGCCTGGGAAGCAGTGTTACGATAGACGGGGATACTTTCGAGGTGGTCGAGGAATTCGTCTACCTCGGATCCTTGCTAACGGCTGATAACAATGTCAGTCGTGAAATACGTAGGCGCATCATCTCTGGAAGTCGGGTCTACTACGGGCTCCAGAAGAAACTGCGGTCAAAAAAGATTCGCCACCGCACCAAATGTGTCATGTAAAAGACGTTAATAAGACCGGTTGTCCTCTACGGACATGAAACATGGACAATGCTCGAGGAGGACTTGCAAGCACTCGGAGTATTCGAGAGACGGGTGCTTAGGACCATCTTTGGCGGTGTGCAAGAAGACACTGTGTGGCGGCGAAGAATCAACCCTGAGCTCGCCCAGCTTTACGGCGAACCCAGTATCCAGAAGGTAGCTAAAGTCGGACGGGTATGATGGGCAGGGCATGTTCAAGAATGCCGGACACCAACCCTGCAAAGTTGGTGTTCGCTTCCGATCCGGTAGGTACGAGACAACGTGGAGCGCAGCGAGCGAGATGGGCAGACCAGGTGCAGAACGACTTAGCGAGCGTGGGGCGTATCCGAGGATGGAGAGATGCGGCCTCGAACCGTGTATTGTGGCGTCAAATTGTTGATTCAGTGTTATCTGTTTAGATGTAGACTAAATAAATGAAATGAAATATCTTAGGATTCTTCAAAATCTCACAATTTTATTCGATCATTTTTGATTCTGTGTGTTCCCAAGGGAATTTGATTCTAGAGGTATGAACCTGTTCTAGCGTCCATTTACCAAAAAAGATGCGGTTCAAACGCAGCTGACACAATAAACAATAAACAATAAACAATAAACAATAAACAATAAACAATAAACAATAAACAATAAACAATAAACAATAAACAATAAACAATAAACAATAAACAATAAACAATAAACAATAAACAATAAACAATAAAACAATAAACAATAAACAATAAACAATAAACAATAAACAATAAACAATAAACAATAAACAATAAACAATAAACAATAAACAATAAACAATAAACAATAAACAATAAACAATAAACAATAAACAATAAAAAATAAACAATAAAAAATAAAAAATAAACAATAAACAAAAAACAATAAACAATAAAACAATAAACAATAAACAATAAACAATAAAACATAAACAATAAACAATAAACAATAAACAATAAACAATAAACAATAAACAATAAACAATAAACAATAAACAATAAACAATAAACAATAAAACAATAAACAATAAACAATAAACAATAAACAATAAACAATAAACAATAAACAATAAATAATAAATAATAAAACAATAAACAATAAACAATAAATAATAAACAATAAATAATAAATAATAAACAATAAATAATAAACAATAAACAATAAAACAATAAAACAATAAATAATAAACAATAAACAATAAACAATAAATAATAAACAATAAAACAATAAACAATAAACAATAAACAATAAATAATAAACAATAAACAATAAAACAATAAACAATAAACAATAAACAATAAACAATAAAACAATAAATAATAAACAATAAACAATAAACAATAAACAATAAATAATAAACAATAAACAATAAAACAATAAACAATAAACAATAAACAATAAACAATAAAATAATAAAACAATAAATAATAAATAATAAACAATAAACAATAAACAATAAACAATAAACAATAAATAATAAAATAATAAAACAATAAACAATAAACAATAAACAATAAACAAAAAACAATAAACAATAAACAATAAACAATAAACAATAAACAATAAAAAATAAACAATAAACAATAAACAATAAACAATAAACAATAAAACAATAAACAATAAACAATAAACAATAAACAATAAACAATAAACAATAAACAATAAACAATAAACAATAAACAATAAACAATAAACAATAAACAATAAACAATAAACAATAAACAATAAACAATAAACAATAAACAATAAACAATAAACAAGAAACAAGAAACAAGAAACAAGAAACAAGAAACAAGAAACAAGAAACAAGAAACAAGAAACAAGAAACAAGAAACAATAAACAATAAACAATAAACAATAAACAATAAACAATAAACAATAAACAATAAACAATAAACAATAAACAATAAACAATAAACAATAAACAATAAACAATAAACAATAAACAATAAACAATAAACAATAAACAATAAACAATAAACAATAAAACAATAAACAATAAACAATAAACAATAAATAAACAATAAACAATAAACAATAAACAATAAACAATAAACAATAAACAATAAACAATAAACAATAAACAATAAACAATAAACAATAAACAATAAACAATAAACAATAAACAATAAACAATAAACAATAAACAATAAACAATAAACAATAAACAATAAACAATAAACAATAAACAATAAACAATAAACAATAAACAATAAACAATAAACAATAAACGATAAACAATAAACAATAAATAGCATTAACTGGAATGAGCTACTATCTACTCATGATGTAAATAACGCTGCCGCAATGTTTTCGAATATTGTATTATACGCAATCGATCAGTACTTTCCTAAGAAGACTGTAGCGGATCCCAAACATCCGTGCTGAAAAAGCTTAAAGCAAACAAAAGGCAGGCTCTGGCGAAATATTCGAAACATCGAACGATCCGAAACAAGCGCGTGTACTTTGCGATCAATAAAAGGTACAAGAATCCCAACAAAAAGCTTTACTATGCTCATCAATCTGAAATCCAGCGGAAACTTAAATCGAACCCCAAGAACTTTTGGGTCTTTCGGGTCTTTCGACTACAATGACTAACAATAGCCAGGAGGCGTCTCCAATAGAAGGTATTGCAGAACTATTTCGTTCGCAGATTCGTTGCGTCTTTTCCGATGAACAGCTGTCCGATGGCGACGTGCTTCATGCAGCCTTAAACGTTTCTCCGTATCCAGCTTGTGACGAAATGGCTTCGGTATTAGTTCAGCAGCTTGAATCAATCGGCAAATGTTTGAAATTATCAACGAATCCTGGCCCTGATGGAATCCCTTCCCTTATACTCCGGAATTGCATTTCATCTATCTCGCAATCTCTAGCTTATATTTTCAACCAATCAATCAGGTATGGTATTTTTCCTGATATCTGGAAAAAATCATACATTTTCCCAGTCTTCAAGAAAGGGAACAGAAGGATTGTTTCAAATTACCGCGGAATTGCATCTTTAAGCGTAGCATCGAAGCTTTTTGAAAAGCTTGTTCTCGAATACATGAAACACAACTACTCCAGCTCAATATCTGAACATCAACACGGTTTTATTTCGAAGCGATCAACAGTCACCAATCTGGTTCTCTATACAACTTCGATTATTCATTAAATGGAACATGGTCACCAAACGGATGCGATATACACCGATTTCTCCGCCGCGTTCGACAAAATCAATCATCAAATAGCCGTCGCAAAACTTCGCCGCCTAGGATTCAATTCATCAAATGGATAGCGGAAGGTTCACGAACAACTATCTTAAATATTTACGAGAAACTCTCCGGAATTTCCAATAATCTTAAGAGTTTCATTTGGCCAAAGTAACATACGACCGAACTGATAATTTGGCCGAAAAGTATTTTCAGTCAAATGTGTATTTGGCCTCTTTGGCCAAACGACAACCAAATTACCAATTCGATCGTATAGAATAATTCGACAGCATATTTTTCTCGTGTTCGATTTACTTTCGATTTGAATTACGGATTTCGCTGGAAAAGCGTCCGCGGAGTGCACGAGTGTTGGTTATTGCTGGTTAGGTATGGTTTTAGCTCTGTTGAGAACACGAGTGGGATTGTCCGGCGAGTCATAGGGGGAACGTGATTTTTGGCCGATTACGTTTATTCGACGGTTTTAAATAATCAGATGGCATTCCGCTGGTGTTAATAAGCCATTAGAGAAAAAGTTTTTTTTCTTGATCAGCTGAGATTTTTAGGACTTTAGAATTCTTGGGACTGCGAAATGGTGAGTTGACAACTGGGCAGGGGCGCCTAACATAGCTGTGGTCCTCACAAGTTCCAATACTCACGCTTCCACGGGTCTTCCGACGACAATTGACCGCCTGCTAAGGGTTGCGTACTTAGCTGGTAGTGCAGCCTGGGCACTGTTGTCCTTCTGACATCAGCTAGAGTGAGAGGGTGCGTCCTGTGGGGTCTGCCTAGGATGTGGTGGGGTGTCTGCTGCATGTGTCCCTAAGCAGGCCCTATCAAAGAGACCGTGTGCCGCTTAAAGTGCACTAGCCTAGTCCTGATGTTGGGTGGGACTTTAAACAAATTTGACCCGACTGATCGAGCGTCTGTCCACCAAGGAGGTGCGGCTCCAACAGCGTCTGTTCTGGCATCCAGCGGCTGAGTATGAAATACTATTCCCCGGAAGCTATACCTAAGATGGCAGCCCCATCCCGGTGGATAGGGATCCTTGGGCCAACAGCCTACTGCTCCCGAAACATCAATTTGTTCGAGAATCTGATAATGAAAGAATACGGACTGATTTTACGGCGACGACTCTTAGCGCGAAACAACGGACACGAATAGGAACATGGAACGTTTTAACCCTAGCCCAGCAGGGTAAATTGGCACAACTTGCCAATGAGGCACGCCGCATGAAGCTTGAGATCCTGGGACTGAGTGAAGTCCGTTGGCCAAACTTTGGAGAACACAGAACGCCGTCGGGACAAGTTCTGCTATACTCTGGTTTACGAGGTGAACACGCTCCCCGACATCGCGGAGTTGGCTTCCTACTAAGCGCTCAGGCACACTCTGCGCTTATGAAGTGGGAACCTATAAGTGAAAGGATAATCGTTGCCAGATTTAGAACACGGGTCCGAAACCTTACTAAAATCCAATGTTATGCGCCAACCGATGCTGCCGACCTGCAAGACAAAGAGAACTTCTTGAACGCTTTACAGAAAATCAAATCGACCACATCTGCATCAGCCGAAAATGGAAACGGAGCCTTCTTGATGTACGGAATAAACGTAGTGCCGATATCGCGTCTGATCATCACCTCATCATCGGCGAAATACGCCTGCGCATTGCGCGGATTCGTTGGCAGGAGGAAAGAGTTGGACGACGATTCAACACACGCCGACTAGAAGATGCCACGGTGAAACGGTCCTTTGTTGAAGAACTGGAGACGCGTGCTGCAGATATTCCGGAAGGTGGCAGCGTGGAAGACCAATGGACCGCCATTAAGCATGCCTTCATCGCCACTAGCGAGAACAATCTGGGGGAACTACGCACCCAGAGAAAACAATGGATCACCGATGAGACCTGGAGGAAGATAGAGGAGCGAAGAGAAGCCAAAGCCGCGATAGAGCGATCGAAAACCAGAGGAGCCAAAGTCTTAGCCCGTCAACGATACGCGGCTCTTGAGAAGGAAGTAAAACGCTCATGTCGACGGGACAAGCGAGCGTGGGCAGACTCTCTGGCCGACGAAGGAGAGAGAGCCGCCACAACCGGGGACATTCGCCTCCTCTACGATATTTCACGACGCTTAAGCGGGGCGAAGATAAATGCAAAGATGCCTGTGAAAGACGCGAATGATCAGTTATTGACCGACCCAACTGACCCGCTGAAACGCTGGTTCGAGCACTTCGAACAACTTTTTCAAGTGCCAGCCAGGCCATCACCACCTCGGCATGATCTGCCTAGGATCCGACGTATAACACGCGTCAATACCGAAGCTCCATCACTGCTAGAGATTCAAACAGCCATCCAAAGCATGAAATTGAATAAAGCCCCAGGGGTCGACCGCATATCAGCCGAGATGCTCAAAGCTGACCCCATGACATCCGCTAAACTACTGCATCGTTTATTTCGTAATATCTGGGACACCGCAACTTTTCCGGTCGATTCAAGGTTTCTTCCGGTGACCTGACTGTATGCGATAACTGGTGTGTACCGTTCTCAAAGCACTGCACAAAATTATCCTAGCCCGGATTCAGGAGAAGATTGTTGCGACTCTCCGGCGGCAGCAAGCCGGATTCCGTGCCGGAAGATCCTGTGTGGACCATATTGTCACGCTCCGCATCATTCTGGAGCAGGTCAATGAATTCCAAGAGTCCCTTTATTTGGTATTCATTGACTACGAAAAAGCTTTCGACCGTCTCAATTACGAGAATATGTGGGGCGCCCTGAGACGCAAAGGGGTTCCTGAGAAAATCATCGGCCTCATCGAAGCACAGTACGAGGCCTTTTCATGTAGAGTGCTGCACAATGGGGTCCTGTCCGACCCTATCCGGGTCGTAGCTGGTGTGAGGCAAGGATGCATTCTATCACCGTTACTGTTCCTCATCGTAATCGATGAGATTCTGGTAGATGCGATTGACCGTGAACCAAACCGCGGGCTGTTTGGCCTATAACCATGGAGCACCTAAACGACTTCGAATTGGCTGATGACGTTGCACTCCTCGCGCAACGGCGCTCTGATATGCAGAGTAAGCTCAACGACCTTGCCGAGCGCTCCTCCTCGGCAGGTTTAGTTATCAACGTCAGCAAAACCAAATCGTTGGATGTAAACACGGTGACTCCTTCCAGTTTCACAGTAGCCGGGCAACCAGAGGAGAATGTTGAAAGCTTCCAACATTTTGGTAGCCAAATGGCGTCAGACGGCGGTACCAAGATCGACATAGGCGCACGGATCAAGAAAGCAAGGGCTGCCTTTGCGAGTTTAAGAAATATCTGGAAAACAGGCAGATAAGTGAACGCACCAAAATACGAATTTTCAACTCTAACGTGAAATCTGTGCTGTTATACGCTAGCGAAACATGGTGTGTATCAGTGGAGAACACTCAACGGCTGCAGGTGTCCATTAACAGATGCCTGCAGTATATAATTCGGGCCTGGTGGCCTCACAACTGGATCTCAAACAACGAGCTCCATCTTCGTTGTCACCAGAGGCCGATAGCAACAGAAATTCGGGATCGGAATTGGAGCTGGGTCGGCCACATACGTAAGGGGCGGAAACGAAATCTGTAAACAAGCATTAGACTGGAACCCAGCGGGACATCACAGCAGAGGCAGACCCAGGGGCTCATGGCGGCGAAGCCTCAATAAAGAAATAAACGAAGTCGACCGACATCTAACCTGGCAACAGGTTAAAGCGATAGACGGGTAACACTCAGGATGGAGGTCTTTCAAGTCGGCCCTTTGCACCACCGGAGGTGTACAGGATCCATTAGTAAGTGAGTAAGTTAAAATTCTCAGAATGGATTAGCAGATAACCGGTGAAGATGTTCCTTTTATCCATTTTTAAAGTTTTTATTCAATTCTCGGGTAATTTTTCAAATCGACATATGTAAGAAAAATTACCGAGAAAATTACCTTGGAAATTTTCAGAGTTATTGGAATGTTTTATATCAGAGTGTCTAATCTTTGTTTGAATCAAATTTGCGTTCAGTATAAAAGCCTTCCAGAGTCTATGTGAAGTTTTGGCATAAGTATATAGATTTGAAAGATTGTATTGAATTCTTAATATGCTTGACTGCTGAGTGCACGTCCGACATTTTCCCTCTATCACACAGAACGATCGCGCGATCATCGAAATATTTAGTTTTTCGTTGTACAAGTGAATAAACTAATAAGCAATTTAAATTTTAGTCCGCGCTCGATCGTGTTTCTTCCTGCCCGCAGAACGATCGCGCGATCATCGGTATGATGAACGATTAAACAAAGATAAGAGAATGCTTATACAGTTGTATAGAAGTTTCATAGGTCATATCACTTTCCATGGTAAATCCCGATCTATGTTATTGATAACCCCTCCCAAATAACACAACTTCCTTCCCGTGGTAATTGTGGAGATACAGAGGTATTCTCGTCTCTAGTGGCAAAAATAACCACACACTAGGACGGCGCTGTTATTGATCAACATTTGCAAGCTGCTGAAACGTGCAAACATGTAAATTTCGGCGGTATGTCCATTTCGACTGAATGACATTTTCGGCCATATAGGTTTTGACCCAATGGTTTGTTCGGCCAAATGACATATTCGAACAAACATTTTTCGGTATTTTGGCCTTCGGCCTTCTCGTTGTTTGGCCGAAAGTCACACGACGAAAAGCCATTTATTCGAATTCCATTTGGCTGAATAACGCATAAAGCCGAAAGTCATCTGGCCTAAATCCATTTGGCCGAATTGATTGTTTGTCCGAAACGGTTATTAAGCCGAAAATGGTTTTACCGAAAATGTCATGTGGCCGAAAGCGACAAACAGCCAAAAGGGATATTCGGCCGAACTGGTAATTTGACCGAAAAAGTGTTTTGCTCTAACAGGTCATTTGGCTGAAAATGCCTTTTGGCCAAAAAAGTCGTTTAACACAATAGATCACTTGGCCGAAAATCCCATTTGATTGAAATTGTCTTTTAGCAGAAAGAGCCATGTGGCCCGAAAATGTCTTTTCTGTAAAAAGACCATTTCGGTCAAACGGGATTTTCTGCCAAATGACCTATTCGGCTAAACGATTTTTTTTTTGCAGAATAATTCAGATTTGAGCTAGTCGGCCAAACAGTTTTTTCAGCCAAAGGAACTGTTTGACCAAATGACATTTTCGGCCAAATGCCTTTAGGCTAGATGGGCTTCGGCCAAATGGTATGTGCGGTAAACCGACATATACGACCAAGCAACTTTCGGCTTAGTGGCCTTCGGCCAAATGGCTTGTTGCCAAACCACTCTTCTCCGTTCAATGAATTATTGGCAGTGGCTGATTTCCTACTCGCCGCTTCCACATCTAGGCGCTATCGTATATGCGCAAATAGCCAGCATGAGTTATCCGCCAGAAATTTGTATAGCGAAAGACATCTAAGCGGGTTTTCTCAAAATTACGAACTTTTAATGAAAAACTATTGGTACCGGTTATGTAGAAAGGTGTCCGCTACTACGCCTACCAAATATTTTTTCGATGAAGGTGTTTAATTTTGAGAAATCGAACCTTAGATGCCTTTCGCCATACTGATTTCAGAAAGTTAACTCCTAGTGTGCCGCTGTAATTACGCTCAAAGCAGGCGATTCATTATTGAGATTTGATTTCAACGGAAAATCCTTTGGAATTTTCATTCGAAGTTTTCTTAATTTTAATGAAGAGCTTGACTAAAGTTCAACGGTAAATTGTATGGTTCATATTTTCAACAAAAAATCTCTGGACTTTTAACGTGATGTTATTTGCAAATTCTACTGAATCTTCAGAATTTCCACGGAAAATTCTGTGGACGTCTTCAAATTTGAATCGGCGTGAACAATTATAGATCAGCGGTGTGGAAAATTTAAACGGTGGCGCGTGGCGGAAAACGGAACAGTTCCCTATATCGAATAAAAACTATCTAAAATGTGCCTGACATTGTGTCCTGATATGCCTCCCTTTCTCCTGTATGCCTCTTAAATAGTGTTTTTTTTTCTAAAGAAAATTTCACATTTATGAATTACGCTAATTCTTCGTTTATGAATTGGCACTCACAAAACTTTCACTACTTTACAGTATGAAGTCCGAACTTTCAGAAGAGTACTTGACATTGAGATTCGGTTTGCACCTTCTCGCCTATGGGAAGATCCATAGAACTAGACCTGTGCGCCGAAGTATTTGAGAACGGCGGCGGCGTAAGGCCATTTTTACACCGGCGGCGGCGGCGTCGGCAGCGTCACGCCGTAAGCAATGTTCGGCGGCGGCGGCGGCGTGAATCGGCGTGAAGAGTTTTGGGCCCAGAAAAAAATGTCACGAGGCAAGACATATCACGCTTTTTATGAATTTTATGGTTTTATTTAATAACTAGCAGACCCGACAAACTACGTTTCGCCTAAAATTGATTTATTCTCTGATTAATTTTCGAGTTTTGAAGAAACTGATGTTTCATTTGTATGGGATTGCACAGGGGGGCAAAGGGAAGAGGGGTCTCGAACCATCTTAAGAACCTTCACCGGCCCAAAAAGCTCTGCATACAATTTTTACCCCGATCGGTTCAGTAGTTTCGGAGTCCATAAGGTTCAGACAGACAAAAATTCATTTTTATGTATATAGATTGCTGGCTACAGTCAATCATCCTATTTCGGGAATCTTTTCAGAAATTCGTTTGTAAATTACTTTTTATTTTCAAACCGTTGTTATAGTGTTTTCTTAATTTAAAATAGGTTTAATACATAAATACTTTTGGAAATTTCTTCGAAAACTACTTTAGAAATTCCTCCAAATTATAATTCTTCCCGGAATTATTCCTTTCAAGAATTTTGTATGGTTTACTGAAGGAATTTCTTCCTGGGTTGCCTGGAGGAAATTCCGAAGGAATCTCTGAAAAAAAATACAAAGGCCTTTCCGGAGGGTTTTCCGAAGGAATCTCTGGATTCCTGGTGGCTTTCCTTAAAAGATTTTTGAAGAAATTCCTGGATGAATTCCCGACTCACTTCTTGAAGGAATATCCAAAAGAACTTGAAAAGACTTTCAAACAGAATTTTTAAATGAATGTTGAAAGAAGATTCTATTTATCCCGCGGGCTTCGCGTAACTGCCTCTGCTTACGGGTCCACCACCAACGTTTTTTGCCCTCCATAAAGCAGTGCATTAAGGTGACTCGGGGAGGCACTAAACACCGTGTTATTTCTCCTATCTTTCGTCTCTTTCTAGCATTATCACCTCGCAACTTTAGAGCGGCGTATTTCGGTTTTCAGTTGTTTGATGTAACTGTAAATGTATCAGCATGTAGATTGTGAGTAAGCACGCGCCGGTGATACTTTTTCAAAATCATATTTACTATAGAAAACCCAGATTAATCCACCTACAGTGAGATTTTGACCCTTCCTTAGTTATAAGGATTTTTTTTTCAGACTCCAGTATTTAAACCGAGATAAAACTACTCAGCTTCCCACGGTGATTTACCGTGAAAGTGACAAAATAATTGCCTACCCAAAGGCGGATGTCATGGGTTGAGTGACAACTTAACGAATGATAACGCAATGTACGTCATGCTGCCTATCTATAAGGCGCTCGTCGGATTGAATAGCTTTTGTTACATGGTTAGTAACTATCGTAACGCTGATTGCATACATTGTACTCGTAATTTCCAAAGACTTCGATATTAATTGATCCAGAATTAACTAAATCAGTCATAGATCTGAGCGAAACTCAATAGCGTTCAATAATAACATATGTTTTGCCTTATGGATGCCTAATTTGGTAAAACTAAACTTGTTACCTTAAAAATGAGTGAGATTTATATAGTAGTAAATTTCAGAATTTGCACACATACGCACACATACATGTATACAAGTGATCTATTAGTGTCTCAAAATATGCTCACATTTGCTATCTAGTTACCACTGAATAAATTTTTGAAAACCCTTTCAATTTTTACGTTTTTTGCTTTTCTGAGAAGATTTTTTTGCACATGCTTCTATATGTTCCTCAATTAAAATCATTTGTTTCTTTGAAACAAATCGGAAAAATAGGCATAATTCCATATTATATCATTTGTTATAATTATATTTTCAATGTCAAAGTGAATTTGTTTAAAATACCATACATTTTATTTAATAATTCACGAGATTTATGGATAGATCAATACGTAACACACCTGCGTAACGCATACAAAGTGAAATTATATACACTTCCGAAGGAAGGGTCAAAAAAGTTAAGCATTCAATGATGAAAATGATGACGATTTGATGATTGTTAGTGCTTCCCGTGTCACCTTAAAAGCAGAATGGTAATTAAATTCGATTGCACTATACAGAGCAGAGCAGTATACAGAGCAAGACTCAAGCTAGAATGGTCAATAACTACATACATTCACACTTTTAATTTTTTTTTACTAAATTCCTTCGGAAATTATTTTAATAATTACACTGGAATATTTTTCTGGTATTCTATAAGACATTCCATTCCCTCGGAAATTAATCTAGTAGTTCCTTCGGAATTTCCTTCGCCATTTCCTTCCAACATTGTTGGACGAATTTTCAGATAGCTCCGTACGAATTCCTAGATCAATTTCCCCAAAAGAACTCCTAAAGGAATTATCAACATTCTTAAATTTCGTAAACAATTTCTTTGGACATTCCTCTAAGAATTCCTTCTGAAATTTCTCCAGGAATTGCGTTGCGTTGCGTTGCGTTGTAACAGAGTATTTCGTAGATTGCATACTGATAGCTGTCATGTATTTTCTTTAACTTTCTTACCCCAACTGCTTATGGATTACTATTTGGGATTTAATAGCAACCCAATTGGGGGTCCAAATGATAAAGCATGAAAGCTACCATTGCCGGCCACGCCCATCTTCTCTGTTACTAAGGAAGGGAAGGAAATGATGATATGACATCTACTTAACGAGAGGCCAGCGACTCACCGACGCCCTCATAGATGTCAAGGAGTTGGATGGTTGGTAGGGAATATAGTTTAGGAATATCATCATAAGCAAATGATATAAATGATTAAACAGACGTTGGAAGTGACCATGCTAAGAAATTTTTGTCACTCCATTGTTAATTGTCCTGGGATGGGGCGAAGCTATTAAACTTGCCCTGGCTACCCAAGTAGTACACATGTCCCACATAGATTACTGCAACGGATATGCGACTAGATTTGGTCACTATCAAGTTGCAACAACCATTTTAGTCTGACTTGTGCTGCTCGGATAATTAGCCTAGGTTTAAGCGCCATTGTTCGCTCTCTGAAACGAGAAAGAATATAAAATATATTAATTTTCCCTTCCCCTTATGCGATCCCAATTGAAATTATGTACTCATATTAATATATGCCCTTATTAATAAGCGAAAACCAATATGTAACTTTATAATCACAGAAAATTTTATCGAGAAAATAGGAATATTGAAGAAAGCCAATAATATTCAACATTTGGTTGAATCAAAGTTAGTTGTATTATTTTTTACGGAGCTTGAAAATGTACAGCATTTTCTCCTACAACCGCCAGTCATGCTTTTATCCAGAACATTCTAGCAAACACTAACTGGTTTGATTATTTCTGAACACAATGGTAAAATACATTAACACTTTTAACACTTAACATAAAATCTCCCAGAGTACTACTCTCACAATGCACGAGAGTTGAAGAATAAATTTATCAGTCATGGTTTTGCATTTATTTTCGAACCAATTCTATTATTTCATAATTGATTTCATAACATTTTCAATGAAGTTATTATGTTATTATTCACTCTCCGAATCATCTGTAGACTCAGGTTTCTCATATATTTCATCAATTTTTTTGTGTAATTTTTCTTTGTCGACGGCAATCTGCTCCCATTCAGCATAAGTTAGGTCCCCATATCTTCTCATGTTTGCGATGATAGAGTCCCACCAAGTGAATGAAGGGCGACATGGCCTCAAATGGCGGGCAAAAAGGTTTGATGCCGCGCGAAGCACATTATTTGATGGGCGGCGTACTATATGACCCCAATAACGCAGCTGGTGAGCCCGCACCTTTTTTGTTATCGTTCGTTTTCGTAGCAGAATTTCGACAGTTCTTCGTAAGTTCTGCTCATCGCCATGTTCGCAAAGTGCAGCCATTTCCCGGACGATTTGGCGTTCATAATTCCGAAGCGATGTTCTGGTATGCTTAGTAAGAACCACGGTTTGGGTTCCGTACAGCATTGCTGGTGCTAGAACTGTTTCGTATATAAGTCGACCCAGTTCCCAACTCGGGTTTCTCTTTTGTAGAAAGTTCATGATAGCTTTTGATACACGTACGGTATTTCTGCACCGCGCTCGTACTGTCTGTGGTCGGTCTAATCGTGAGGTCATTTCCATACCAAGGTACTTGAGAGAGTTCTGAACTTTGTACTTCTTGTTCAGTATTTTGATCTCACTTGGAGTCTCTCCTTGTGGGTTCCGCACAATTACTTGGCATTTTGAGTCATTTATGTGCAGACCCACCGATGCTAGATGTCGTTTCAGACTGACTAGAATTTTCTCCAGATCCTCAATACTCTCTACAATTATAATAATGTCATCGGCGTACAACAGAATTATGGGCAATGTTATTGTAAGTTCTTGATTCAGTTGGAATATTTTGAGTTCTTTTTCAACATTTGACAATACATCGTCCATCATAATGTTGAAAATGAAAGGGCTTAAGGGACATCCCTGCTTTATGCCTATTGTCCTTTTTGTGGGGTGAGATATTTCGCCTTCCCATAACACTTGCTCCATATCATCTCGTAAACAGGACACTACACGATTGATCAGGCAATCCGGAACCCCTTTTGCTGAAATAAAATATGATAACATTTCTGTATCGGTCATACTGTGTACGGTACGGTATGTGTAGACAAACAGACGCAACTGTTACGTCTGTTTGTCTGTGGTATGTGTATCGATATACCTTTTAATACTGTCGGCAAACTTGTCAGATTAATGCGATCAAAAGCTTTTTCCACATCTAATGACATCACACCTATCGGCGTGCCTTCATTCCACTTTTCTTGAAAAATTCGTTGCACCACGAACAGGTGATCCGTCGTTGATCTTTCTCGTAGAAAAGCAGCTTGATGACATCCTATGTCTCCTACAAATTCTTGAAGCTTTTCTAGAACCCACATGGCGTATATTTTGTATCCGGTACTGGATAAACTAATCCGGCGATATTGCGTTATCATAGATGGCTTCCGGCACTTTGGTATCGGCACTAGTAGATTCTGTTTCCATTCCTTGGGAAGCTCGTTCGTGGACCAGGCAGTGGCCATTAGCTCCTGCAATTGGATCATTACTGACTCATCAGCGTACTTCAATAACTCCGTCGTCAATTGATCTTGTCCAGGTGTTTTTCCATTATGCATTTTTGCTAGAATCCGTTCAATGTCTGACAATGATGGTCCAATGGGCAAATCATGGTTATCCGCTTCATGGATTAACTGTGGCATTCCATCTATTGCAGTATCTGTTAACTGCTGCCAATCCCCAATACAAATTTTCGATTTTCCTTTTTTAAGGTATTTGTGTGTGCGGTTTATACGCACTCCAACAGGAAATTTCTGCAGATTCTTAAAGAAATTCACGCATTCCTCCTCATCAATATTCTTGAGGGCTCTCTTATATGCACGTGTAACATCGCTAAGTTTCTTCGATGTTTTCGCAGAGGGTTTCCACGCCATCCAGAAGCGATATTTGCATATGAGTGCCAATAGCTTTCGACAACCTCTATCCTTTGGTAAGCGTCCTTTTTTGTGAATTGTCTCCTGTGCAGCTTGTTTGGTTCTTCGTATAATCTCATTCCACTGGTCCGACACAGTGTTTTCTGGTACTATAGTTTTTATATTCCGGCTGAGCAACTCATGATACATCTTCTGTGTCTCAGGTTCTTGAAGTTTAGCAGTTTCTTGTATCGTTAGTCGGCCCGAAGCTTGGAATTTTCTTCTGAAGTTTTGTTTTTGACTAGATGAGCGGCGATTTAGAGCCATACACCATGATACACACTTATGATCTGTGCTGACACCAAAAGCTATACGTCCCTTCAAACCTTTGATGTAATAATTACACACGGCCGGCGTTATGACATGATCCAACTGAGAGCAGCTCGTTCCATTAGTCCAAGTCCAAAGCAGTGAGTTATTCGATTGCATGGTACGAACTGTAAATTCATGTCGAGCGATGAAAAACCTCAGCTGCTCTCCATTTCCATTTGTTTTCTGATGGCAAGTGACCTTTCCAAGAAATTGCCTTTCTGTGTGCGAAGAATCCTCGTACGCCAGGTGACTATTGAAGTCCCCGACCATTAAAATTTGGTCCTTTGGATACCGAGCAACCAATGTCCCTATGCGAGCTAAATGATTAGAAGACGTTCTATTGGGAGCGTGGACATTGATAATAGAGATTCTACGGGTAATCAATGCAACGGTGTATGATATTTCTGCGCACATCACGTAGGGTCCCTCTGAACGTACGCAATGGATTTTGATATCATGCCATTTGGAGATCAGAATCGCGAGGTTGCGCTTCCGATTAGAGCGAGCGGATCCGGTATACCACGTATAGTTGTTTGTATTCAATTTACAAGCATCAATGTTGGCTTCTTGTAACATTGCAATGGCTATGTCCCAATCATGAAGAGCGGAATCGATCTGATGCTGTTTTGTTTTATTTCGGCATCCGCGTACGTTCCAAGAGCACATCTTGAAATTGAAATCCTCATTGTTCACATTGTCAGGTATACGCTTGGGAAATATAGATCGGCTTTCGCATGATGTATCATTGTTGTTATAGTTCACGGGATTGCTCTGTATGTCCTGTGTGTGGTCTCCCGGTTGTTTTTCCATAGTGCGTTGCTGTCCTGCAGGATTTTCGAAACTATTATTATCCTCTGGTGGACACTGTGCGTACTCGTGTTCAAAACTTTCGTCATGTTTGAATATCAATTGACAGTCTTCACTGCCTCCAGTATCTTTACTGCCTTGCGTTATGTCCTTATTGCTGCAAACCATATATCCGCACCTGTTAATAGTAACCACAGTTAAACTCCTATACAATACATATCGTCTATTGCCAAAGTCGTTTTGCTTTGATAAAGTAAGTATGGACATATTGATCATTATGTACACTACCACTTAGATTATTTATATGTAAAATTTATCAGTAATTTGTTAAATCCTTATCCATATCTCGATCTATCTGCTTATTACCTAGTTAACATACATTACCTTTCCATCTGCTCATTTTCTTGTCGCATTGCATCCATGATTATACTTTCGCTACTTGGGACATTATCCAACCACTGCAATTGTTGATCATTTTTGAGTATGAATATCCCTTTCATTTCTTCTATAATACATATCTCAATCGAAACTTTTTCTTCACTTGGCTCAAAAGTTAAAATTTCGTTGTCTGCAGTATAAATGCGTATCTTCATTCCGTGTCGATAGTTCGAACGAGCCAGACGTGTGTGCTGTGTCTCATCGCGGGTGTTGTTCGGTAGTGCGAGTCTATTGTGTGGTGCCTACCTACGGATCCAAGGCGATCACTGTCGGCGAGCGAAGTAGCTGCTTCTGGCGACGCCAGTAAAGCAGGATATTGTTTCTCCTGCTACCTACAGCAGCAGCACAGATAAGTGGCAGATTTTGTTTTATTGTTCTCCCTTTTGGAGCGGGACTGATTGAAATAAATTGAATTAGTTTTTTTTTCTTATTTTTTTTTTTTTTTTTTGATTTGCTAATAGTTTTAAGTTAGTATAAGACAGAATTGTCCTTCCACCTCTCGGGGTGAGAATGGAAGCAGAGACTATGGGAGGTGGTGAGCCACCAAAAGAGGTTCGCACACGGTTTTACCAGGCATCTTCGCCTGGCCCTTGGGTTGTTTACTTTCGGCAGAAAGCGAAAAGCCTAGATTTTCTCGGCATCAAACGAGACTTGACGCGTCGTTTTACGAAGCTTGAATTCAATCAAATCAACAGAAACAAGCTACGCATCACCGCACCCACATACCAGGTGGCGAATGAAATTGCTGGCGACAGGGCGTACAACATTGAATATTTAGTTTATGTCCCTCGCGGGAGGTCGAAATAGAAGGTGTGATCAACGCAGCGAGCTTAACTTGCAAGGATGTGCTTGCAGGGAAAGGTCGCTTAAAGAATGCTCCTGCAATCTACCGTGGATATCCTGGACTGCAAGGAATTGCATTCAGCAACCACAGTAGATGGTAAAAGGTATATGCTAAGTCAGGCTCGCTTCGGGTGACGTTCGCCGGTTCGATGCTCCCAAAATATGTAGATATCGAGAATATGTTGTTTCCGGTGCGTTTGTTTGTACCAAGGGTATTTAATTGTACCAACTGCAAACAATTAGGTCACACTGCCGAGTTTTGTGACAACAAACCACTTTGTGGTAAATGTTTCCAAAGACATCGGGAGGATACCTGCCAGCAACAAGCCACAAAATGCGCTTATTGTGGTTTGGATCCTGCCCATGGTTTGCAAGATTGCCCGGTGTACAAACGACGCACCCAAAAAGTGAAGCGCTCGTTGGTACAGCGCTCCAAGCAGTCTTATGCGGAAATGGTTAAAGCGCAAGACACATCCGCCACTGCCACCGCAAAGACTGCTTTTTCAGCTGCCGTTCAAGTAAGTGACTATTATGATTCCATCTCCATTGATGAATCGGACTCTGACGCAGCCGACATGGATGATTCTTCGAGGTACACGCGCCCGAAAAGAGGAAGCAACCGTCTTCCCCGGGATCGCGCCGAAAGAAAACAAAAGTCATCCATAAAGGCTTGGCAAAATCTGAAGGTAATGGGGATTATTTAGAATCCTGAAGCAACCATTCTACACTGCAGATCCCTGCTGCTCTAAGACATTCCCGCCATTGCCTAAAACCGATGTTCCTAAGAAACATCCGGCTAGGATTATCAATGAAAAGGAAAATGCTACTCGCACTTCCGAAAAGAGAATCTCGTCCAAGCGAGGATTGATATCCTTTAAGGACATCGTGGACCGCTTTTTGAATCTTTTCAATATTCCGGATTCATTGAGGCCAATCATTGACCTCTTTATTCCAACAGTAGAAAGTTATCTGAAGCAATTGACTGTTTCATGGCCCCTTCTTGCAGAAATTGTATCTTTCGATGGATAATACGGCCATACAAGATACAATCACTGTGCTGCAGTGGAACTGTCATAGTCTAAAAAATAAATTGGACGTGTTCAAGTTTTTGATTCGCAATTCCGATTGTGATGTATTTGCTCTCTGTGAAACATGGCTTTCTTCTGAAGATGAAATCAACTTCCACGATTTTAACATTATTCGCCAAGATCGGGATGATCATTATGGTGGCGTTCTTTTGGGGATCAAAAATTGCTACTCCTTCTACAGAATTCCCATTCCGACTGTTCCCGGCTTAGAAATCGTCGCATGCCAAGTAAATGTGAAGAATAAAGATCTTTGCATAGCTTCAGTGTACATTCCTCCAAATGCCTCTATTAATCGTCGACATTTTGGAGCGCAGTCTCCCTTCTATCATCTCCAGTATTGATATTGGGTGATATGAACGCACATGGTATTGGATGGGGCGAAACGTATGACGATTATAGAGCGCCTATTTTCTATGATTTGTGTGACGATTTCAATTTGAATATTTTGAACACTGGTGAAGTAACTCGAATAGGACCAAATGGTCAACAAAGCCGTATTGATCTGTCTTTATGCTCTAATTCACTATCGTTAGATTGCACGTGGAAGGTTATCCAAGATCCCCACGGTAGTGACCATATGCCGATAGCCACCACCATTAAAAGTGGCTATCAAGAATCTGAGCCAGTTAATGTTCCTTTCGATCTCACGAAGAACATTGACTGGCAAAAATTTGCATCGGCGGTAAAAATTGGTATTGAATCAACTGATATTCTTCCGCCACTGGATGAGTATCGATTCCTTACCGAATTGATTCATAAAAGCGCACTGGAAGCTCAGAAACGACGCGTTCCAAGTACATCTGTCATAAGAAGACCAGCCACTCCTGGATGGGATGATGAATGTACTAAGTTGTATTCTGAGAAATCTGATGCCTTCAAGACCTTTCGTAAACACGGAAGGTCCGAGCTTTTTGAAGAGTATTTGAGGCTTGAAAGAAAGCTCAAAAATCTTCTCAAGGCAAAAAAACGTAGCTACTGGCGACGTTTTGTCGAGGGACTATCACGAGAAACCTCAATGACAACACTTTGGAAAACGGCCCGCAACATGCGGAACCGCATTTCCACCAATGAGAGTGAAGAATACTCCAATCGATGGATATTCAACTTCGCAAAAAGGTCTGCCCAGATTCCGTACCAGCAGAACCGCTATTTCGAGAATCAGTCAATGATCCCGGTTCTTTGGGTGGACCATTCACAATGCTGGAACTTTCTATGTCTCTTCTTTCATCGAATAACTCTGCTCCGGGATGCGATAACATCAAATTCAATCTTCTTAAAACCTCCCAGATATCGCAAAAGACGATTACTTGACCTGTACAACTGTTTCATGGAGTACAACATTGTGCCACCTGAATGGCGACAGGTCAAAGTAATAGCTATTCAAAAGCCTGGGAAACCAGCGTCTAATCACAATTCATACCGACCGATTGCCATGCTATCATGCATGAGAAAGTTATTGGAAAAATGATCCTTTCAAGAGTCGACCATTGGGTCGAGCAAAATGCATTACTGTCAAATACTCAGTTTGGTTTTCGAAAAGGTAAAGGAACAAACGATTGTCTAGCGTTGCTCTCTTCAGATATTCAGCTGGCCTTTGCGCACAAGGAGCAATTGGCTTCAGTATTCTTGGATATTAAGGGCGCTTTTGATTCAGTTTCCATAGAAGTACTGTCAGACAATCTGCACAGTAGTGGATTACCCGTTATTTTGAACAATTTCTTGTACAATTTGTTGTCAGAAAAACAAATGAATTTCACACTCGGCACTCTGACAACTTCCAGAAATAGCTACATGGGCCTTCCCCAAGGTTCATGTTTAAGTCCCTTGCTTTATAATTTCTATGTCAAAGATATTGACAATTGTTTGGAAGGACAATGCACGCTCAGACAACTTGCAGATGATGCCGTGGTCTCTCTAAGAGGTCCAAGTGCAGCTGTCTTGCAAGGACCATTGCAAAGTACCCTAGATAATCTGACTGTTTGGGCCAGACATTTGGGGATCGAGTTTTCACCGCAAAAATCTCAGTTGGTTGTGTTTACTAAGAAGCGGTACCCTGCTCAACTGAAACTAAAGCTGTTGAATGATGACATCAACCAATCTTTATCTTCTAAATACCTTGGGGTCGTGTTTGATTCTAAATGCACCTGGAGACTTCATATTGAGTATTTGATAGAGAAATGCCGGAAAAGGATCCATTTTCTACGTTCTATCTCCGGAACATGGTGGGGTGCTCACCCGGAAGACCTCATCAAACTCTATAGAACGACTATTCTCTCTGTTTTAGAGTACGGCTCCTTCTGCTTCCTCTCAGCAGCTGATTGCCACCTTATCAAATTGGAACGAATTCAATATCGTTGTTTGCGTATTGCCCTTGGCTGTATGCATTCAACGCATAACATGAGCCTGGAGGTGCTTGCTGGAGTCACTCCTTTAAAGCACCGTTACTGGGAGCTCTCATTAAGAATACTAATCAAATGTGGAACAAGTAACACACTTGTCTTACACAACTTCGATAATATGCTTGAACTGGTTCATCGGTCAAGATTCTTAAGAGTTTATCTCAACTACATATCGTCAGATCTTTGTCTTCCATGTTATACTCCCCCTCGAGTTGACTTCACCAACGACAGTTTCTCAATTGAATACGATCTGTCCATGAAACATGCTATTCAAGGAATACCAGATCATCTTCGAAATCTTTCAATTCCCTCCATTTTTTCTGAAAAATATGAACATGTCAATTGCAACAACAGATATTTCACTGATGGTTCTCGCATTAACGGATCCACTGGCTTCGGTGTTTTCAACGTAAATTCAACCACCTTCCGAAAACTTCAAGAACCGTGTTCGGTTTATGTTGCTGAGCTGGCAGCAATTAACTTCGCTTTGGGGATAATTTCCAATCAGCCCGTAGACCATTATTTCATCTTCTCGGATAGTCTTAGTTCTATCGAGGCACTCCGGTCGATGAAACCTGTTAAGCACGCATCTTACTTTCTTACAAACATAAGAGAGCAGATGCGTGTTTTGGTCGAAAGATCATTCAAGATTACCTTTGTTTGGGTCCCTTCTCACTGCTCAATCTACGGCAATGAGAAGGCAGACTCGCTGGCAAAGGTGGGCGCACAGGAAGGTGAGGTTTATGATAGACAATTCTCGAGCAACGAGTTTTCCCATTAGTCCGTCAGAGTACTCTTCAAAGTTGGCAAAGAAATTGGACACACAACGAACTTGGACGGTGGCTATTTTCTATAGTTCCAAAAGTTTCTGGGCGAGCGTGGTTCAGAGGTGAGGACTTAAGTCGAGGCTTCATTCGCGTGATGTCGAGACTTATGTCTAATCACTATTCACTAAACGCACATCTGTACAGAATAAACCTTGTCGATAGCAACTTATGTAGGTGCGGAGCCGGTTATGATGACATCGATCACGTAGTTTGGTTCTGCTCGGAAAACGACGTCTCCAGAGAGCAATTATTGGATACCCTAGTGGCCCGTAGTAGACGGCCCTTCCAGGAGATAAGAGGTGTTTTGGGGATCGTGATGTGGTCTATATGCAAGCCATTTATAGTTTTCTTTGTTCCTCTGACATAAAAGTCTAATACTTTTGTTTTTTCTTTTCTTCAAAGTTTTTTTTGATTTGTCTCTGTCTGTCTGTCCCGTAGAGCGCCGTAGCTCTGGCCGTCCGGAAGATGCTCCCATTCGAACCATTCTTCGAGCACGACGACACACCACATCGTCCCCGACGCCAAATGACCGGATGAGCTGCTGAAATTCCTTGATTATGATGATTCCCTGATTCCCGAATCCTAATCCCCGTCCATCCTTAAACATTGTAAACCTAACCTCGAGTCACCACGAGTACGTTGGCTTATTTCCCTCTCTTACTAATTTAATAATAAGATTATGTCGATTGTACATATCTCAAAGAAACGTGGCTCCGTAAAGTGTTATACACGCCTGAGCCTACCAAATAAACGAAATTGGAAAAAAAAAATGCGTATCTTCATACTTAGAATGTTCGCCACAGCCACGCAGGCTTCGGGTTCAACATTTTTTCCGTTTTCTTTCCAGTGTGTTATTAGGTCCGACCACTGCTCTTGACTTAGTCCTCGTCGTCGATAGTTTTCCATGATTGGAATGTAATAGGTGGCATTCGTACTGAGTTCTTTAATCGTTGCGCGGCGTATGTTCAAAACGTTTATGTATTGCTGCCATCCTTGGACTTTATCTCCTAGCCATCCTCTGATCACTGCTAAAAATAGGGTTTCAGCTTCGTTTGAAGTGTTCTCAATAGTACCATTTCGCGTGGTGCCGATAAGAGTTTTGCGCCTGGTATATGGTGTTGTCGAAAAGGCTTGCGTTTCTAGAAAGTTGATTTGATCATTATGAATTTCTTCCACCTTCAGCACCAAATCATAATGATTCTCAGGTGGACCACCATTAAAATACAGATTAATTCTTCGGGTAGGATCGGGAACTGCAAAGCGTATAGGATCCGCATTCTTTGTGTAAACGGTAATATCAACGTTATATAGCCTTATCACGGCGGACATCATTTCTGATCCACACCATTCGCCATCGAGTAAAGTTGATGATAGGTAGTTGCTGATCATATCTTCATGTTCCGCTTCTGGAACGTCTTCGATGTTCCATCTTTTCATACCGCATATTTCGTATAGGATTATAAATCTGAAATCGTCCATTCGTTCTCGCATGTACTCCACACATTGACGTCGAAGTGATCTGATAGCTATAATATGATCCTTCGTACCGATTGTTGTACCTACGTGGATGTTTAATTTCATTGGTTCTCATCTTCATTTTTTAAATTTTTATTATATATGTATATATATATTTGCCTTTTAGTGCTCGTACTAATGACGCTGGTAAGCAGTTACCATCTGCGGGTGTTTTTGATATCCATATTCTGTGCGCTCCTTTCGATACTGTTTCGACTAATATTCGGTTCTCCATTTTTTCACTCTTTTTCACCTTCACTCTGCACTTTTTCGGACGCTTTTTAATTTAATTTAATTAATATATTCACTGATATTCAAAAAAATGTGACTAAAACGTCTCGCGGTCCATTTTTCTTGCGCGTTTTGCCGTTAATTTTCACCGATCCCTTTTTCCAGATGTTTTGACAGAATGAACAAAATGAATTAAGTAGGTATAAAACGTTTAGTCAAATTTTATTGTAGAATGCTTTCACATTATATTTATGTAAATTTATTGTTTTTCATACTTTGCCTACACGCATTATGATTTAAGCATGTTTTGATAATTGTAGTTTATTGATTTGTGGGAAAATATGTCGTAGTTGTATATGTAGTTCTAATTATATCACTCTCACAGACTAGCTGCAAATTTTGGCCTAGACCCCATTTGTATCAAATACAATTTAAAGAAATATTTAATTAAGTAATAATGTATGTTGAAGATCTATATGACATTAAAGTGTTTCGATCTTGTTTGTCTTCTATTAATTAGTAATAACTTGCAACACTGCCTCTTCTTAAAATTACTTTTCGATTCTAACGGGTGTTGCTGTAGTTACCGTTAGAATGGTGCCTGGCCACGATGAAAACGTTCATTCAGTTATAATGTTACATTTACATATGTATTCATACCATCCTCGAACACACTCACACGTCTTACGTGTTCCATCCGTTTCTCGGTAACATGTCATGACGGTGAAAAAAGAGCATCAATATGAATAGCGCTTTAATTAAGTGCGGGCCGTGGTGTTGAATTATCATAGATGTTATTAATTAGAATCACAATTAGTTTCTACTTACATCGATGTGTTGTCGACCCCCTTCAACATCATTTGAATCGGCATTTCCCCCCGCTCTTACCTCCTCTTAGCTATCAAAAACAAATCCCTCAAACTGAACCACGCAGTAGAAGGCTTTGTGTGAGTGATGCGCTCCCCAACACCACAATATGTATCATCAACACGTTTGCCTTCTGAAATTTCTCCAGGGATTCATTCAGAAAATCCTGCAGAAATTACTAAGAAGATAAATCCAGAAATTCCTCAAGGTCAAGACTCTAAGAATTTTCTTCAGGTATTCCTTCAGAACTTCCTTCGGAAATTATTTCAAGAGAACAAAAAAAATTTCTTTGGGAATTCTTTATCGAAATAAATCAAAACCAGTTTTGCCTCCCTAGTAGCACAATTCTGACTGATTTGGTTGCAGCAACTCTAATGTGACTAGATTTGGTCGTACATAAGTCACAGAGGCTGGACTATGACAAGTGTGCTACTCGGGCTTTCTCGTACAAGTTGTACCAAAGGGCTATATGACCACTCCAAAACGAACTATTAATAGTAGGCTCGGATACCCATAGTGTTATATACCGATTGACTCAGCTTGACGAACTGAGGTGATGTGTTTGTGTGTATGTGTAAAAATTTTGTAGACACACTTTTCGGAACTGATCATTGTACAAATTACTGGCAACAAGTTCCATTCGATGGGGAATCCTATCCCATTGTTTGCTATCCAAAATTGGCTAGGTCGGACAATATGATCAGAAGTTATGGCCAAAATACTATCTTTATGCGCAAAATACGCTAAAAATACTCATTCATATTTTATAGTATTGTTTTTGCACGACGAAGGCACCAGCACTACTAGGTGGATTAATCAGGGTTTTTCAGAATAAATCTGGGAATTTAAGTACAAGGAGGAGTGAAGGACTTCAATTTGGTGGGTCACGTGCCCCATCGTGCTCCAAGCTCCAGAATCCAAGTTACCATTTGTGCATTCCCATATCACAAGGCTAACACAATGATATGCCCAAGAAAGTTAGAAAAATCCTACCAGACTGGGAGTCCAAATCCAACATTCATTATAGTGCTGATTTGTAGTCGCGTATATAAGCACTAGATCAATTAAGATATGTAACATTCAAACCTTTAAAAAGATGATGAATCAACCAAGGCGACCAGAATGAGGTTATTCCACATGAAGTTACATATGAGATTAGAGCTTCATCGCTACGCTTGTTAATTTTAGGTCTGTAGCCAATAAGTTCTTGGATAACCCAACATTTAACACGCCGTTGCGGGTAAAAGTGACAGAGATTAATGCAAACAAATCTGCTAAAGGTATAATAGCTATTTGATTAATGCCTGCTATGTTGCTTTGGTTCGGTAGATGCAAACGCACTGCATACTGAGATTTTTGTGTTGTCCAATCATCGGCGTGAAATACAAAATTCGGCAGCGTGGGTCCAATATAGATAAAAATAGATTTTCAACTTTTTCAATATAGTGTCGACCCAATTTTGTCACTCCCCGATTTTGTCTTCCTCCGATTTATCACGTTTTCGACCCGATTCTGTCACCTCAAGAAAATTGAAAATTTTAGTCGTTCTTTATATTTCCGCAAATACCGCGAACAACAATGATTTTAATGAATTGATTTTAAAAACCCAGATTAATCCACCTAGCGTTGGTGGTGCCTTTCTCGCATTTAGTTAAGACACCAACCTTATATGGGGCTTATATGGTCCGATGTACCATTTTCTTCATAACTTTTAAACGCAATGACCGATCGTTATAAAATTCAATAGTGAACAACAAGGCTTTGTACCCTGTCGAATGAAACTTGTTGCGAGAAAATCGGTTGAAGATTTCTATATGAAAAGTTGTCTAATGTTTTTTATAGCTTTTGTGCACACACATGTGTGTACATACACACGGACAGACAGACATGTGCTCAGCTCGTCGAGCTGAGTCGATTGGTATATAATACTATGGGTCTCAGAGCCTCCTAAAAAAGTTCGTTTTCGGAGTGAAATGATAGCCTTTCGGTACAAGTTGTACGAGAAAGGCAAAAATAGTTTGCTTTTACCGATTTTATCACATGCCCCATTTTATCACCCTAAAATTCATCAGTGGGGTGATAAAATTAGGATATTATTGTAGTAGGTACTTTAAAAAAAAGTGAGTGGAATGGGTAATATTTTGTGATATTTTTCTTATTTAGTTGTCATAAGACGAGTTTATACAATCCCATTGAATTCCACCACTTAATTGTATCTTGACAGATACGTATTTCGACCGCAACAGTAAGGCCGTCTTCAGTGTCTCGTACTTGACTCGACTGACTGACTAAGTCCAGTCAAGTACGAGACACTGAAGACGGCCTTACTGTAGAGGTCGAAATACGTATCTGTCAAGATACAATTAAGTGGTGGAATTCAATGGGATTGTATTAACTCGTCTTATGACAAGTGAAGACATTCGACTAAAAAGCTCAAAATAATTTTCTTATTCTTATTTAAATCATATCAGCCGTTTGGGCACAAAACAATTAAGTTCATCAAATCACGAGCTCCGACCATTGTGCAAAGCTGTTGCATAATTGTAGTACCTATACAACTGATATATCAGCATACTACTTTCATCGCTGACGATACCTTGAAAGTTGAGAAATATGCATTCGACTTTCTTCGATGGCTTCAAAAGGACGTGACTTCTCTAAAACGAACTTTAAGATGTTTGCTTCCTAGTGATCTTAGTACGAAAAAAAAGCTATATATTCGCTCCAAAAACAAACTTTTATAGAAGGCCCGGAGACCCATCGTGTAATATACCAATCGTCTCAGTTCAACGAATTAAGGTGATGTCAACACTTCACTCGCAACAGATTGCATTCGACGGGGAATCCTGTATTATTGTTTCCTATTGAAAATTGAACGGATCGGACTTTGGAATAAGAAAATTTGAATACCATAATCTCGTGAAAAGTCTAGATTATTTTTCTTGCACATATCCTCAGATGTTTTACTCGCAACAAGTTGCATTCGATGAAGAATCCTGTCCTGTTGTTTCCTATTGAAAATTGGCGTAACCGGATTATGGGCTCGGAAGTTATGGGCAAAATATTATTTTTTACAGAACAATCGTATAAAAAGTGTCACCCAAAGTGTCCCAAAAAGGCAAAAGATAAAACTAGTGAGTTATGCATTCATAGGGACACGGCAGGTATTTTCGTCTGTTCGTCATAGTCTCGAAAACCAATAAAAAAATACGCTTTTTTGTAAAACTCATACGTACCAAATCGTAAGCTCAGGAGAAACGTTCTACTATAGTGGAGTTCTAGCAAATGTACGTTGCTTTCGTTGGTTTTAGCCCCTACGACGAAGGACGGAAATACCTGCCGTGTCCCTATTTATTGTTTCTCGGCCAATCACAACTAGCAACTACGAAGCGTATACAGTCAATTGAGCTAAGCTAAGCCAATCAAATAGAAATACATACAACCTCGAGATATAATTATGTATTTCTGATCTGACAAAAGTAAACTACCTTAATTGTAATGTTTATCTAGGGGAACAGACGGCTTTGGCAGGTTTTGTTCTATTATTGGCAGGGGGGTTTTTGTCGACCGAATTTTATGAAATTTGGCCACAATATTCTTTTATATGCAAAGAATGTTTGGGCCAAATTTGAGCATAATCAGTCATGAAAACCCCCCCTGCCAACAATAGAACAAAATCTGCCAAAGCCGTCATTACCCCTATATCCGAAAAAGCTTCTTCCGTTGAATAAAAAACTTGATGTGTATGTAGGAGTAGGTGCTGAACATAGCAGCAACTTATTACAATACCAATAATATACAACATGCAGACGAAATCATTCGGTACTGTTTATGTAGGTTAAAATATTCATGATCACGGTCCTAAAAGCAATTTTCATCATTTTCCCATTCCTCACTTTGCATATAGTCGCCTTCATGCCTATGTTTGATTCGATGCACGAAGAACACAGTCTCTTTTTTCGATGTGAATTTTGTTGAAAGGAAAATCTAATATTGCAAATAAAACACCAATATTTGAAGTGAGTAATAAGTGCTGAGAAGAACTTCAGCTCAATAACAAACGAAGTTCAGCTTGCTGATACATCAATTCAGTTTCATGGCCACAGCGCCACTAGCGTTCTAGACCAATCAGCTCTACTGTTATTCTCGTCTTATATAATACACGGCATCACGGGTCTTAACCTACAGATCAGTGCGCCCTCGCGGAACTGATGAGATAAACGTGAACGCTGCTGTTCGTTGCGGTACGTACCTACAAAGCAAACCAACCTGATAAAACAATTTCGCATAATGTCTGCGCTGCGGCTCACAGGAAAATGCTCTCTCGTGCTAGAAAGGAGCGTAGTTACCTCCTATGGCACAAGCAGGTATCGTTAGCTCGTTAGGCAAACATCGCTAATGACGCTTATCTTCCAAAACATTTTTTTGTTGCGAGTTTTGATCAGCACCGCGGCAGCAATAGCGTTGCACGTTGAAAAGTAGGACGAAGCACATTGCAGGGATTGGATATTGGAAAGATAAACAAAGTCAGTTTGACGACCAAGTTTTCGAATTAATTGTAATTAGGTTTTATGAATTCAGTTGGTGAACCAAAACTAATCGGAAGCCCTTAAGGCGCGGCTTATCATTAGAAGGGTGTATGATTTTTCATCTTCTTTGAAGTTTTGTTCAGTATATTTAGAAGTAGAGCATGCTGCCTGCAGCAAAGGGCTTTAACTTGAATAGTCAATAGTCGGATGAAAATTAATGCATATGTTAAAAAAGTGATTCATTGTACAATGGACCCTGTTTCTGTAGTGGTTTAAAAATAAACTGCCATGAAAATCATTCTGTTGCAATTCGTATCATGGTTACTTTATTTCATTAGCATTCATGAGCGCCTTCTGCAGAAGGGATTTCCTCAGTAAGAGTTTGAAAAGACTTCAATCGTTTTATTTTAGTTGTTGTGATGCAACTTTTTTCTGGAGTCCTGTGCAAAACTTGTTAATTCTTTTCATATTTAAATTCCCGTTCCTCCTTCCTGGGTCCTACGTACGTATGTATGTAGGTACATAAGAAAAAAAAACTCACCGCCATTTGCTTCGTTTGCTTAATTGAGCTCACTGAAACGAAGCAGCATCATTGCTTAATTAAGATATTTTGCGGGATTTCCTCCGACTTTCCATTTTTTCCATGTTTTTGTTTCAGCTCAAGGCAGAATGCTGACGAAGGGGAAAGGATGAATTTCGCGCAGAGTTTTTAATTATCAGGCTCATAAAAATTGTTTTTTACTTCATTCCATAACTTCGGGAATTTACTGCCGTAGTTAACGCTCCTGCCGTGCATATTTTTAATTAAATTCAATAAATTGACGTTCGATAAACAAATTATGGTCCATTTGAGATGGATGAAAGGTTTTATGGCTTACCGATTAATATTCAATTCTCTTCTTCGCTTCTCCCATAATAAGAAAAATGTAAGCTAAGAAAAAACACGTCTAGGGGAAAAACTTTCTCTTCTGCCCATCATGGCTCATGATGATGCTGCATCAACATCTATTTTCTTTCATGAAGTCATGCTGAGGGGGTGAACTATGCGAGTGGTTGTTGCAACAGAATGTGCTTCTTTCGAACGTTACTCTGTTTGTGGCAGCGTACTTGGGAACCAAAGACCGGCAATTGCTTATGCATTTTAAACTGGGCAGCAGCTACTGTAGCACGAGGATTGCCCTGGGAGTAAAATTGAGCGGAAATTGATCGTTTTAGAAAGAATGCTATGATGGTTAGGATACTATAAAGGTTACGATATGACTCCTTTGAGCGATACCAGCAGAATCAGATGTGAATTAAAAATGAAATCTATATACATAAAAATGAATTTCTGTCTGCCTGACTCTTATAGCACAGACTGTCTGTGCTTATAGATTCGGAAACTACTGAACTGCTCGGCGTAAAATTTTGTATAGAGGGTTTCTTAGGGGCCGTGGAAGGTTCTTAAGATGGTTCAAGACCCCTCCTTCCTCTGGCTCTCATACAAATGAAACACACTTTTCTGCATAACTTGGGACAAGCAAATTGATTCAAATTTGACATGTGGAAGATTTTATAGACAACGAAAAAATTCTATGACGGTTCGAGACCCCTCTATGCTCTAGAAGGGGGGACGGGGGGGGGGAGCTCCCATACAAATAGAACACTAGCTTCTGTATAACTCGAGAACTAATAAAGCAAATGCAATGCAAAATATTTGACGTTTGCTCTTCCAAATGAAATCAAATCGCAGGTATATTGGCAGCAGATTGTACTGTTTAAAAATAAGATTTCTATCAAAGTTGGTTTCCTACCCGCCACTGTCGTATCCAGGCGCTAACGTATATGTAGAAATAGCCACCATGAGTTAATCACCTGAAGTTTGTATGGGGAAAGACATCTAACGCAGGTTTTCTCAACAGCAGGAACTTTTCACGAAAATCTATTTGGTACCAGTTATGTGCGAAGATTGCTGCTACTACGCCTACAAAACATTTTTTGATTATTTTCGAGATATTAAGCTTTAGATGCATTTCGCCATACTGATTTCCGAAAGTTAACTCCTAGTGTGCCGCCAAAGTAGGCGATTCAATGGCAATAAATGGTAATTTGAAAGAAGTAAAGAGGTTATGAAATTTCGTTCAATGATCTTTTGAAAATAAGGCCATTTCGTCGCAAATGTCATTTGACCGAATGGACGGACATTTTGACCATATCTCGCTTAACTTTTCAAGGTCCTAAGTAACATTTTTTTCATGAATTAATTTGAGTGCTGCAATCAAAAGCTTTCATGTTCTTCTGTTGATTGCGCTATTCAAATTAATTCATGAAAAAAATGTTACTTAGGACCTTTTGAAAAGTTAAGCGAGATATTATCCTTTCAGTAATTGACATTTGGCCATATGACCCTTTGGGCCAAACAACATTTTCGGCCAAATGGCCCATTCTGTCAAACGACATTTTGGGCTGATGACCTATTCGGTCAAATGATCATTTCAGCCAAACGACCTGCTAGGAAAAACGACTTTTTCGGCCAAATTACCAGTTCGGCCGTATTTTACTTTCAGCCAATGGAATTTCCCAAGAATTTCTTATGGACAATGCAGTAGTCGTTAATGTTTACGTTTCAGTTAGCGAATTCCTTAAAAATTCCGAGCAAATTTCCGTTGAAATCCACAGATTTTATTATTGAAATCTTCATTTTGAACAACTTTTTAGAGAATGTCCCCTGAAAACTTTATAGAGTCTCCCTCTGATATTCTCGAAGGAATCGTAATAAAAAACTCGCCACGCCGCCGACCAAAATTCTAACCAACGCCGAATATCGACCGGCATACACCTGTACGCAAGGTAGTTCTGGGATATTTTGGGTCATCCAAACTATTCTTGAGTTCGGGACTTGAGATGAACAGCTACTTAGAAGCTTTTTTCGGTACTCAAAGCTTCGATATGCATTCAATTAAATATATCCATTACATCTCCTGGGAGGTCAACAGATATCGTATGATCGTTTTGAGATATTCTGAGTCATCCAAACTGTCCTTTGTCGTAATCTTCCGGTCTACGATCAGACTCAGTGTCCTCGCAACGGGGGTAGAGCTGACCTTTGCTCTCCATTGCAAATTGTTTTTCGACTCCTTGTCGCAGCTAGAGAAAAATGAATTTAATATTTATTATAAAAAGCCGTTTTGTACCAATCCTCCAATCCTCTTTAAAATGCCGAACCACAACATTCAACCAACCATAGGATGGTTACATGTTATGAAAGGCGTATTGCCATGCGTACCGCTAGCGTCTCAGCTTATTGCTATTAGATACGCAGTAGGCCGGTTATTATATTTTTTTGGTAGACGCCGTCCGCGTCGTTGGTTGAGGCGTTGTTATGGCGACCGCTGAATGCACACCGTCTTGCGTGCCGCGAAATCGGGTTTGACCGCGAGGTAGTTCGTCGTGATAAACGCCGTCCGCGTTGTTATGGCGACCGCTGAGGGCACGCCGTCTTGCGCGCGCCGCGGAATCGGGTTCGTCGCTTGGTTGTGGGCAGGCAATCTGCCTCTTCGCTGGATTGTGCCTCTCCGCAATACTGTCCGTCGCCTGTTCGACCACCTCTGGTGGGTGATGGTTGCCAATGGTAACTGATGAGTCCGCGTTGGTTTCCTGGCCTGCTGGGATCGGTTGGCTGTTCGAAGCGTACGATATGACGTTCGAGAGTAGAATGGCTCTGGACTCTGGTCTCCGATGACCGTCCGTTTTATAGACGAGGACTTGTCACCTGGAGACTCTGTTCCCCTTGTTACTATAGCAACCGCTTTTTTGTTTCCTCTCTTCTTCAACGATTCGATTTTTATTTTGGGTGCAGATGGTCTTGTGACATGAAGTTCGTGACATGGGATTTGTAACGAGAAACATTTTAGTTTGTATTTGAGTATCTATCTTCTTATATATAAAAATGAAATGGTCTGTGTTCGTATCCGCATAACTCGAAAACGGCTGGATGGATTTTTTTCATTTCTTCAGCAGAAACATTCGTTATAGTTTCCGACGGGTTTATATGATATTTCCTAATGCGAAAATTACGAGTAAAGTTGACCAAATCGTGAAAAACTAAAATTGTGATTTCTATGCGAACTTTGCATGGGCAGTTCAGAATGCGCATTTTCGCCTACTATGCAGGACAACGTCTGCCGGGTCGACTAGTTTATTATAATAATGATATTGCATCAAACAAGTTTATTTTATTTCTTCTGTTATTCTTAACGACTCTACATCCTTGAGTTCGAGACTTGAGATCTCTAGCTGCTTAGAAGTTTTTTTTCGGTAGTCAAAGCTTCAATATGCATTCAATTACAGTCAAACCTCCATAAGTCGATGTTCTATGATTCGACATCGACTCATGGAAGGAAATTATGCCATTTAAAAAAAAAAAAATTCTGGGTTACTGTCATGGTTCCTTAAAACGGCTTCCCAAGGATTTACTATTTCATATCTCGACGTTTCCATGAGTCGACGTTCCCTCCAATAACGAATATATTCATATTATATTCTTTGCACCTCTCGGGAGGTTAACGAATATCGTAAGATGGTTTTAAGATATTCTGAGTCCTTCGAACTATCTTTCATTTGGGGTTTTGAAATCTTCAGCTGCAAAAGTGGCTCTTTCGTTACTCAAGGTTTCTAAATGTATTTAACCATGTGCAGTACAGCTCCTGAATCGTTTTTTTTTGCGTGTATTTGAATCTTTTTTTGGCAATTATTATCTATCTCCGGCATTTATCTATTAAATGAAACATCTGCATTTATATCTTCCGACATTTGCGCTAGATGACCTGTCCACATAAGTGAGCCGTATTTTTAAGATTTATAGCATTTTCGTTTTTGAACATATGATACAGCTTGTAGCTCTTGCGTATGCACCACACGCTTTTTTCTGCCCTCTCACGGAGTAGGTATTGTAAGTAACACCTTTCACTCGTAAAATTCGAAAGCTTTCTAGACAAAACTTAGTCCTAGAACTGGTTAAGTGGCCCGAAGATAACCTTATTCGTAGAAGAAATGCTTCACAGGAAACGTCATAATCGGTCTCTCCAAGCATTTGGAAGGTTAACATTTTTCAACACCTTCAAACACAACCTTTCAAGCACAAGCAATACAAAACTTAACTCTGTCTCTATGCGTAACCATGTACATCGAGCAGAGCTAACGCATATGCTCCTGGGTTTGCAGAAGAAATCGAGCTTATTGGAAACTATCGCAGAGGAATGGTGTATTCTTTTGTCTTACTCACCCATAACATATTCCAAAAGATCAGGAGACATGGTAAGATGGTTTTGGGACTTCCTGGGTAATCCGAACCGCCCTTAAGTTCAGAACTTGCTATCTACAGGCACCACTCTGGCTTTATTCGTCGCTTCAAGCTCGGATATGTATTCAACCATGTCCATAATACATTCCTGAAGATCAAGGGACATGGTAAGATGGTGAAAAATTTCCTCAACACCTCATTCACATCTCTTACATATTCTCTTATTCTATTTCTATCCGCAACAATTCGTATTGGTAGAGTAAATGGTTATATCTATTCTTACCGTTACAATCTTGGGGAAGGGTCATGTGGCCGAAAACCATTCGGCCGAAAGCCATTTGGCCGAATGCCAGTAGGCCCAACATGGATGCATTAGGCCAAAAGGGTCGTTTGGCCGAATGGGTCATTTGGCCGAAAGGGTCATTAGGCCGTAAAGGTCATTTGGCCGAAAGGGTCATTAGGCTGAAAGGGCCATTTGACCGATAGGGTCGTTTGGCCGAAAAGGTCATTTGGCCGAATAGTTTATTTGAAAAGTGAGATATTAGGAATGAAAAGAAAGACGTCTCACTTCTCACTCTTCATTTTTCTCTTATCACTGTAAAAAATGAGATACGCGAAATGATAAATGAGACGTCTCACACCCACTTCGTACTACTCACTTTTCACAGTGAAAAGTGAGAAATGAGGAGTGAGAAGCGAGACGTCTCACCAGGCTTGACAAAACTCCTCACACTCGCCAGAGTCGAATAAAATCATCATCAGCAAAATGCTACCTTCGCATCCTCACGATTGAGTGGAAGCGTAAAAAAGCAGAGGTACAAAAAAACAGAGTGAGGAAAAGCAAAATAAAAACACATGTGAGTGAGGCGTCGGACGAAAGAGTATGTAGGCTTTGTATGTGAAAAAAATCTTGGAGGCTGTTTTGAGTGTTAGTGTAAGTGAGTGACGGACCACAAGAAAAAGATGAATAGATAGACTCGCTCTTGTTTTGCGACGCAGAAGCTCGGGTTAAATGATGCACAATGTTGTGAGTTTTGATGCTTATTTCTGCTCCTCAAAAAAAACTCTTGCTTTTGCTCATTTTCTACTTGGCGAGGAGTTTTTGGCAAGCCTGCGTCTCACTACTCACTTTGCGCTTCTCACCGTTTACAGCGAGAAATGATAAATGAGAAGTGAGAAGTGAGACATCTAACTTCTCACTCTTCATTTTTCTCTTCTCACTGTAAAAAGTAAGAAGCGCAAAGTGAGTAATGAGACGTCTCGCTACTCACTTCGCGCTTCTCACTTTTTACAGCGAAAAGTAAGAAATAGGAAGTGAGAAGTGAGAAATCTCACTCCTCTTTCCTAATTTCACACTTATTACTGTGAAAAGAGAGTAGTGTGAAGTGGGTAGTGAGGTGTCTCACTACTTACTTTTTACAGCGAAAAGTGAGAAATGAGGTGTGAGAAGTGAGACGTCTCACTTCTCCCTCCTCTTTTTCCATTTTTCACTGTGAAAAGTGAATAGTGCGAACTGGGTGGTGAGACGTCTCACTACTCATTTCGCGCTTCTCACTTTTCACAGAGAGAAGAGAAAAATGAAGAGTGAGAAGTGAGACGTCTTTTTTCATTCCTAATTTCTCACTTTTCTAATGAACTATTCAGCCAAATCACCTATTCGGCCAAATGACCCTGTTGGCCAAACGACCCTTTCGGCCTAATGACCCTTTAGGCCAGATGACCTTTTCGGCCAAATGACCCCTTCGAGCAAATGACACTTTTGGCCTAATGACCCTTTTGGCCTAATAACCCCTTCGGCTAAATGACCCTTTCGGCAAAATGACCCTTTCGACCAAACGACCCTTTCGGCCAAACGACTCTTTCGACCAAATGACCCTTTCGACCAAACGACCCTTTCGGCCAAACGACCCTTTCGGCCAAACGACTCTTTCGACCAAATGACCCTTTCGGCCAAACGACCCTTCCGGCCAAACGACCCTTCCGGCCAAACGACCCATTCGGCCAAACGACCCATTCGGCCAAATGACCCTTTTGGTCAAATGACTTTTTCGGCCAATCGACCCTTTTGGCCGAACGACCCTTTCAGCCAAATGACCCATGGCCAAATGGTCTGTTCGGCCAAACACGCTTGGATTCAAATCTGAGCTGGCGAAAAAAGCTAATATCGTGGATGCAGATAGCCAGTCCTGAACTCAAGCACAGTTTGGATGACTCAGGATATCCCAAGACCATCTTACCATGTCTCTTCCCAAGCAGCACGCGCAACATCTTTCAAATAGGTGTTTGTTCCTAATAAATTGCATTGAAGACACTGGCAATACATCGAGTCACATTAAAGCCACTTCCCAGTTTCAGAAAATCACAATGTTTCATTTCCGTTTAAGTGGCGTCACAATAGTCTACCGATCTGACTTCTTGGGGGGTTTAAAAATCGATGTGTTTCATATCAGAAACAAAACAGATAAGTTGCAGAATTAATAACACTTCGGTTCATTGCTGTTACGACAATGTTTCTAATATGTTGCAAAACCCTTTTAGCTCAGCTAAGCAGTATTTTATTTTTGACAGTCCCCTGCATGTTCCGTATAAGGTACAATGAAGTTACAAATGACTTTGTTGTTTATGTAGTGCACTTGTAGCAGAATCTCTAAATAGAATTGTTGGTGTGATGGTTATAGTAGAAGGTTGCAAATCTCAAGGTCCATGGTTCGATTCCCGGTTGGTTTTTGTGTTTTTATTTTCATTGTAGCCGCAAGATGTTGCAAATAGGCTCCACCTCTTGCGCTTTTTGTGTCACAAAGGAGTTCCAAATACGATGCGTTGTGCATAAGTCAGACCTTTAGTAAGTCACACCACAGTTGTTGTTACTCACTGAGCAACAAGAGGTGTTGCTTGGATTGGTCTTCACGAACATATTTGAATACATATTCAAGCTTGGAATGACGAGAAAAGCTAGAGTCGTGGTTGTACATCGTTCTAGACTCAAGAACGGTTTGGATGATCCAGGATGTCCCAAAAACCATCTGGTCATGACTCTTGATCTTTAGGATTGTGTTATGGTTATCGTTGACTATATATCCAAGCTTGGAGTGACGAAAAAAGCTCGCATAGAGTAGTAGATCGTAAGTTCTGGATTCAAGGACAGTTCAGATTATCTGACATATCCCAAAAAACATTTTTCAACTTATTGACATTTCACGTCAAACCGCTCAAGCGATCAGCCCCAAGTCCTGGTGTTAGGTGGGATTCTAAAAAGATCTAACACGATGCCACCCGCCTCCTCCCCACCCGCACAAGACAGGAGGTTTGCGCAGGCCCAATATCGCCTGTATAACCAAGATTTACGAAAGAAGAGATACTCGATACAATCGGCAACGACGGAGCAACTGCACCAGCAATAACCACGCCGTACGAGCTAATTACGTATAATACGGGCGTGGGAGGGATCATTAAGCGCTTGGACATAGTCCATGCTGCCCCATGACGTATGTCGGAATGCGGAATGAACTGAACAAACCTTTTTAGCTGTTACCTGATAATACAAATATTTACCAAAACTGTTTTTTATCGGAAAGTACTGGGCAAATATCAGCAAACGGGTACGAAGGATTCGTTCTTAAAGCGTCTAGTTTAGGTTAATAACAAGGTACATGAGCACAAAACACAAAATTGGTTCAGAATATTGTAATACGAAATACACTCCTCACACTATTAGGGGTGCATCTAAGGATCTGTTTATTAAATCAAATAGCAATCTTCGTTTCAAATTACCATTATTTTTCTACCTGAAACTACCATGCATGTCATTTGCATGTTTATTTTTTTGGTCCAATGCGGATTTGACTTTAAAACATTATAATTTTATATCATTGTTGTAAAAAGCCCAATTTCTCAAAGAACCCTAAAATACAAATATGAATAACTTTTCTCTAGGCGGAAGGGGTGTACAGATTCGTTCGGTACATGAAGGCAAATAATGTTAATTCCAGTTTTTTTTATTGAACCAAGTACAATATTGTCAAAACTATCTTATGTCACGAAAATCAAAGATACCAGCTACATTTATTGACAAACAATTTTGTGCGAAATCGCATCTTGTCACAGTCATGAGTCAGTGAGCGTCTGTTCATGAATGAAAAATGCTGAAAAAATATTCTATTCTCAGTATAAGTCGTTACTGTATCAGATGGGTATCATGAAAAGATGTTATTATGTGATTCTGAAATGTATTTGGGGCTAAAGTATAATAAGTTTGCCAGTTTGAGCTCTTTCTTCGTCATACTGACTAATAACTGTATAATTATTGATTATACGCAGAAATGAGTGAGAATCTGAACTATTTTTTTGTATTTTTTGTGTGAATTGAGAAGACAGGGCCCTAGCTCTTCACTTGAATCTAAAGACAGTTTTCCCTATCTGATGATTGCATTGGAAAAAAGAAGAAAATTGAAAATGAAGGCCTTTTGTCATGGTTTTATGCATAAGAAAGCAGTGGAAATCGATCCGTTCCGGTCACATCCTAATGTACTTCACGGCTTCCGAAGGCGAGTGGTTTTTTCTGATATGGTAATATAAAACTTTTCAGGATCAAGTGCTCAGAGGCGGAGAAAAAAAAAAGAAAAAAAGCACTGCACACCGAATTTGAAATGAGCTTAGATAGGACTATCAACATTGAAGCCTTGAAGAGGTTCTTTCATCTTAGCTTGCTTAGAATGGGGCTCAAATGTTGTCGACCTCTGCATATCATCATATTATACAATATTTTTATTTTCATAGATCGTAGAGTGAGACTCAGCAGCCTTGTCGATACGGAGCGTTTTATTTGCAAGCTGGAGGTGGTAGGTTCGATTTCCTGTGAAAATTCACGATCTATGATTTCCATATAACCTAACTTTCATCACACGTTTCCACGTGAACGAGGGACGTGAGTCAAAATGCCTCGAGGCTACAACTCGAGTTGCTGCTACTGTTATTGTTTGGTTGTACAAAAACTTTTCACCGTTCCGCAAACATGCTCCAGGCCATCATCGTCATCGTCGGTCGTCCGTCGTCGTGATGGTCGTAAAATGTTTGCCCTCCAATCCTGTCACTCAGCCAGTCTGTCACGTCAGCCAGTCAGATTCAGTGCCGGAAAATTCCGCCAACGCGTGTTACAGCCCCGGAGGGCATCCAGAGACAAAGCATTCAAGCTTCGATGAAGTTATCGGTGCCATAACTTTATGAATGCTGCTTTTTTATCCTCGCTTCGATATTCCAATCCGAACCAGCGATATGAACAAGCTTTCCCACCCAAAAGGTTCGTCTTTTTTCTGCCCAACTATTGTGCTGGGAATGAAAAATGAACCGAGGAAGGTATCGAAAGCTATCGACCAGTTCGGGATCATCGTCTCTGCTGACGGTTTGTTCGCTTTCTCGTTGACACTGCTGGAAGCGTTCGGAAACGCCCAAAGTGCATTGCCGACACACGGAAGATGACACCACCCTGTACGAGCATGGACACAAAATGGGTCCAGCGGGGATGTGATTTATGGATGTCATAAAAAATAACGATTGACACTCTCGGGCTCTGGTAAATGTTGCAGACACTGCAGATGGTACGTCGCCGCTTCAGCTGGTTTTCCAAGTAAGAAGGCGCAAGGATAAAAGCGATCGGGGCAATGAAAAAAATACACAAATACAATGGTGTTTATCGGTCTACTTGTTTATACTCTTACCCCTTGATCCTTTATTAAGAAGAGGAGGAACAAAGGCTGACTCAAGAAACATTTTAGGGCAAATTTTATGTCTTTATTTATGAATCAATCGTACACTAACTGTTGAATCCAATTTGAAATCGATTTATAATCTAACTTGAAATAAAATACCAGATCGAAATAAATTACCTTTTGCAATTCAAAATACAGATCTAACACCAATTCCAAACTCGAGTCAAGTACAAGACACTGAAGAGTGAAAACGGTTGAAATACGTATCTGTCAAGTTACAATCAAGTGGTAAAATTAAATGGGATAGTACTATCTCGTCTTATCACAAGTGACCAATTCCAAATCCAATTTCAATCCGAAACCGAATTGCAATGTTGGATATTCGAAATTCAATTTCATATTCAATTTATAATTCTTTCAAATCCAAATCCAAATTCAAATCCAAATCCAAATCCAATTCCAAATCCAATTCCAAATTCAATTCCAAATTCAATTCCAAATCCAATTCCAAATCCAATTCCAAATCCAATTTCAAATCCAATTCCAAATCCAATTAAAAATCCAATTTCAAATCCAATTCTAAATTCAGTTTCAAATCCAACTCGAAATCAAACTGCAAATCCAATTTCAAATCCAATTCCAAATTCAATTTCAAATCCAATTCCAAATCCCATTCCAAATCCAATTCCAAATCCAATTCCAAATCCAATTCCAAATCCAATTCCAAATCCAATTCCAAATCCAATTCCAAATCCAATTCCAAATCCAATTCCAAATTCAATTCTAAATTAGATTCCAAATCCAATTCCATCCAATTTCAAATCCAATTCTGAATTCAATTCCAAATCCAATTCCAACTCCAAATCCAATTTCCAATCCAACTCCAAATCTTATTCCAAATTCAATTCCAAATCCAATTTCAAATCCAATTTCAAATCAAATTTCAAATCCAATTCCAAATCCAATCCCAAATTCAATTCCAAATCTAATTCAAAATCCAATTCCAAATCCAATTCCAAACCCAATTCCAAATCCAATTCCAAATCCCATTCCAAATCCAATTCCAAATCCAATTTCAATTCCAATTCCAAATCTAATTCCAAATCCAATTTCAAATCCAAGTCCTAATCCAATTCCAAATCCAATTCCAAATCCAATTCCAAATCCAATTCCAAATCCAATTCCAAATCCAATTCCAAATCCAATTCCAAATCCAATTCCAAATCCAATTCCAAATCCAATTCCAAATCCAATTCCAAATCCAATTCCAAATCCAATTCCAATTTCAAATTCAATTCCAAATCCAAAATCCAATACAAAATACAATTCCAAATACAATTCCAAATCTTATTCTAAATCCAATTCCAAATCTTATTCTAAATCCAATTCCAAATCTAGTCCAAATCCAATTCAAAATCCAGTTCCAAATCCACTTCCAAATCCAATTCCAAATCCAATTCCAAATACAATCCAAATCCTATTAGAAATCGATTTCCAAATCCAATTCTAAACTCAATTCCAAATCCAATTCCAAATCCAATTCCAAATCCACTTCCAAATCCAATTCCAAATCCAATTCCAAATCCAATTCCAAATCCAATTCCAAATCCAATTCCAAATCCAATTCCAAATCCAATTCTAAATCCGAATCAATATCCAATTCCAAATCCAATTCCAAATCCACTTCCAAATTCAATTTCAAATCCAATTCCAAATCCACTTCCAAATCCAATTCCAATTCCAAATTCAATTCCAAATCCAATTCCAAATCCAATTGCGAATCCATTGCAAATCCAATTCCAAATCCAATTCCAAATCCAATTCCAAATCCAATTCCAAATCCACTTCCAAATCCAATTTCAAATCCAATTCCAATTCCAAATCCAATTCCAAATCCACCTCCAAATCTAAATCCAATTCCAAACCCAGTCCAAATCCAATTCAAAATCCAATTCCAAATCTAATTCCAAATCCAATTCCAAATCCAATTTCAAATCCAATCCAAATCCTATTAGAAATCCAATTCCAAATCTAGTCCAAATCCAATTCCAAATCCAATTCCAAATCCAGTTCCAAATACAATTCCAAATCCAATTCCAAATCCACTTCCAAATAAAATTTCAAATCCAATTCCAAATCCAATTCCAAATCCAATTCCAAATCCCATTCAAAATCCAATTCCAAATCCAATTCCAAATCCAAATTAAAATCCAATTTCAAATCCAATTCCAAATCCAATTCCAAATCCAAATCCAATTCCTAATCCAATTCCAAATCCAATTCCAAATCCAATTCCAAATCCACTTCCAAATCTAAATCCAATTCCAAATCTAGTCCAAATCCAATTCCAAATCCAATTCCAAATCCAATTCCAAATCCAATTCCAAATCCAATCCAAATCCTATTAGAAATCCATTTCCAAATCTAATTCCAAATCCAATTCAAAATCCAATTCCAAATCCAGTTCCAAATACAATTCCAAATCCAATTCCAAATCTAGTCCAAATCCAATTCAAAATCCAGTTCCAAATCCACTTCCAAATCAAATTCCAAATCCATTTCCAAATCCAATTCCAAATCCAATTCCAAATCCAATTCCAATCCAATTTCAATCCAATTCCAATTTCAAATTCAATTCCAAATCCAAAATCCAATTCCAAATACAATTCCAAATCTTATTCTAAATCCAATTCCAAATCTAGTCCAAATCCAATTCAAAATCCAGTTCCAAATCCACTTCCAAATCAAATTCCAAATCCAATTCCAAATCCACCTCCAAATCTAAATCCAATTCCAAACCTAGTCCAAATCCAATTCAAAATCCAATTCCAAATCTAATTCCAAATCCAATTCCAAATCCAATTTCAAATCCTATTAGAAATCCATTTCCAAATCTAATTCTAAACCCAATTCCAAATCCAATCCAAATCCAGTTCCAAATACAATTCCAAATCCACTTCCAAATAAAATTTCAAATCCAATTCCAAATCCAATTACAAATCCAATTCCAAATCCAATTCCAAATCCAATTCCAAATCCAATTCCAAATCCAATTCCAAATCCAATTCCAAATCCAATTCCAAATCCAATTCCAAATCCAATTCCAAATCCAATTCCAAATCCAATTCCAAACCCAATTCCAAATCCAATTCCAAACCCAATCCAAATCCAATTCCAAATCCAATTCCAAATCAATTCCAAATCCAATTCAAACCAATTCCAAATCAATTCCAAACCAATTCCAAATCCAATTCCAAATCCAAATTCCAAATTCCAAATCCAATTCCAACCAATTCCAAATCCAATTCCAAATCCAATTCCAAACCAATTCCAAATCCAATTCCAAATCCAATTCCAAACCAATTCCAAATCAATTCCAAATCAATTCCAAATCCAATTCCAAATCAATTCCAAATCCAATTCCAAATCCAATTCCAAATCAATTCCAAATCCAATTCCAACCAATTCCAACCAATTCCAATCCAATTCCAAATCCAATTCTAAATCCAATTCCAAATCCGCTTCCAAATCTAAATCCAACTCCGAATCTAGTCCAAATCCAATTCCAAATCCAATTCAAAATCCAATTCCAAATCCAATTCCAAATCCACTTCCAAATCCAATTCCAAATCCAATTCCAAATCCAGTTCCAAATCCAATTCCAAATCCAATTCCAAATCCAATTTCAAATCCAATTCCAAATCCAATTAAAAATCCAATTCCAAATCCAATTCCAAATCCAATTCAAAATCCAGTTCCAAATCCAATTCCAAATCCAATTCTTAATCCACTTCCAAATCTCCAAATTAATTTCCAAATCTAATTCCAAATCCAATTCCAAATTCAATTCCAAATCCAATTCCAAATCCAATTCCAAATCCAATTCCAAATCCAATTCCAAATCTATTTCACAAGCCAATTCGAAACTCAATTCCAAATCCAATTTCAAATACAATTTCAGATCTTATTCCAAATCCAATTCAAAATTCAATTCCAATTCAAAATCCAATTCAAAATTCAATTCAAAATCCAATTCGAAACTCAATTTGAAACTCAATTCCAAATCCAATTCAAAATCCAATTTCAAATCCAATTTCAAATTCAATTCCAATTCAAATTTCAATTCCAAATCCAATTTGAATTTCAATTCCAAAACCAATTCCGAATTCAATTCCAAATCCAATTCCAAATCCAATTCCAAATCCAATTCCAAATCCAATTCCAAATCCAATTCCAAATCCAATTCCAAATCCAATTCCAAATCCAATTCCAAATCCAATTCCAAATCCAATTCCAAATCCAATTCCAAATTTAATTCAAAAACCAATTCGAAACTCAATTCCAAATCCAATTTCAAATACAATTCCAGATCTTATTCCAAATCCAATTCTAAATCCAATTCTAAATTCAATTCCAATTCCAAATCCAATTCTAAATTCAAATCAAAATCCAATTCGAATTTGAATTCCAATTCCAAATCCAGTTAAAATCCAATTTCAAATCCAATTTCAAATCCAATTCCAATTCCAAATCCAATTCCAAATCATAATTCAATTCCAAATCTAATTCAATTCCAAATCCAATTCCAAATCCAATTCCAAATCCAATTCCAAATCCAATTCCAAATCCAATTCCAAATCCAATATCAAATACAATTCCACATCTTATTCCTAATCCAATTTCAATTCCAAATTCAATTCTAGATCCAATTTCATATCCAGTTTAAAACCAAATTGAAATCCGAATCCATTTTGAAATCCTAGTTCAAATGTTTTATTGATTGAAACCATTGCCTGATCCATTTGTTTAGCATTGTTTTAGTAATTTAATATATCGACATTCAAAATATCTATGAAACGACAAAGTTAACTTCTTAGCCATGCACTCTGCCTTCTCAAAGACTTCACTGTGCAGCGTCAACACGAATGAAAACTTACAGCTCTTTCCTGGAGGGACATAAGGATCCTACTTTTGGTTCCCCACTCCACTCCGCACTCAAGTGCTGATAAACGACAGTAAATTATTCACGAGAGTCACGTCAAGCAGTGCTTTCCCTTCTGCCATGTGATGAATGATGGCATGTGAAGCTCCTGCGCCGCTACGCTTATGAGCGCGATATTCCTCCAGTGGAGCAGAAAAGCGCAAAAAACTTTCATGCAAATTTGCTTTTTTTTGCTCACCTTCCGTCCCTTTCCGGCAATTTTACTTATGATGAAGGATCTTCATAATGTAATTAGTTTTTTTCTTCTCTCTCACAAGCTCTACCCCAAGACGTCGCTCCAACATCCTGACGTGGGCTTTTTTCACCGCCACTTCCTTCGCAAGCGACTGAAGTTATGACGTGAAAGTCAATTTACGATCCACGTGTGACAGCCACAGCGACAGGTGGTGGGAGGCTGCAGGGAAAAAATTCTCACCAACTCTCGCTGCCACATATCCGAAGGGTCCTTCACAAACTGGTAATCCAATATCGCTGCGGGATGTGGAAGAAAAGTTGACGCGTCGGGAAAATAAAAAAAAAATCCAGCGCAATTTTCAATAATCTCCTTATCGATTTTCACTTAGTGCTTGCTTAAAATTTGCTTACCACTCGAGCTGGGTTTTTAGGTCGGTGTTTTTTTGCCGCGTATAGGAACGGGTAGCCTAGAGTGCCAGTAAGCAACTGAAATCCTGCCTAGATTGCAGTTCATTGGCGGCAATACGGTAGCGTTGAGCTGTTGGTGTTTGAGTTCACGATTCCGATGTTTGCGATTGGTCCCATCGTGTTTGAATGGGGATTAGACGAGGTCATAAATTGTAGATACTTAGGTGGCTTTGCGAGTCGATGGTTATCGAACAAAGATTTGAGTAGGCAGCTAAGGTAGGCAATCCGATCGGGAATGCATAACAAAATTAAATCTCAATTATATCAGTGGTTGTTATTTAAAACAACTTGTGTAATAATTAGATAATTGAATAAAAATGTATCTTTGGCCAGTTTTATTTCATATAAAAATTATAACAACATTAGTTATGATTATTTTCACAAAATAATTGCCTACATTTTTAGTAAACATTGGAAACAAAATCGGAGGTAATCACCTTCAGTATAACTTCTAGACCAACATTTGAAAAGGGCGTAACAGCCAAAATTTATTCCTTCTGATTCTTTGTCCACATATATAGCTGCATATGTAGTCAAAGAATCAGAAGGAATAAATTTTGGCTGTTACGCCCTTTTCAAATGTTGGTCTAGACTTGAATCCGCTCGATATTAATGCATAGCTGGAACAAAGTTAATTGCCTAAATTATGGATGGAAATCCGTCATGGTAGCGTACCAGCTTTATATCCGTGATATAGGCAATTACCTTGAAGGTAGATTTTTGTACAGAAAAATTATATCAACGTTTGTTATAATGTTGTTGTGAAGGTATCAACCTCTGTTTTAATTGTGTTATGGCTAGAGGTATTTTTGATATAATTTTTGTAATTTTAACAACTAACCAGCAAAATTTATAACACATTTTGTTACAATATTTTTCTGAAATAAATAACTCCCCTTGTTATAATTTTGTTATGCATTATTGAACGGGAAGGAGGTTAATTGTGTTCGATCGGAAAAATATGGTAAATATGCTGAGAGAGCTTCACATTAGTTAGCTGAAAATTAAGCGAACGTAGGCGTTTCGAGAAGAATTCAACTATACGTTAACTTATATTATTGAAGAGAAATGGATCGATTAGTGTACTAACGCTACAAAAATCATTAGGAGTTATAAAAAAATAATGCAAAGTTGGATATATTCCGTCCTTCTCACCCCTCGTAATAGTATTTAATGGAATCCTACAATAATTTGTGTGAGTCGTAAGGCGTGAGCTGACCCCCTCCCTCTTTCTATAGCGATACGTTATTTCCGAATCATTTACTAGATGGGTCTTAAAAAAGGAATATTTAAACCATTTAGAGTCCATTGGTTAGAGACCTATTATCGGGAAGCCGTATATTGCTTCAAAGAAAAAGATTTCCATCCTGGGCGGCCGCTCGCTTCAGCCTCGACCTGGACCCAGCTCAGATGAATATCGACTTCCGTTTTTTCCTTGATCAGCCTTTTTCGACATTGTCCTCTGGGTCTACTGCGATGTTCTGCTGGATTCTAGTACAGGATTCTCCATTGACGCTCACGAATGTCTGATGATGTTGGTTTTCTTAGCATCGTCGTCTCGTATGCAAAGTAAACGTACAGGCTATATATTCGCTCCAAAAACAAACTTTTCATAGAAGGCTCAGAGACCTATAGTGTTATATACCGATCGACTCAGCTCGACGAATCGAGGTGATGTCTGTGTTTTTTTTTACAAGGGTTAAAGGCCATCAAAAATCTGCGCGACAGACACCTTAAAGGCAAACAGGGCTGGGCTCCTCCCGACCTGCTAAAAATGTGCCTCCACCAGTTCCGGTGAAGAAAACTTCCGCACTGATGGTGCCCCGACTACCGGTGGCTGTCGCAGGGGACGCTTTCGCGCATTGCGCCAACTTCGTCTCCGGGTTGCAGAGGTAGTCCGACAGTTCCGGTGGTGGATGACGTCCGCACTGGCGGTGCCCTACATACTCGAAGCGCTTTCTTCTTCTTTCTTCAGGAGGTTGGCTGTTCGAGTGCCAAGGTCGGTCCGGCGATTCCGGTTGGCAGAAGACTTCCGGTTCGCCGGCGCCTCGACAACCCGAGGCCAAACACTGCTCACTGGACTCACACTGGATTTTCCCCCGAGACTACGCTTATTCGCTGGTCACTTCTCCATCTACGCTGCAGCTCAGTATTTGCGTCACGACTCTGCTGACCACATTCCACGTGCCTTCTTCGTGACACATTCTGCGATGTTGTCCGCCCGCAGGGCAGGCATTTCTCTACGTACTTCCGCAAACCTTAGGCAATCGAATACCACATGTTCTGGAGTCACTTCGATATTCTCACACTCTGGACATAACGGTGAATTAGTATGTCCAAACCGATGTAAGTACTTCCGGAAGCATCCGTGACCCGACAGAAACTGCGTCAGGTGAAAGTTCACTTCACCATGCTTTCTGTTCATCCATACCGACAGGTTTGGGATGAGCCGGTGGGTCCACCTCCCTTTCTCCGTACTGTCGCAGTCTTGTTGCCATCTCGCCATCGATCGGATTCTCACCTCCTTCCTTACGTTTCTGGTGTCTCTTCGCCGATAACACTCGATGTCTTCTTCCAGGGTGATGCAGATGGGTAGCATCCCCGCAATAACGCATACAGCCTATATGCGCTCGCGACTCGAACGGCCATCAGCCGGAACACACTTTTCAGCTTTCCCCGGTTCCGCTTGGTTTGCAGTGCATTTCCCCAAGCAGGAACCCCATATCGCAGTATCGTTGACGAGACACTAGCTAGCAGACGCCTCGTGCTGCTTCTCGGACCGCCTACGTTTAGCATGATCCTCGCTATTGCGTTCATTGCCTTCGCCGACTTTTCACAGGAGTAGTCAACGTGGCTGTTGAAATTTAGTCGATCGTCGATCATCACTCCCAAGTGCTTCAGTGATTAGACCTGTGCGCCGCCGCCGGCGATTTCGGATTGGCGCGCCGCCGATCATAATTTTGCCACGCCGATGACTAATCGCAATAAAAAAAATCAATTAACTTGAGTCGAGTAAAATAAGAGACACTGAAGATGGCCTTACAAAGACGAAATACGTATTTGTAAGACAATACAACGTGGTGGATTTGATTGGAATAGTACTAAACTCGTGTTATGATTGTTGTTGTTAGTTAGTTGTTAGAATGTTGTTGAGGTGGAACTCGTCAGAATTCAATTTCAAATCTACCTCAAGTGATGGTGCCTCTAAGACAGTGTGGTGACAAACATTGGATAATGAATTGGTTGGTTATATTAGTTGTGAATTTGAATTAGGCTGTATCTAGTAGATTTAATCTACTAAGTAGAATAATAAAAAAAATGTTGAAATGCTCTTTGGAATTCGTCTAAGCCAAAGTCTCATTCAGTCAGGCACCTAAATCTGTAGGCAGTTTTGTCCTACACTTCGTGCAAAAAAATCTGCTCTTTGATTTTAATCCATCCAAACGATTTTACAATCTTTACTAAGTAAGTGCAACTAATAGAAGGCTATTTGAATTTACTAAATGCCCATCGTTTAGATGGAGTGAAATCAAAGAGCAGAATTTCTTTCACAGAGTGTAAGACAACACTGTCTGTAGGTGAATCACAAATTATGTTTGTTGTGGCACATAAGCTTTTGTGAAGACTTGAATACATCCCCAAAGCGCCAAAACCACTTGGTATATTTCCTAGTAAATTCCTCCAGATATTCCTCCGAAAAGTTTCAATAAAAAACCTTGGAAAATTATTTTATGCATTCTTCCGGAAATGTCTTACAAAATTTCTCCGAAAATTCTTTCAGCAATTCCATTACGGATTTCTTCCGAAAATCCTCCACGAATTTCTTCAGAAAATTCTTTATGGAATAATACAAATGGCATACAAAAAAAAAGTTTCAGTAATTTCTACGAAAATGTTGTTAAGAATTCCTTAGGAAAATCGTTAAGGAATTCCTTCGGAAGTTTCTTCAGCGATTCCTCCGGATATTTCTTAATAAATTTCTCAAGAAATTCCATTTGTAGTTTCGTCAAAAACTGCTTAGCAACTCTGCAATTTTTTAAAGAATACCTTCTCATGAATTTCTTCGGCAACTATTCTATGAATTCTTCAAATAAATTCTTCCAGAGATTGCATAAGGGATTTCTTCCAAATTTTCCTAAGGAATTTCTTCCAGCAATTCCTTTAAAACATTCTCCTTCATGGGTTCTTTACGAAATTCTTTCAGTAATACCTTCGGATTTTTTCAGTATTAGTTGTTTAATTTATTTGTTTTATTTTTTCAAAAACTCAATTAGCAACTCCACCGAAAACTATTTCATTATCTAATTAATTTTCAAGGAAATCCTGGAAGAAATCTAAGAAGGAATCCCGGAGGCTTTTCGAGGAAACTTTTAAAGAAATCTCTGGTGCAATATCCAAAGGAATTCTTGGTGGAGTTTTTTTTAGATTATCCAAGGAAATTTTTTTAAGAGCTCTTAAATGAATTTTTGGAGAAGTTTTTGAAGAAATTTGTGCAGGAATTTCAAAATGTATTTCCGGAGGCATTTCTAAAAGAGAACTTGAATGGATTTTCGAAAATAATTCCTGTTTGAACTACTTTAAGAGATTTTGAAAGTATTTCTAAACAACTTCCTACAAACCACGCAGGCCGAATTTTCACATTTTCAAACCCACTCCCCTTCCCCCCTAGTAGACTTTTCCAATGCCCCTCCCCCATCCCCTTGAAGCCTACGTAGACTTTTTTAAATTTAACAAAATGTCATAGGGGGAAAGACAGCTTTGGCAGGTTTTGTTCTATTATTGGCAGGGAGGTTTTTGTCGATCAAATTTTATGAAATTTGGCCACAATGTTCTTTGATATGCAATGTTTAGGCCAAATTTGAGCATAGTCAGACATAAAAAAACCCCTGCCAATAATAGAACAAAACCTGCCAAAGCCGTCATTCCCCCTATGTGATTTGAAAAGAATTGGAAATCAACCACGTTTTCAGCAATTCAGATCCAAATCCATTTTCAAATCCATTGTACACACTACAGTAAAATTCAAATTTCAAACCTAACAAAATCAAACTGAACAAAATCCAACTCAATATCAATTAAAAATTCAAAACGAAATCAAATTCAATCCTCTGTCCATAGCTCCTGAAACCAAATCTCGAAGCCAATTAATTTAATTTCTGTTGGATTTGATTCCTCCTACTAGAGGTGTGCGCCGCCGCCACCGGCACTTGCATAGGCGCACCACTGCTTAAAATCTGTCACGCATCTGAATTATAATTCTTCATGCCGGTTCAAATTTGTAGAAAACCCAAGAATTTTCAGATTTTCGAAAAATTTCGAGTTGAAATTCCGAGAACGTTCTACATTCTACATTCCTAAAAGTTTGTCGTAGAACTTCCGTAGAATTTCCAGATTGATAACCTTCAAAGTTTCCAGGTAATACGCCAAAGAACTCTCCCTGATAATTCCGATATTTTTCTTGAAAATTCCATTCCATTGAAATCTCAAAAATTTCTAAATTCCAAAAGTTTTCCCGTTGAAATGTCGAGTAATTTTCCGTGAAAATTTTGAATTATTTCCCGTTGAAACCATGCTAAAGGTTTCCTACGATATTTTGACATTTCTCTTGCAAAGTAGGAGTGATTTCCTGAAGAAATTAAAAAAAAATCCTATGGACATTCCAAAGAGTTTTCCACGTAATTTTCAGTGGAAATTATGGAGGATTTCCATTGAATTTGTGTTGAATTTATTTTTAAAAATTAGAATAAATTTTCATGAAAATTACAAATACTTTCTTACAAGAATTGCAATAATTTTTGTGAAAACTCTAAGAGTTTTGGTGGGAAATTAAAAAATTTCTCCTGAAAGTTTTCAACAATTTATTTTTCCATCGATAATTCCAAAGAATTTGCATAAGAACTGCCAAGAAATTTGCCGTAAAATTTCTTAGAATTTCACTTATATGTATGTCCAAAGAATTCCTCGCGAAAATTCCAAGAATTTCAGAAATTAATTAAGAAAATCCCGGGACTTCCCAGAAAATCTTCAGTGGAAATTCTGAAGGGTTTCTCAAGCAAATTTTGGAGAATTCCCCTTACAAGTTCTAAAGAATGTCTTTTGGAAATTCCAAAGACTTCTTCTTGGATATTCCAAAATGCTTCCTTTGTAAATTCTAAATAATTTTTCGTCGAAGCGCGACATAATTCCCCGTGGAATTTCTAAAGAATCACTTGAACTTTCTAAAGAAGTTCCTGTCGAAAATCAAAAGATATTTTAAAATCTACAATGTAATTAATGTAATCCAAGCGGAAATTTTGAATTTTTTTCGAATTTTTGTGTAGAATACTTTGGAAAATTTTCCTGCTCAACACAGAAGAATATGCTGTTGAAATCATGATATTTTTAAGACGTAGTTCAGACTATTACTTCAGTGAAATCCATAAGAGATTCGAGAGATTATTTCGGTAAAGTCTTGCAAAAACACGGAAAAATCGAAATTCTTAGATTTCCACAGATTTTTTTTTGTAATTCTCCAAAAAATCATATGGAGATTCGTCCAGGAATTCCCTCGGATACTACGTCAAGAAGTTCTACAAAAACTCCTCCGTATACGAATTCCAGAAAGTCTTTCGGCTATATTCTATCAGCTATATTCTGAAATTTCTTTCAGGAATTAGTTCGGAAAAAGTTCCTTCAGAAATTTGTTTAAGAAAACGTCAGGAAAATCGTTAAGGTGTTTTCCCGAAAATTCCTCAAGAAATTCTTCTATACGAAATTTCCTTAAGAATTCCTGAACAAGTTCCTGAAGGAATATCCATAGAAGTCCCTGCAGGTGTTTTCAAAGTAACTCCTGAAGAAACTTCTGACAATCTTAGATATCTCCGAAAATTCCTTTGGACATTCCGTCAAGACTTCGTTCAGAAATTCGGATATACCTTCTGAAAATCCTTCTTTTTGAAATATCTACAGAGAATGTTTTAGGAGTTCCTTAGGAAATTGTTTCAAAATTCCAAAAAAAAACTTTAGAAACTCCTTCAGAAATTTATTAACAGATTACTTCGGAAATTTCTGTCAGCTTCGGAGTTTTGCTTTGGAATTTCTTTGTAAATCAATTTGATATTCCTTCGGAATTTTTTTAGTAATTCCTCTAGGAATTCCTTAGCAAGTTCCTTGAGAATAATTGTTCCTGAAATGAATAATTATGAGAATAATTGTTCCTCCAAAAAGCTCTGTACACATCGTTGATTCCTCCAGTCGTCCTGTACGGCCATGAATCATGGACGTTAAAAGATGCAGATAATCAAATTCTCAAAGTGTTTGAGTTGAAAATACTGTGATCAGTACTTGGCAGCATGGTGGAAAATGGTAAATGGAGCAGACGAATAAATGAACCACGAACTCGGAGACGAGCCAGCCTCGGGCTGAAAGTCTCTTTAATAAAGACAAAAAAAAATTAACCACGAGTTAAACCAAGTATACAAAAATGCAGACATAGGCAGGTTGATAAAATAAGGCAGATTACAGTGGGTTGGGCATCTAGTGCGTATGCAGGAAGAGAGACCAGCAAAAGAACTTGAAGAGAACCTGGAACAGGACGTTGGCTCTGGGGTGTGCAATCGAGGAAGATGCGGAAGCAGCCGCTGATGCATTTTGGAAATACTGTTAGGAATTCCTTCGAAATGTCTGGGGATTTGCTCAAAATTTTGTTAAAAGGTTCCTACTACACTTTCCAACACTACTTCAGGAATTTTCTCGGAAAGTCCTTTAGAAAATTCTCTTAGGAATTCCATCAGAAAATAGCTCATTCTTTAATAAATTTCCGAATGAATTCCTGCAGGAATATTTTATGTTTTACTCAAGGAATTTCCCAAAAAAAATCTGAATGGATTATTCTTTCTAAAATAGGATTTTACGAAGGAATTCCTAATGAAATTTATTGAGAAATGCCTGTAGGAATTTAAAAAAATCATAGTTTCTTCCAGAAATTCTCTCAGAAACTCCACCAAGAGTTTTGTTGACATATTTAGGCAAATTTCAGGAAAATATTAGATTTTTTCTGAAACTTAATTATTTTCAGATCAAAGCGACTGAAGTGTATCTAAATCCTAAATTGAAAATAGCTTTTGAAAAAAGTTATTACCTATTTGTTCTATGACAACGAAATCTAATTCTTAGCACTTAGGGGTCACGAAAAAGTGAAGCAGGATTTATTGTTAAAATTTGATTAATCAAAATCAAAGAGTAACAAAATAGTGGTAATTCAAATAACATTTTGAAATCAGGTATTGATTAGTATTGGCGGCAATTGACTATTTTGAATGTGCTGTTTGACGATCGGCAAACGCAGAATATTGCAATTTCAATCCACTGAAGTCGGTTTTTATACGGGCGATTCCTACCGTGTGAATCAAAGCGCGTTAATCCAAAAATCCACGGTAAAATTGATTTTTTCATCCACGCCGGTTCACGCCGCCGCCGCCGCCGCCGATAAAAGTCAACGGCGCGCCGCCGTGACGCCGCCGCCGCCGGGGCAAAAGTGACCATCACGCCGCCGCCGCCGATGATATGACCGGCGCACAGGTCTATCAGTGATCGCATCGATGCAATCGCATGTTCTGCGACAACGATCTCCATCCGCTGAATCGCTTTGCAATTGTTGACTAATATCACCTCCGTTTTGTGATGAGTTATCTGCAGCTTAACTCCGTTCATCCAGCGCTCGATTATGCTTATCGTCTCCATCACCAAAACTTCCACTTCTGCAAGTATCTCGCCCATCATCGCTAGTGACATGTCGTCAACAAAACCCACGATTCACTTTCCTGGGTAGCTGCAAAGTCAGGACTCCGTCTTTCATCCCGTTCCAAAGAATCGAACCGTATATGGAGCCCTGGGGAACACCTGCTGTAACGCGCATCGATATATGTCCTTCGTTCGTATCGTACATCAGAACTCTACCCTGAAAACAACTTTTCAGGATATTTTCATTTTTCATTTTGCAGCGTTTGGTGGGGCAATAAGAGCGCAAGTCAATCCAAAGCCTATAATACAAAGGGTAATAGCAGAAGAGTCCTTGCAGACCACTTGAACGCCATGGGGTAGATTAAGGATGGGGTGAAGTGAGGTTCGGATTTGGAATCGACTCGACACTAATGCAAAATGTAATTGAATGCAAACTAGTCAATGATCAAAGGCTAAAATGATAATTTCAAAAATTCTAGTACAACGTTTTTCTAGTTTTTAAAAGCAATGTCTTCTTCTTTTGTCTTGGAAGCAGCTGATGTGGTTTGAAAGGTCACTTAGTCAATTATAAGTTATTTAATTTGTTAGCTTTTTGTGACCACATTGAAAATATAAAAAATTATTGCGTATTAGTGTTCTATTTTATAACTTTTATTTATGCAGAATGAAAATTAATTAACTTTGTTTGTTCTGGGTGTAGGTTATGCGTTCGTCAAATCACTTTGTTTACCTAAGTCATTGTTTCGTCAATGTTCTTAAGCTGTGTCGACACTACAAACTCAATGTAAGATATATCATGTAAAAGTGGAAACTGTTAAAGAATTTAGTTTGTTCCATTATTTTTTGTCAAGGTTGCCTATAACTTTAAACTGTTCTAACAAGTAGCTTTATCGTTGATTAATTACGGTGAGTATCTATTAAGTTCTAATGAAGGTTAGCTATAGGATTCACTTTTCGGTGGCAAACTAAAGCTTCATCACGCCTATTGCCTATAGATTTGTAAAAATTGTCGAGGATGAAGCCGTTATAAGATTGTTCATATAGGGGAACAGACGGCTTTGGCAGGTTTTGTTCTATTATTGGCAGGGGGTTTTTGTCGCTCGAATTTTATGAAATTTGGTCACAATATTCTTTGATATGCAAAGAATGTTTGGGCCAAATTTGAGCATAATCAGTCATAAAAAACCCCCCTGCCAATAATAGAACAAAACCTGCCAAAGCCGTCATTACCCCTACCATCATTATAATGTGTGGTATTTTGACGTAAACTACGTCTAAGGGGAAGACTCGGATACAGGGGACAAATGAAAATTTCCAAATTCGAAACCGTCACGAAATCATGTAAGATTTTGAACTTTAATAGCGTCTTTATCTTCCGATGGATTTTGAGATTTATATATCAATCTACGCGGAAATTCTCTACCAATTTGTCAATTATATTGAAACTTTGGGTTAGGACGTTAAAATAGGGTATCGGATCATTTTGGCAGCACCCTCTTTTCTTGCCCGCAAGAGTCACGTTTCGGTCGTCGCCGTTCAGTGCGGTTGGCTTTTGGACTTTGCTTTTTGTGCGGTGTTTCGCACAAAAAGTAGAACAAAGGAGCCGGACCAGTGACCGCGGTCGAAACAAATGTAACGAAAATGCGTAATGTAGTGCATGGTGTATAAAAAGTGATGCAGACAGGGCATGTTTGTGCAGGCATGAGACGTTCAATTGTTATCAATGCCAAAGCCCTTGCTAGTAATGCAATCATCGCAATTTAATTGCATAAACATGTTTATATTTAAAACGACTTTGGAAAAATGTTGAGCATTTTTTGCAAATTGAAAACTAATAAGGCCGTTACACATATTTATTAAAACTAGCGAAACAAATCCAGCTTTGTCCGGATGTTGAAAATGTCACAATGAACTATTTGCAGCACCGCACTCTTAATCATTTTTCGTCCGTTTGTTTTGTTTTCCTCAACAGCTGACCCAAAATAGTATTCTAATGATTTTTACATTTCCCGTTAAATTCACCAACTTTTGTATATACAAACCTTGTGGATCCCAAAACGAATCGATTAGGGAAAAATCTTGCAAATCGGGAGTTAAATCGTCAGGAAGGAAATCTCAACTCATTTTTATTATATAGAAGATTATGGTCTACGCAAGGTCAAGGTCTACTGGCCTCCGACTCTCTGCAAAGTCAAGTGGGAGGGGGTAATCTTCTTCTTCTTCTACTGAATCGAGCGGCGTAAAAAATTTGAATGCAGAGGTTTTTGGGGCCGGGGAAGGTTCTTAACCCTTAAAGGCGCAAGGCGATTTTTTTAGAAATCGTCGAAAATATTTTTAACGTAAATAACCATTGAAATCATTAACATTAAACGTATTTTCGGTTTGTTGTTTTAAAACAACATTGCGCATTTAAGGGTTAAGATGGTTCGAGACCCCTCTCCTCTTTGAAACCTGGCTCCTATACAAATGAAACACCAATTTCATCATAACTCGAGATCAAGCAAATGGAACCAAATCTGGCGTGTGGAGGAAAGAGGGGCTCCATACAAATGAACCAAAAATTTCTGCATAACTCGAGAACTAATCAGAGAATGAATCAATTTTAGACAAAATTAAGTTCGTCGGGTCTGCTACTAAAAATAAATATAAAAATGTTAAAAAAAAAATTGGAAAAAAAACTCCTCGGATTTGTTAAAGAATGTTTTGAAAATTCTCAAAATTTACCTGACATTTTTTTTGTTGCCCCTCAAATTGTTATTTTTAAGCAAAACAATCCGAAGGGGGGGGGGACTTATTTTAAAAGATATTTATATCGGCCTAATAATATTTTGTCCAATTAAATGCGCGCCTGAATCAGAAGGATTTAACTTTGATTCAGGAAGTGTTATTACAGGAATGAATCATGCGGTACTTATTGTACACGACAAAAGCTTCGGAACGCATACGTTCTTGAAACGGGCTATATGAGTTACAATAGAGTTATCACCTTCTTGATCCCTGATTCAAAAGTCTTGCAATGATATTAATAAAATGGTTGCACGAATATTTTATCCATAGTGACACTCAGTGTTGGTAGAATCATACTCAAATCTGAATCATCGAGGTTTCATGCACGAGCTAACTCACCTGCGATTCTACAGGGGGAGCATCGCGCTTGAGTTTCTCGGCCAGAATCGCATCGCTTCGCTCACTCACCGAAAAATGATTTCGTTTTAAAAAGCGTCAAAACGCAATCGAGGCGTATGTTAGCCATTGTTTTAGAAGAAAAACAGTTAATTCAATGCATTCAACAATGAAGAACACGTAAATATCATGCAATGATGCAAATTGTGATTCGAATCATGAGCAAATCTCTGGGCCATGGTTCTGATGGGATTTGACTCACGCATGGTTTGAATCGCCGATGAGATGTGAGATTTTGAGATTTTACCAACACTTGTGACACTGCCAGACAGTGGGAGTTAGATTGTAATAACACACACCCTCTTTTCCCGTCCGCAACGCGCGCATCACCACCAAATTAATTGGGTTTTGGTACATGATTGACATTTTATGATTTCTAGTGATGCACGAAAAACAAGATATGCCTATGATTGGAATGTTTCTGAATAATAAAAGTTGCAAACGGAAAATATTTCTATTGAAATATTTCATCAAATGCTTCAAAACCCAAATGTAGGCAATTCGGATCCAAGAAAGGCATCATTACCACTGATGAATAAATTTGGCTTTTCACAGTAAATTTTTTAAACAATTGTCGTATCCAACAATTTTCATATCTTAAGATACGCTAGTTTTGTTCGAAACCAGTGACATAAGTAATCAAATGAATTTTCTAAAAATATTCATGTATGATGGCACTACAATCCTCAATGAACAAACTGTCTTACGTAGTTTACGTTGGGCGGTTGTGTCTTGTACATAACCCTTCTGATTTTTTTATTATTCCTCTTCGAAGTGAGGCATAACAAAATAAAACTGGACCACGTTCCTAGTTTTGAAAAAACTTCTACTCAGTGAATCCAGCAGTCGATTCCCTACGAATGTCTTGAATACTTTGTTTTTCAATAAATGCCTAGCTAGCTAAATGTAAGCGTGGCTACGACTCAGCGTCACAGGGAACGCATCAGAAAAGTATTGCCGAAAAGAAGAGAACTCACATCATTATCACTGATGAAAAAGGCCTCTGCCTGACTACACTACTATTCAAGGCTCCAAGAGACGACGTCCGTTGGATCACATGCACATGCGGTAAATCAGTGCGCCAATGACAGATATGTGATGCGGCACCAAACAAAAATAGTCAACATGTGATACCACCACGGTAGGATATGTCTTTGGTTGCCATATCAGTGCTAATGGCGTAAGCCCACCCATCGCGGCAAGATCACATATGCGAGGGGAGGTAACTTTCCAGGATATTGCACAGATAGTTGGGGACCCGCATTCTGTGCAGCGCCACCGTGATGGCTTCAAAGTTGGCGCTGTTGAATGCGTTCTTCACGTCTATCGTGACCACTGCGCAGTACCGATCTCCTCGTCTCTTCTGCTTGGACGCCTTCTCAGCACTCTCGAGCACTGTTCGAATTGCATCCACCGTCGATACTGCTCTACGGAATCCGAACTGCATATTCGACAACCCGCGTTCTCCCTCTGTACATTTCGTCAGCCTATTGAGGATGATTCTCTCAAGGAGCTTCCCGAACGTGTCTAACAGGCACATAGGTCTGTACGCGGCCGAATTGCCGGGTGACCAAGGATGTTATCGATCATTTAGTAATTTGCGTTCGATCATTTAGTAGTTTGTCAATAACTCATTCCAGAAGCTGAATTTTAAAATGTGTTGTATGGTGGACTTCTAGTGCGAAGGTTTTTCTACAACTCTGCCTAATGGTTCGTTGTTAGAATTCAACTAATAACGGAGTTATAGCGCTAGTTGCAGTAATTTAAACTAAATGATTGGAATTTTGTTATCATTTAGTCTAAGTTACTGAAACTATAGTCCGGTGTTGGCGATAAAAAAACGAAGACTGAAGAACAAATCGTTCCTCGAGCGGCAAATCAGTGGGATGGACAGTAGCAGCTTACAATGATTGAAGGAAGCCAAGGTACCTAGTCAAGTAAAGTATGGCAAGAATATATGTCATGACATGGTATGTGACGTAGTACGACAGTTCCAGGATAAATATAGGTAAAATTTTACCGGATCAGGTAAGTATGGAACAAAAAAGTACAACTGTAGCAGTTTTAATGTTATTACGCTTAATTTATTGAATTTTCAATATTTCCACTAACAATCTATCTGTACTATTTGACATTAATCCGTCTCTTCGTATTTATGGTTTTAATCGATAGAATTAACCTTTCCTTTCCTATTGTAGCTCTTGAGCACCACTTCTCAATTCGTATGCTAACCTGCCAATTTTTGTCCTTTCAACGTAATATCTGCCACAACTCTTCATTAGTATGCTAACTAAGTATCTTTAATGTTCAGTGATCGTTTTGAAAGGCATAAAAACAGCACTGATCAAGTGAAATACAAAGCTGGTGTCAAAATTAACCCTTTCTTGATCTCCTAATTTACTAACTGACTCGCATTTTTACAATGATGCAACGATGCAAATTCTCAAATGACAAAAACATTTTCAAAATTTTCATTTTAAGATTTTTGAAATGTCTCAGAACAATAAGTAATCAAGAAATACATAATGCACATGAAAAATGCTATTATTTGAACCTAGAACGTACAAAAAATGGCCGTTTGTTTTTAATTTGATCAAATATCGTTATGTTCCAGTGGAGCTTCTGGCACCATTTAATTTTTTTTAAGCCTTGCCTAGATCATTTTGGGACAAATACCCAACTTTTACACCATCTGACTTGCGAATTCCCACGGGTAAAAGTGAGTTGCATCGTAGGTCAGGCATGCTCAAATCATAGGTACGTTCCGTTGGGTCTATTGATGATTCATATTTCTGTTAATGTATTTCTTCTCACTCGCAAATGACACACTGGTGGTGAAAATTTTGCCTTAGAAATAAGTTAGGTGAAGCCATCTTTATTCATATTCAAGCAAAGTGGATTACTTAGCGTGTTCTAGCTTGTGGTCTCACTATTAATTGGACTCAAGAGCAGCGAGACATTTGACCCGACCTGTTTTTGCTTCAATAAACACTTTTTTAATGTGCCACTACACACCTTTCCAAAACTCTCGGTGATAATGAGGGAAACCATATTGATTTTAACTTTGGGATTAGCGGCTTTTCAGTCTCACAAAAATCGAAACGACACGTTGGTTTAGTTTCCTACGTTTCGGCCCTTGGTCTTGGCCTTCCTCAGGGATTTAATTTATTTTCAAAAGTATTCATGTTGTAATGTTTGAAACTGCCCTCGTTTTTTCGTCGCATCTTTTCAGGATTCAAGAATTCCATTGTTTAATATTTGAACACTTCCTACTTTCAAATGCTTGAAGACATTGACGCAATACTGTAGACGCACTACAATCAATTTTAATGCAGTAACAGCCATGAGAGTAACAGCAATCGGAACATCCACAGGCACTAACCCTAAGAGAACTTTTGCAGCTGCCAAATCAGCCACAGTTGGGCAATCTGTTGGGCAAAGCGATCACGTCTTAAATGGAAGCGAAGGAGAATCATACAGAACTCTGGACGAACTAATGGTGAGCACGTTCCAGTTCTTATTGCTTCGCCAACATATAAATTTATTAAATTGAACACTAAATACGTACAGGGCATCGTTTGCTGCTATTGCCGCGGATATTGTGGGAGTCCCAGGTATCCGGTTCACGCTTTAGTTAGCAACGGTGGCTCTTCTCGACCTTCTACTCCCTGAGTAGAAGTACGTTAGTACGAATAAGGGTGTCCTTGTGAAGTTTTGCTGTACCTGTTATGAACAACTAGTACATCCCATTCCCTACACTTCTGAAGACACTTTTCTTGCTTTAGAAGTGAATCCTTTTCGTAGCACTAGTCTTCGTAACAAAAAGGGCACCATTACGGAGCATGAGATCTGATCAAATTATTCGTAGTACTACTTAATCAACACCCCCAGCTGGGTGAGGGATAGAGGATGAAGCACACACACAATTTTGAATAATATTAAATAGTAAAGTGTTGATAAAGTTCAATCAATTGGTCTTTCTTTTCAAAATAAGCAAATCAATCATCATGGCAGGCTCTGGAATATGGATTTTTTTTTAACAAGGTCCATGAAATTAGGTGACAAACAACTTCTCTGAAGAAATCACACTTTAAAAACGCTGTTTGGGACTTATACAGTATCGCTAAAAATTGTAAATATTGATCAAATGTGGGCAATAATGTGTATTGAAACTTTGCTGAAGACACCCATGGTCCATTTCATCATTTCAGTAATTTTTTCTCCATATTTGGACAAGGACTGCCACAGTGTACGTCACATTAAATTACCTGGTAGAAGGAAAAATGCATTTTTAACATACCCTGAAAAAACCGGAACATCTACAGTGGCCGTAATCCGACCTGATATTTAGAATAAGGACATGAAACGAGAAGAGTTTCTGCGTCTGATGGTTCCGGTTTTATAAAAATCGGATAATAATATGCAAAATTAGGCAAATATGAAATTCGACAAAATGTTGCCTTTATTAACCTTGTTGCCTAACCCCTGTGCTTATAAGGTGCTGTCATCATGCTGATTGATTCACTTGCATATTCTTTATCGGCAGCGTAAAGGTGAACATCGCTGCTGGTTACGCCGCCACAGTCCAGTTGTCCATCCATCAGACGGTTTATTTTATATCGTGCAGATTACATTTAACATTCAAACAAGAATTGAGATATTAAACGGATATGACGTGTTTGTATTCAAACGTACTGCTCACTTTTCATTCACTCGTATTTAACCCTTTTGTTACCGACAAAAAAAACCCTTACGTTACCGACAGGGTACCCGGGTACCCACGGACTTCAAATGATCATAACATTGTCAGTTTTTCACCGATTTTGACGATTTTGGTTGCTACGGATGCAGGAACTTACCCGCTATTCGATACATGCTACAGAGAACCGATTCGGCTTACCTGGTAACCGGAATTCCGGATTAACTGGGTCAAGTCCCAAAGTATGTGTAAAGATATATATTCAACCAAATGAAGATTTCTTGCGTCATGACTAATAAACTTCGTTGGAAATTTAAAGAATATAACTTAACTACGTTATAGGACCTCTTACTGAAATAATCCCGGAACGGTTATTCCGGAAACAGGTTCCCGTCGGGCCTAAAGTGGCCACAAACTTATTCTTAAGAAACCCTGGCAATGTGGGTATCAAAATTCATGAAATTGTATCGGAAGCATGATCCGATAAGTAATTGGACCATTGGATGGTTGGACAACAGACCGGTCATCTTGGAACAGGTTCCCGTGTGGCCTAAAGTGGCCACAAACTCATTTTGAAGAAAATCTGGCAATGCGGGTATCAAAATTCATGAAATTGTATCGGAAGCATGATCCGATAAGTAATTGGACCATAGGATGGTTTGACAATGGACCGGTCATCTTGGAACAGGTTCCTGTGGGGCCTAAAGTGGCCACAAACTCATTTTGAAAAAAATCTGGCAATGTGGGTATCAAAATTCATGAAATTGTATCGGAAGCATGATCCGATAAGTAATTGGACCATTGGATGGTTTGACAACGGACCGGTCATCTTGGAACAGGTTCCCGTGGGGCCTAAAGTGGCCACAAACTCATTTTGAAGAAACCCTGGCAATGTGGGTATCAAAATTCATGAAATTGTATCGGAAGCATGATATTTTGGGTGAGATGGTAAGATGGTTTGACAATGGACCGGTCATTCTCAAACAGGTTTTCGAGAGACTCTCATTTAGAAGAAACACTTGCTATCCTCTTTTTCCGTTATTTCTTGTCAAAATGACTTAAAAATTCTTGACAGGTACTTAGAAATGATTTATAATGAACCACAGGCGCTGTAAGTATCGTTGTTGTTTGCTGAATAATTTACAAAAATAAAAAAAACGACTGAAATTTTCAAAAATTTTTGTGGCGACAAAATGAGTCAAAAGCGGGACGTGATAAATTCGGGTCGAAAATGTGATAAAGTCGGAGGTAGATAAAATCGGAGAGTGACAAAATCGGATCAACACTGTGTAACTTTTCACTTCTCTCTTCTCTCTTCTCATTTCTCTCATTTCACTTTTCACTTTTTACTTTCCACTTCTCACTATTCACTCCTCACTTCTCATTCGACCCAATAACCATTCGGCCTAACAGCCATTCAGCCTGATGACCCAACATCAGTCCCATCTTCTTGGAAAACATGTTTCCGAAAATATTCCAAGAATTTTGATGCCAGGGTGTCTTCTAAATGAGTTTGTGGCCACTAAAGGCCTTTCGGGAACTTGTTCTAGGATGACTGTTCTGGTTGATATCCATCCTATGGTTTCAACTTTATGGATAACATATTTCCGAAACAATTCCAAGAGTTTTGATACCCATATTGCCAGGGTTTATTCTAAATGAGTTTTTGGCCACTACTGGCCTTCCGGGAACTTGTTCCAGAATGACCGTTCCGGTTGATATCCATCCTATGGTCTCAACTACATGAAAAACATGTTTCCGGAACAATTCCAAGAATTTTGATACCCATATTGCCAGGGATTCTCCCAAATGAATTTATGGTCACTGTATTCCAATTCCAGTTGATATCCATCCTATGGTCTCAACTACATGGAAAACATGTTTCCGGAACAATTCCAAAAAATTTGATACCCATATTGCCAAGGTTTATTCTAAATGAGTGTTTGGCCCCTACAGACACTCCGGGAACCTGTTCCAGAATCACCGTTCCGGTTCATATCCATCCTATGGTTTCAACTATATATCCTATGGTTTTAACAATTTTGATACCCATATTGCCAGGAATGAATTTGCGGCCACTATGGGGCCCACGGGAACCTATTCCGGGATGTCCGTTCCGAGTCCATATGTAGTCATAATCCTCGAATTTTTTGCGAAACTGGTAACTCAGGATACAAGAAATCATCATTTGGATTCTATAAGATCAACTTCTCCATTTTTGAGACATGGTCTAGAAAATCCGAAACTCCGGTAACCAGGTAATCCGAATCGGCCTGTGTGACATGGATCGGATAGAGGATGAATTTATTAATCCATAGCAAATGGAATCGTCCAAATCGGTTGAAAACTGACGAAGTTATGGTCATACCATAAACGTGGGTACCCGGGTACCCTGTCGGTACGTTACGGGGTAAAAATATTCAGAAGCCCCTCTCCAAGCCCCCCTGGATTTTCATTTTCGTACCACCCAAACCTTAATTTTGCCGAGTTTGAAGATGTCACGGAGTTTCAATTTCCTGCGATGTTTAGAACCCTAAAAAAATTTCACTTGAAAACGAAAAAGGTACCCGGGTACCCTGTCGGTAACAAAAGGGTAAATACATTAACATTTTGACTTCAAACAATTTGGTCTTTATTTAACGTTGCGTTGAATAACAATACTGAAGCTGATGGATCATTTTGGGACTTCCATTCAAATGATGTTCGTTATTATTCGGCAGCGAATTAAATTTTGCATAAGTTGGAAAAGTATTAACAGTGAGTTGGATATTTTTATAGAAATGGCTATAACTGGAAATGCCATTTTGTAGGTACCATTCAAATCAGGACATTTGATCAGGAGAACTGAATAAGTATCTTAGTAACCTATTTAAAAAAATGCTTTCATTTTTGTTTTTATCATTTTTTCACGGATGACAGACATTTTGCGTATTAATAATGCCAGCAGTGCCAACTCATATGTAATAAAAACATTAACATTGACTTCAAACAATCAATTTTAGAACATTTGAAAACGTATTCTCAAGATGGCATATATATAGTTCCACGATTTTCACAACGACATTTGAAGGATTAAGGAACCACGATTTTTGCAACTGAACGAGCAAATCCGCGGTAGTTGTTATACCTTTGTATATTGCATGGTTTCATTTCTCGTCCACATAAAATTATCTTGATTTTAGATCGGCCATCTTGGATTCCAAAATGGCGTCAAAAATCGATTTTTGAATTCTATTCATCGATCCCGATTGATAGACACCCATATTGCATAGTTTCATTGTTGAGATCCCAACAAAATAGCAATTATCCTTAATTTTGGCCCGCCAACTTGGATTCCAAAATGGTGTCAAAAATGGATTTTCGGATTCTACTCATTGATTCCCATATTGCCTCGAGATATACAAATGATCTTTGAAACCATCATTCCTTGAAGAAGATTTGGAATATTTTTTTTGAAAACCGCGTAAAATCCGAAATTCGCGTAAAAAATAAATTTTCACGTGTTTTCCGACCTTTTTAAAAAACTGCGTAAAAAACTACGTAAATCTCGAAATCCGCATGAAAAAAACCGCGTTTTACGCGACCTGCGTAAAAAACGCATAAAAAGTGACCCCAGTGTAGTGATCATTGTTCAGAATATTTACATTAACCGATTTCGTTTTCTCAGTATTTCATCCACAGAAAACAATATCTGAATCAATCCATCATTGCCGATTTCTCTACATATTAAAACTTTGAAAATTCCTATTCAATGTTTAGGTACTGGAATTTTCAAAGTTTTGGAACATGTCTTTTTTTTGTGTAACAATTTCAAAAACATGCTTCACCCCCACAATCTCAATTGTGAGGAAATACTTAACTATAAATATTTTACTCCTTATAGTATTGAGGTGAAAAAACACGAGAGATCAAAAAAAATTTTATTTTTATTTTTTTTAAATAGTGGCTTAACAAAATTTATTTTTAAACCATATTCGAACATGCATTGAAGCATATATCATGGACCAAAAGCAGAAAGATTTCAAATATTATAAAATTAAAAATTAAAAAAACAACCAAAATACCCCATCTAGATTGGAGGGAGGATTAATTATTATTGAATTCTGTCCTGGAAGAAAATTGAAATGAAAAATTCAGAAAACTTCCGAAATGGAATAGGTTTGAGTCTTATTATTACTGAAGGATCCATTACAACATTTTCTTTCTTTTAAACTTCTTATGGTTGGCTGCTTGATCCAGTACACCGTAATAAAGGAAAAACCCTGATTTGCCCTTTCCATCACAAGCAACCGTGCTACGCCATTAGGGAAATTACAGACGAGGATAAAAACAAAATGTTGTGACACTGATAGAATAACCGTCACTCATCGCTTGCCAACGCAGCGCTGCTGGCTTGACGCCCTCGTGGCAGGCAAAAGCTAGTGAGGTGGTCAAGAGAAATTTTAATTAAAACTGACCCGCATTTTCCGCGTCAACCAACCGACAATCCGGGCGGAGGACGGGCGCCCAACCGCGACTACCGTTGCCTGAACACAGTAACTGCTCAGTGCTCATCCAGGGCAACGTTTTGTGGACTGCGTTGTGGGGTAACAAAGATTTCCCCAATCACGGGATGGTTTCTATCGTGGCACAGATTGGACCAGATTGATGAGCCAGTGCTCGTAATTGAGTTTCTGGACAATGGGGATATATAAATGCTGATGGCAATCATGGAAGTCTTTATTTAACGTTGCGCTGAATAACAATACTGAAGCTAATGGATCGTTTTGGGATTTCCATTTCAATGATGTTTGATATTATTCGGCAGCAAATTAAATTTTGCATAAGTTGAAAAAGTTTTAACAGTGAGTTCGAGAAGTTTTTTAGGAATTGCTTTAACGGGAAATTCCATCTCGTACCACCATTAAAATCAGGCCTTTTAATCAGGAGAACTGAAAAAGTATCTTAGTCGCCCATTTTTTTAAATTTGCGTTCAGTTTTGTTTCTTTTATTTCTTCGTGTGTGACAGACATTTCAAGCTTTATCTGGAGTAAGGGCGAATGACTTCCCCTCTTTTAAATAAAAGTGACAAGCAGCGTATTTCTTTTTGGTTTATCACCTCAGAACGATAGAAAACAATGCGAACTTGCATTCTGGTGAGGTAAAGTGCAAAGAAATCCTCTGCTTGTCACTTTTATTCAAAAGAGGGGATATCGACGAAGAGAATTCTCTCTTGCAACATTCACCCTTTTACCAGATAGAGCATGATTTTTCGTATTAAAGAATGTCAGCAGTGCCGACTGGGATTGAACCAAGGCCTACAGGAGAAGAATAAGTAGCATAGTAAAAGCAAATTGTAAAAAATGTGGCAAATTGTGTAAATTTGATGAATCTAGTGAATGAAAAAGTAGCAAAATAAGTAAATTGATGAATAATAAATTGAACAAATTTGACAATTTGAGTAAGTTAAATAATGACTTTAACAAGTTGATTTGCGCTGCTTGAGATATATAACAGCATAAAACACACGCTCAGATTATCGGAACAAAGTCGCGTATTTGAGCAAAAGCAAAAAACAGTCAGATTAACATAAACGAAAATATCCCGTAGCTGTTATCATTTCCCCTCGCAGGATAAATGATAGCTTCAGTAGCCGCTTCCATCCGTGAGAACATACTTACAGCGTGTTTTCTCGCTTTGCATAACAATCACGTCTTGGTAGGTAATAGTGAGCACTCCGATTTGCATGTACACATCAGTCTCAATTACGTAAACCGGAGGGATTTGCAGGGATTTTAAGCAGAACGTTCGTTCATCCATATCGGAAAGGAAGGGCGAAGATGGCATGTGTGCCATTAACCAGTTTATCAGTGTTAACAATGGAAACGAACCCACTTGGTGACATGAGTCACGTGCGTAGTCAAGTAATTGCGTTTAATAGGGAACGTCGCTCGATAGCGTGATGCCCTTTCGGGTCTAGTGAGTCAAGAGGTAGGTAGATCACGAATCTTGTGGTGATTGCCGTCACGTACCACACGTTGCCCCGGCATTCCGAGAGAAAACATCGTACTATGTACTGACAATGTTCCAAATTCCACTCGCTACGTAGCGCAACACAGACAAAGTAGAAGAAGCCAACCTTGGTAAAAAGCGATCTCTATCGCAATTTATGCAAATGGAGTATTCTCTTTAGCGCAGGTGACGAGGAGAACGTGAGCTTGGCTGAAAGAACGATGAGAAGACGACGGGAAATTGATTTGCTTAATAAATTACGGAGAGTCATCACGCAAAGCTCCCATCAGCAGTGAAGTGGCGGGACAGATACTGCATTCCGACGAAGAAGGAACTTTTGGGAACTCACGTCTAAGTGCATCAATCTTGGTAGCTGCTAGGATAAGAGCTTTGGCGCATGGAATACATTTTCAAGGTTCGCGTGGAGTTTGAATTGGTAACATTAATTTTAGTATTAAGCATTATTAATGGTATGGCTGTCTCATGACATACCGATATAAAGGCGCCTTGTTGAGAATCGTTACTGTTTGGGATATTTTTTTATTTTGTATTTGAAAGATAATTGATTACGATTATGATTGGTCGGAGTCGGTTATCCGGAAATTCAATAAATGAACACTTCCGAGTAAATCATGTTCTCGTTTCACCTGTTACTGATTATCCATTTACACTAATAACAAACTCAGATGAAAATGATTTATTTGCCAAAATTAATCAAATGGTAAATTGTAACGAAAATGATCCAACTTTAAAATCTTTGATTTATCTACTGTAATAGAATCGCAACTAGCTCAGGTTTAATATTAACGATTACGATATTGAAATTTAAAACTTGAGCATTTGGTCTTTAACCCTTTCAGGACGACTTTTTACATGGATTTAACGTACAGATTTGGATTTTTTCGCTCGATACTGCCACAACTAATGTAGAAAGAACTAAAAAGGTGTTGCGATATTTTTTTTCGGCTGTCCAAACTGTTGACAAGTCGTCAAGTACGAGACACTGAAGATGACCTTACTGTTGAGATCGAAATACGTATCTGTCAAAGTACAATCAAGTGATGGAATTAAATGGAATAGTACAAACTCGTCTTATGACAAGTCACTCATTATGTTTACTAGCTGCTACAGACCTTGTCGGTTCTCCAAAACGGCCGGAAGTTAAAAATATACAATCCACTTGATCAACCAAGTCCTGAACGATGTATACGTGGATCGCTAAACATCCCAGCAGGTTAATTGAGCCGAAAGGTCACTCAACACTTTTACAAGCTACTGCAGACCTTCATACAGATTCTTCAAACCGGCCTGGGGTTCAAAACGTGCAATCTACCCGATCATCCAAGTCCTGAACGATGTATCCGTTTAGCGCTAAACATTACAGCAGGTTCATTGAGCTGATACGATTTCATTCATTATTTTTACAAACTACAATAGCCTTTCCATGATTCGATGTTCGCGTTGCTCTCTTCATATATACAGCTGGCCTATGCGCACAAGGAGCAACTGGCTTCAGTTTTCTTGGATATTGAGGGCGCTTTTGATTCTGTTTCCATAGAAGTACTGTCGGAAAATCTGCACAGTAGTGGATTACCCGTTATTTTGAATAATTTCTTGTACAATTTATTGTCAGTAAAACACATGAACTTTACTCTCGGCACTCTGACAACTTCCAGAAATAGCTACATGGGCCTTCCCCAAGGATCATGTCTAAGTCCCTTGCTTTACAATTTCTATGTTAAAGATATTGACAATTGTTTGGAAGGACAATGCACGCTTAGACATCTTGCAGATGATGCCGTGATCTCCCTAAGAGGTTCATCTGCAAATGTCCTGCAAAGACCATTGCGAAATTCCCTAAATAACCTGACTGTTTGGGCCAGACATTTAGGGATCGAGTTCTCTCCGCAAAAATTCAATTGGTAGTGTTTACTAAGAAGCGGTACCCAGCTCAACTGGAACTAAAGCTGTTGAAAGATGACATGAGCCAATCTTTATCTTCTAAATACCTTGGGGTCTGGTTTGATTCCAAGTGTACCTGGAAAACCCATATTGATTATTTGTTAGAGAAATGCCGAAAAAGGATCCATTTTCTCCGTTCTATCTCCGGAACTTGGTGGGGCGCTCACCCGGAAGACCTCATCAAACTATATAAAACGACTATTCTCTCTGTTTTAGAGTATGGCTCTTTCTGCTTCCTCTCAGCAGCTGAGTGCCACCTAATCAAATTGGAACGAATTCAATATCGTTGTTTGCGTATTGCTCTTGGCTGTATGCATTCAACGCATAACATGAGCCTGGAGGTGCTTGCTGGAGTCACTCCTTTAAAGCACCGTTACTGGGAGCTCTCACTTAGAATACTGATCAAATGGGGAACAAGTAACACACTTGTATTAGAAAACTTCGATAATATGCTTGAACTGGCTCATCGTTCAAGATACCTGCGAGTCTATCTCAACTACATATCGACAGATCTCTGTCTTCCATGTTATAATCCACCTCGAGTTCACTTCGTCAACGACAGTTCCTCAATTGAATACGATCTGTCCATGAAATACGCTATTCAAGGAATACCAGATCATCTTCGACAAATATCTATCCCTTCCATTTTTTCTGAAAAATATGAACATGTCAATTGCAATAACAGATATTTCACTGATGGTTCTCGCATTAACGGATCCACTGGCTTCGGTGTTTTCAACGTAAATTCAACCACCTTCCGAAAACTTCAAGAACCGTGTTCGGTTTATGTTGCTGAGCTGGCAGCAATTAATTTCGCTTTGGGGATAATTTCCGATCAGCCCGTAGACCATTATTTCATCTTCTCGGATAGTCTTAGTTCTATCGAGGCACTCCGGTCGATGAAACCTGTTAAGCACGCATCTTACTTTCTTACAACTGTAAAAGAGCAGATGCGTGATTTGGTCGAAAGATCAAGAAAGATTCAAGATTACCTTTGCTTGGGTCCCTTCTCACTGCTCAATCTACGGCAATGAGAAGGCAGACTCGCTGGCAAAGGTGGGCGCACAGGAAGGTGAAGTTTATGAAAGACAAATCTCGAACAACGAGTTTTTCCCATTAGTCCGTCAGAGTACTCTTCAAAATTGGCAAATGATTTGGTCACACAATGAACTTGGACGGTGGCTGTTTTCTATAGTTCCTAAAGTTTCTGGGCGAGCGTGGTTCAGGGGTGAGGACTTAAGCCGAGGCTTCATTGGCGCGATGGCGAGACTTATGTCCAATAACTATTCACTAAACGCACGCCTCTATAGAATAAACCTGGTCGACAGCAACCTATGTAGGTGTGGAGCCGGTTACGATGATATAGATCACGTAGTTTGGTATTACTCGGCAAACGATGCCTACAGAGAGCAGCTATTGGATACCCTTGTGGCCCAAGGTAAACAATCCTACAGGGAAGTAAGAGGTGTTCTGGGGGATCGCGATGTGGTTTATATGCAGGCCATCTATGCCTTTCTTGGCTCGTCTAACATAAAAGTCTAATTCCCCAATTTTTTGTCTCGTTTTTGTTTTGTTTTTGTCTTATTGTTCTGTGTAATACGAAGCTATGGCCATCCGGAAGATTCTCCCTGACGAACCACAACTCGAGCCCGACGCTACGCCATACCGTTAATGACGTCAAATACCCGGATGAGCAGCTGTAATACCTCAAACCTAAATCCCAACCTAGTCCGTCCTGAAATTACGCAATCTAACCTTGAGTCGCCACGAGTATCTTGGTCTATACCCTTTCCCCTTACTAACTGTTGATAATAAGATGATATCGATTGTAAATATCATAAAGTCTCGGCTCCATTAAGTGTTATACACGCCTGAGCCTGTCAAATAAACGCAATAGATAAAAAAAAAATGATTCGATGTTCAATGACTCGATATCGACTCGTGGAAGCAAATGATGCAGTACTAAAAATATTTTCTCGGTTACTCTGATGGTTCTTTCGAAACAATTTCCAAGGAACTTCTATTCCACATCTTGATGTATGCTTGGGTCTATGGTCCTTTCATTGGCGACTCATAGAAGATCGACTGTATTATAGACCCTTTTTGGGGCTCGAACGTGTGATCTATCCAATGAACAAACTTATGAATGGTGTATGATATGATATCCCAGTAGGTTTATTGAGTTGATATGATTTCAATCATTATTCATACAAGCTACTACAGACCTTTTAGGTTCACCAAATCGTTAAGGAATTCATAACGATTGAACTACTTGATCATCCAAGTCCGTGTCATTGTGCATCTTGAATCAAGATCATTTTGGAGCACCGTCGACATTGGATCTCATATTCATGGAAATAACATTGGGTAAATACCGAAGATGAGGATATTGCGAAAGTCTTGATTGATTTGGTAGATACTATGAACTAAACTCAAGAATATTTTGGAGCAACTTGAAGATCCCGTGTTTTTTTTTTTTGTCTGTCATTTTAGCTCGGACCTAGTTGATCCATCTCGCTCTGAAGATCCCGTGCTCAAGAAAATTGGATTTGCATCGGATATGCTTATTGAACCAGATTGGGTGTATACCGACGATGATGACATTGCAAAAGTCTTAATGGATCTTATATATACCGTGGGCTCAGCTCCAAAACATCTTGGAGTACCTTGAGCATCAAGAAAATTGGATTTGCTTGATGCGTTTATGCCTATTGAACCAGATTGGATATATACCAACGTTGAGCACATTGTAAAAGCCTTGATTGATCTAATAGATACCGTGGGTTGAACTCCAGAACGTTTTGGAGTACCTTGAACCTCAATAAAATTGGATTTGAATGCGTATGTGCTTATTGAACCAGATTGGGTGTATACCGACGATGAGGATATTGTAAAAGCCTTGATAGATTTGATAGATACTGTGGACTGATCTCCAGAACGTTTTGGAGTACTTTGAGCATCTCGTTTATAAGAAAATTGGGTTTGCATCATGCGTATATGCTTAGCTTATTGAACCGCGTTGGGTCTACACCGACGTTGAGGACACTGCCAAAGTCTTGATTGATCCAGTAGGTATCGTGGGCTGAACTCGAGAACGTTTTGGAGTACCTTGACCATTTCGTACTCCTGAAAACTATCACAGGCATAACCTTCAGTATGGCTTAATTTGTCTGAGTATTCAGAACTATCACACAATGTGATTTGTGATTCAAACATATCAGATTCATTTGAATGCTTTCAGAAGCGAGATCTTCCCAAAGTTTCGGATATCTGAGTCTTCAGGGACCCTTCACTCTTTTTGTGATTTTTTACAGCCAATTTAAAACGCTGGACATATATGATCCATCCGTCCTGTCTGTGTTGATCTTTGTTTATAATTAAGTTAAAAAGATAAAAAAAAAAACAGATTAATCCACCTAACGTTGGTGGTGCATTCCTCGCATTTAGTTAAGACACCAACCTTATATGGGGCATTCATGGTTCGATGTACCATTTTCGTCATAACTTTTAATCGCAATGACCGATCGTTTTCAAATTCAACAGTGATCTTTGTCTCCTGTCGAATAAAACTTGTTGCGAGGAAATCAGTTAAGGATTACTGTGCAAACAGTTGTCTAATGTTTTTAAACTTTTGTGCACACATACACACACATACACACATATACGGACAGGCAGACATGTGTTCAGTTCGTCGAGCTGAGTCGAAATGGGTCTCGGAGGCTTCTATAAAAAGTTCGTTTTCAGAGAGAAATCATAGCCTTTCGGTACAATTTCGTTGTACGATAAAGGCACAAACCTTCCGTCCTGAAAGGGTTAAAGGATGACATTTTTTCTTGTATCCGTAAAATGTCTTCCATTCTGGGCATATCAAAATTTTAACTCAGCTACAGTTACTCGATATTGAAGGGACCATCAAGTTAGGGGCCGTACACTTATTACGTAAGCAGTTTTTCTGGGTTTTCAAACCCTCCCTCCCCCCACGTAAGATTTCTCCCATACATTTTTTTATTTATATGGAGCGTAAGAAAATGTAGACTTGGACGAAAAATGTCGTTAAAATTTGTTTCCTTATTTAAGTAAAATTCGAAATTAGGTGTTCGAAGTACAGAGTTGAGAGAAGTGATTACTGAGAAATGAAAGTGAGTCCTAAGTAACAACAAGTGAATAGTGAGAAGTGAGATGTGATAGTTTTGAAGTGATAAATAGGAAGTGAGTAGTGGCGAAATAGAAGCAAGAGGTGAGAAGTGAGAAGAGAAAGATGATAATTAAAATGTGGAAAGCAAGATGTTAAGATGTAAATGAACCGGTGCCAGCGAAAGTGGTACATAAACCATTTTTGTCGATTTTGTGTTTATTACACCAACGGCTTCTGGTAGCAAAGATCTAGTAAGGGAATGACGAAAAAGTGATTTTTGACAAATAAATCTGGATATATGCACTTTTTAATTTCTGGTATATATCACAATGGCAATTTCGTTGCCAGGAAAAGTGGTACATGTACAGTTCTACCCACTAAAATCAGCTTATTGAAAAGAAAATTTGACAACATGGATGTTTCCGCAACAGATTTTAACACTATTTTGAATTTCAAGATGGTTTACCGCCGATTAAAATAATTTTATTAATGTACATGTACCACTTTTACTGGCAACGTTTTTGGGTTTCTGTTGCATTTTGTTCCCATTAATAGTGGTACATGTGCATTTTGTTCCAACCAACTTGAAATTTGTCAAGAAACTTCACACATTTTGTATTACTACCTTTAGGCACATCAGTCATAACATGTTGGCACAGTTGAGTTGCAGAAAATTGCAAATTTGAATTTTATTTTTGAAGTTTTTGGAAAAATGCGTCTCCTGTAAAATTTACTCAATGTAACATGTACCACTTTCGCTGGCACCGGTTCAAATGGTGAGATATACACCCAGGTTTTTTTTACACGGTTTGGTTTTGGTCGTTTAAGACCTTCAGCGTCAATGAAGCAATGAGTTAACCCCACGAAAAAATTCACAAAAAATCAAAGAAAATTCAGGGGGTATTTCAAAATCTTTGAAAGTTTAGGTTAACCGAGAAATTAATGAATTCCAACCGCGTAAAAAAAAACCTGGGTGTAAGCCAAAAGAAGGGAAGAGAAAGAATAAGGAAGAAGGAAAAGGAAAATGAAAGAACAAGATTGAAGGAATATGAAACAAGGAAGAAGAAAGACGGAAGATTGAAGTAGGAGGAAAGAAGGAACAAAAAGAACTAAGGAAGATGGGAAGAGAAAGAAAAAAGGAAGAAGGAAAAAGGAAAAATATGGATGAAGAAAGAAGGGAAGAGACAGAACAGTGATGAAAGAAGAAAGGAAAAGAAAAAATAAGGATGAAGGAAGTAAGAAAGGGGGCAGCAGGGGCTATGTCCAAGGGCTTGACGATCCCTCCACAGGCCATCTGCGAGTTGTGATGTCTGCCTAGGATGTGGTAAGGTTTGACAGTGGGCTCTGTTAAACTTCTTTAAAAAGTTGCATGTATCCGCAAGTAGGCTTCGCCAAAGCGACCGTGTGTCGCTCAAGGCGCTTATAAAAACAACCATTACGAACGACATTGAAGATAATACGATTGGATATAATTAGCAACGACCTAGGGGACGAATAAAGGATCGCAGCAGGAAATCTGCTGGACAAGACAGAGAGTGTGGAAAAGCAGGCATCGAGCGGATACCTTCTACCAAAGCTGTGGTACTATCTACGAGCTGGGAACCGGCTTCATAGTTTTGGGCAAGATGTGCTAACGCGTGATTGGGTGGCAGCTATTCAACGCAAGGATGAGCAATCTGAGGATAAAAGGCCGTTTTTCAACTATAGCATCATCAACGTGTACTGCCCACAGAAGAAGACCCGACGACGATAAAAAGCGTTCTATGCACAGCTGGAGCAGAGATACGATGGATGTCCACTGGGGGACGGTAGGAAGTGAGACCGGTCATCGAACCGGATCGTCTGCATACCGCATCGAATGACAACGGCCAACGATGCATAAACTTTGCAGCCTCCCGCAGAATGGTAGTCCGAAACACTTTCTTCTCCCCCGCAAGAATATCCACAAGGCTACATGGAAACAGAAAACCAATTCGACCACGTTCTAATCGACGGTAAATTCTTCTCCGACATCACGAACGTACGCACTTGCCTAGCACTAGCAGTCGATGAAAGTATAGGCAATTCTCCTGCCACTGCAACGTTGAAGAAAGATTTCTACGTTGACGACTATATTGGAGGTGCGGCAAACGTAGAGGGAGCGATAGTTCTACGGGAAGACCTAACATCGTTGATGGTCAAAGGGGGTTTTCCTATTCGTAAATAATGTCCGAACTACTCTGAAGTTTTGGCTGATATTCCTAAGGATCAATTAGGAACTAATCTCAACAGTACTTTTGATTTGAGTCCGGAAGAAAAAGATAAAACTTTAGGCATCACATGGGAACCTAGAGCGGACCAACTCCACTTCCTATTCAACGTAAACAACGAAGGACGTGATTGGACTAGACGGAGTATTTTGTCTGCGATAGCGAAGCTGTTTGATCCGCTCGGATTGATTTCTCCCGTGGTGGTGACTGCGAAAATAATAATGCAGGAGTTAGCGCTGCTGCAGTCCGGATGGGATGAACCGGTTCCAGCGCAGCTAGAGCGGAAATGGAAGGAATTTCATCGTCACCTATCTCTTCAGAATCTTCAGTCTTCAGAGACTACGCCAACGGAAGTGGATATCAAACCTCGCATTACTAATCAAGCCAATGTCACGTCGATTAAATCGAACTCCATATTTTCTGTGCGGTCGACACTGCTACCGCTAGTCAGGATAGTAGCACGGTGCTTTAGAATTTCGTCCAACTGTCGAAAAGCAGATCAACGGAAACTTCCGTACTTTTTACCGTGCGGGAGATCAACAAGGCTAAATTCTCAAATCCTTGAAGAAAACGTAACGTGTCGTCGAAATCATCTCTTTAAACTTATTGGACCATTCGTGGATAAGGAAGGCGTTATAAGAGTGGGTGGCCGATTGCGTCACTCTCTCGAGGATTACTCAGTGCGACACCCAGCAGTTCTCCCACAATCGCACGTTCTCATGCACATGCTCATCAATTTTTATCATCAACAAATTCATCACGGAGGACATCAAGCAACTCTCGTTGTAATGCGACAAGAGTTTTGGCCAATTCATGGTAAAAGAGCTGTGTCTTCTGCCCTTTGAAAATGCCAGCGCTGCTTTCGCTTCAACCCTAAGCCAACCCAGCAGCCGATGGGGCAACTACCTCCGCTCGAGTGCGTCCCGCCCGACCGATTTAAAAACTGGCATCAACTACTGCGAGCCATTCTATCTTAAGTCGTACCATCGACGAGCTGCTCCACCAAAAGTCTACATAGCAGTATTCGTCTGTTTTACAACAAAAGCGATTCATTTGGAGCTGGTGATGGACCTGTCGACAGCTGGTTTTATTTCGGCGCTCCGCAGATTCATCGTGCACCACGGAAGGCCGCACGAGATACACTCGGACAATGCCACGAATTTTCAAGGATCAAACATTCATTTCGGAGGATTATGGGAAGTAGCAGTCCGCTCCGCCAAAATTGCCCTCAAAAAGGAAATCGGATCCACTCAGCTGACGCACGAAAACTTCTGTACTCTTTTAGTACAAATTGCAGCTGCCCTAAACTCAAGGCCCTTAGTCCATTGTCCGATGACCCCACTGTTATAAATGCCCACACACCAGCCCATTTTTGATCGGTACGTCAATGAATGCCGTCCTTGACACCGACCTAACAGCCATACCCTCAAACCGCCTCACCCACTATCAGCAACGACAGCAGATGTTCCAACGGTACTGGCAGCGTTGGAGCCAAGAGTACCTTACTGGTCTTCAACAGGTGAGCAAGTACAGTGGCCTTTGGCAAGGATAACCGAGATACACCCTGGCGATGACGGGTGGTGCGCGTAGTCACGGTCAGAAAAGTCAATGGGACCTACTACAGGCGTGCTGTAAATCGAATATTTCCTCTACCGGATGATACCGTTGATACTAATAAAGATTGTTAGATGTTAGTTTTGTGATTTTGTTAGTAATGGTTGAAACAAGTTTCAAGGGGGCCGATAATGTTAGTAGATTTGTTAGTGAAATTTGTTAGTTAATTAGTACAATTAGTGAGCTAGTAAATTAGTAAAATAATTTCCTCTGTAAAACCATGGAACACCCTAATCTGTTATACACATACATACATACATACTCATACACAAGCACAACACATTACACTAGATTGTTAATACCATTGTAACACTCAACACATGTACAAAACACGAAAAGGTACCGGTCAGTAAATACTGGACCGAGCAATAGTCAGTAGTAGCTAACCGATAGCCGGTGAGAAAGCACCAATAAAGGCCTATTCTCATTGCGGCCGGGCCGGGGTGAGAAATCTTTCGTTTTTATACTGGAATATTTCCCAGTTTACATTGCGCCGGGTTATCCCGGCTGGGTGAACTGTATGCATGCACACTAATAATATTCGAATAGAAAACGAACGTCAAATTAAATTAACGAAAACAAAACAAATTTACACATAAAGGCGATGGTACCTTTCTCGAAAATTATAAAATGTTATGAGAAAAGCAGTTTGGTGGGGTCGAAATCGCGCTTTAGACAGATTTATTAGTTTCACCAATTCGCATTTATTTGAATTCAATTTAATGCAATGAAATGTTCTGATATCCACATAAAAGCGAATTAAATTATTCCACAAAGAACTCATCTGTATTAAAAGACTCCTCTGGAAATTCCTTCCAATTTTCTCTGAAAATTCTTCTTGAGAAAATTTCACTTGAAATGCTTTCATAAATTCCTTTGGCAATTGCTTGGGGAATTCTTAGAATTCCTCCGTAAACTCCTCTAGAAATTCCTTCCGGAATTCCTCTGAGTATTTATCCGGGAGCTTCTCTGGTAGATCATCCGAAAATTCATATGGAAATTCTTCCTAAATTTCTCTGGCATCTGTCCCAGAAATTCCATCGAGCATTCTTGAAATGTCTGCTTAAATTCCCGTACTTCTCCGAGAACTCCACTGGGATTCACCTGGTAGTCCTTCCAGAATTAACTAAGGAATTCCCGCAATAGTTCCCAGATTTGGGAAAAAATTCCGGAGCAAATGCAATTTGAGAGGAATTCCTGAAAGAATTCGTCTGAAAACCACCCCCACTATTTTCTCTAGGAATTCTTTCTGAGTTTTTCTGGCATTTGCTACGAGAATTCCTTCCAAAATTCCTCTGAAAATTTGTCAAAGAAATTATTCATGAAACTACACGGGGAATTCTTCGGGAATATCTCTGGAATAATTCTTACAGGAATTCCCGGACAAATTTGCGAAGGAAGGAGGAATTCCTAGAATTTCCAAGGGAACTTTAAGAATAACCGAAGGAATTCTAAGAAAAATTTATCTTAGCAGATGAATTTTAGGAATTTTCTGAGCAAAAGAATTTTCCCAAAGGAATTCCCGAAGAAATTCCCAAAGCAATTCCCGAAAAAAATTCCAGTGAAATTGCCCAAAGGAATTCCTAAAGGAATTTCCAAAGGAATTCCCAAAGGAATTCCCAATGGAATTCCCAGGGGCATTTTCAAAAAGAATTCCCAGAGGAATTCTCAAAGGAATTCCCAGAAGAATTCCCAAAGGAATTCCCAGAGAAATTTCCAAGGGAATTCCAAGAGGAATTCCCAAAAAAAATCCCACAGGAATTTAAAAAAATTATTCCCCGAGGAATTCCCAAAGGAATCCCCAGAGGAATTCCCAATAGAAATCCCAAAGGAATTTCCGGAGTAATTCTCAGAAGAATTCCCAAAGCAATACGTAGAGGAATTCTCAAACGCATTTCCGAGAAATTCCCAAAGGAATTCTCAGAGGAATTGTCGGAGAAATTTCCAAAGGAATACATGGAGGAATTCTCAAAAAAAATCCCAAAGGAATGTTGAAAATAAATTTAGCGTGCAATCCTCACCCCTCACAATCGATATAGACACACCATGACTCTTGTTGTGTTATCGAAGTTATTGTTTATAGAAAATGTAAATAAATAAGAATCGTTATTCGTTCGTGTAAAGTCCAACTGAGTGGTTGTTTTCTTTCTTCCGTTCCGACATTCCCGCTTCGCTTTATAAGTCCGCTGTGCGTTTGTTGTCCACTGTTGCGCGCTCTCCAACAAGGAATTCTCGTAGGAAATCCCGGAGAAATTACTGGATGAATTTTCTTGAAGGAATTTCCGGGGAAATTCGTGGAGAGATGGCCGGAGGAATTCTTGAAGGAATTTTTGGAGGAAGGTATTCCTGGATAAATTCCTGGGCGATTATCCGAAGGAATTCCTGGAGGAATTTGCGGAGAAGCTCCTGGAGAAATTATCGGAGGAATTCCTGGCGGATATTTCGAAGAAATTCCTTGAGAAATTTTCGGAGGAATCATCGGAGGAATTCCTGAAGGAACTTCCGCAGGAATTCCAGGAGAAATTTCCGGAGAAACTCCTGGAAAAATTATTGGGAAATTTTCAGAAGAACTACTGGAGGATTTTACGAAGTAGTTCCAGGAACAAAATCAAGAGGAATTCCTGGAGGATTTCCTGTAGAAATTTCCAGAGGAATTTCTAAAGCATTATCCAGAGGCATTTCTGGATGAATTCTTAAAGATATATTCGGAGGAATCGCTGGAGGAATTTCCAAAGGAATTCCTGGAGGAATTTCTAAAGGAATTCCTGGAGGAATTTCCAAAGGAATTTCTGGAGGAATTTCCAGAGGAATTCCTGGAGGAATTTCCAGAGGAATTCCTGGAGGAATTTCCAGAGGAATTCCTGGAGGAATTTCCAGAGGAATTCCTGGAGGAATTTCCAGAGGAATTCCTGGAGGAATTTCCAGAGGAATTCCTGGAAAAATTCAGGAGGAATTCCTGGAAGAATTTCGGAAGACTTCCTGGAAGATTTTCCGGAGGAATTCCTGGAGGAATTTCCAGAGGAATTCCTGGAGTAATTTCCAGAGGAATTCCTGGAGAAATTTTCGGAGGAATTCCTGGAGAATTTTCAGAGGAATTCCTGGAGGAATTTTCGAAGGAATTCTTAGAGGAATTTCCGGAGGAATTCCTGGAGGAATTTCCAGGGGAATTCCAGGAGGAATTTCCGGAGGAATTCCTGGAGGAATTTTCGGAGGATTTCCTGGATGAATTTCCAGACGAACTCCTATAAGATTTTCCAGAGGAATTCCTGGAGGAATTTCCAAAGGAATTCCTGGAGGAATTTTCAAAGGAATTCCTGGAGGTTTTACGGAGGAATTCCTGGAGGAATTAACAGAGGCTTTCCTGGAGAAATTTCCGGATGATTTCGTGGAGGAATACACGGAGGAATTCCCGGAGGGATTACTAGAGAAATTCCTGTAGGTATTTCAAGAGGAATTCCAGGAGGAATTTCTGGCGGAATTCCTGGAAGAATATCTAGGGGAAATCCTTGAAGGAATTCCTAGAAGAATTTTCAGTGGAATCCCTGGAGGAATTTGCGGTGGAATTCTTGGAAGTATTTCCAGAAAAATTACTGGAGGAATTCTTGAAGGAATTTCCTAAGGAAATCCTGAAGAATTTTCCTGAGTAATTCCTGGAGATATTTGCGGAAGAACTCCTGGAGGTATTTCTGGAAAAATTAGCGGAAGAAGTCTTGGAGGAATATCCGAAGGAATTCCTGGAAGAATTTCCGAAGGAATTCCTAGAAGAATTTTTAGAAGAATTTCTGAAAGGATTCCTGAAGGAATATCTGTAGGCCTTTCCGGAGGAATTCGACGGTTCACGACGGAAGCAATCCTGAAAAAATTCCAGGGGGATTCGTGGAGAAATTTCCAGAAAGATCAATAAAAGAATTCCTGAGGAGACTCTCGAAGGAATTTCTAAGAGACCTTCTTGAAGAATTTCTTATGGAGCTCCCGGAAGACTTTCTGGTGGATACCCTCGAGGAATTCCTGGAAAGATTATAGAAGGAATTCCCAGGAGGCATTCGCGGGAAAATTCTTCAAGGTGTTTTCGAAGGAATTGTTGGAATAATTGCAGGAAATTCGTGTCGGGGAACTCCTGGAAAAACTCCAGCAGCAAATCTCAGACGATTTTCTAGAGAAATCTCCTGGCGAATTTATGGAAAAAAAACCCAGATTAATCCACCTAGCGGTGATGGTGCCTTTCTCGTTTCTTTCGAGTGAGTAATTTCTACGCACTTTTGGTGAAAAAAAGTATTTTGACCATAACTTCTGAGCCTATAGTCCGGTCCGGCCAATTTTCAACAGGAAACAATGGGACCGGATTCTGCATCGAATGCAACTTCTTGCGAGCAAATCGGCTGAGGGTACATATGTGACTAAAATGAGTGAGATTTTGAAAAATGTATTTTGGCCATAACTCCATAGTCCGATTCCGCCAATTTTCAATACGAAACAATGGGACAAGATTCCGCGTCGAATGCAACTTGTTGCGAGAAAATCAGTTAAAGATAAGTGCCTGAAAAATGAGTGAGAATTTTGTACGTGTTTCTTATGTAAAAAAAATAATTTTGGCCATAGCTTCGAAACCCATGGTCCGATTGGGCCAATTTTCAATACGAAACAATTGGACAATATTCTACGTCGAATGAAACTTGTTGCGAGTAAATCAGCTAAGAGTAAGTGCCTAAAAAGTGAGTGAGAATTTTTCTTATAAAAAATATATTTTGGCCATAACTCCGAATCCCATAGTCCGATTCCGCCAATTTTGCAATAGGAAACAATGGGACAAGATTCTGCGTCGAATGCAACTTGTTGCGAGAAAATCCGTTAAAGATAAGTACCTGAAAAATGAGTGAGAATTTTGTACGTGTTCTTATGTACAAAAATGAATTTTGGCCACAACTTCTAAACCCATAGTCCGATTGGGCCAATTTTCAATACGAAACAATTGGGTAAGATTCTACGTCGAATGAAACCTGTTGCGAGAAAATCAGCTTAGAGTAAGTGCCTAAAAAGTGAATGAGAATTTTCTTATACATAAATATATTTTGGCCATAATTCCGAAGCCCATAGTCCGATTGGGCCAATTTTCAATACGAAACAATGGGACAAGATTCCGCGTCGAATGCAACTTGTTGCAAGCAAATCAGTTAAGGATAAGTACCTGAAAATGAGTGAGATTATTTTGCGCACACACACACACACATACACACACATATACACACACACACACATACACACACATACGCACACACACATACACACATACACACAGACATCACCTCAATTCGTCGAACTGAGTCGATCGGTATATAACACTATGGGTCTCCGGGACTCCAATCAAAAGTTCGTTTTGGAGCGAACATATAGCCTTTACGTATACTTTGTATACGATAAAGGCAAAAATCCTGAGAGAACTCACGGAAGTCTTTCTGGTGGAATTTCAGGAGGGATGCCAAGAGAGATTCCAGGATAAATTCCCGGAGACAGATTGGATTTTTTTTTATGGAGGAAAATTGGGTGCACCGGGAAATTATTTAAAAGAAATAGCAGAGAGCAGTGCGTGAATGAGTAGGCCATGGTCAATGGACTGGACTATTTTCGACTAGACTAGACAAAAAACTAGTGTTCAAAGTGAAAAATCATATCTATCAACTTTGCTGATTGCTTCCAAAATGAAAACAAAAACAAACTGTCAGTCTATGAAAAGCTTTCGTTGCTCACGCATACAATCACAAACAAAAAGTATGCTGCCCACCGAGCTGTTACCGGGGTGACAAAATATCGTCGGCAAGATTTTTTTGACAACCCCGGTGTCGGCCCGGGCATGGCACGGTGGATCAATGTGAACGATTGCATTGAAAATACATGCAATCAATTGAAAACATAACCCGACCGGGACCCGGCCCCGGCCCGGCACGGCGCAATGAGAATAGCGCTTAAAAGCTAAACCACACGCGCGCGATTTTTCTGTGCCAACAAAGAAAATGTGTATCAGTTGATAAATAAAGTGTGTATCTTTGCTAAAGCTTTTTTATAACGAAGAATTTAAGTGGGACGTGAAAGGAAGGTCCAGTTGGTGAACCAACTCCTTCTGACATATCCGGTGTGCACTACTTTCTTGGCGTCATATTTTTATTTATGTGTTATAAAGACCTCCGAAGTAAAAAATATGCTTAAATGTTCGGGATATTAATCAAAACGGTATTTTGAGGTGAATCAAGCGATTCACCGGATGAACGGAAATGATTAAATAATATATTTAAAATAGCAGCGCAGATACTTTTGGCGCAACTAAAACGAAATCGTAATAAATAACTGCTTTCTCAATGCTCCTCTCGAGTTCAATATAAATCCTTCATTAATGGGCGAGGAATAAATCTATTCTAATCTTATAGACTGAACTTGTCTAGTTGACCCAAGCCTAAATAAACCAGTGATACACATCCTTGATGTGACACGATAGCCCCGTTTAAAGAACGGCTGCTAGCTAATGCACTGCACACCAACGATACTTTGTCACTAATTTATGCGATCGTCACTCGACCACAAAACGAGATTGAGTCACGTATGAAACGAATGCCGGACCCACCACGAAATCCATTTTACTTTACGATTGCGGTCCTGTGCAACATAAACAGTTCTACATCCGCTTAACCCCAGAGCAGCATTAGTCCTACATGTAATGCGAAGGATCCCATGCCATGTGCGGATTCATAGCGCTCTGCACAGGTCGTTCTGCGAGCAAAGCATATCTACTCACCGTACTCGTCGTCATCGGACAGGGCCATCGCTTGCAGTCGCGAAATGGCTTGCTCCTCGAGCCGTTGCTCCTTGATGGTGGCGTCCAGTTCCTGGTCCGAGTCGGTTTCAGTGCAGTTGGACTGATTCCGGTTCACATCGTCGCCGCAGCCACCAGCACCAGCACCTCCACCCGCGCACCCGTTACCATTGCCGTAGTCGTCGTAGCTATCGTGCGAGAACAGATGCGAAGGGCAGCCATTTATCATCATCGTGGTCGTCGTTGTCGTGGCTGTGCTGCCAACAACTGCTTTGTTCTGATTTTTCACCAGGACATTGTTGTTGTTGTTATTGTTGTTCATGTTGCTGTTGTGGTGATGGCTGTTGTAGTTGCTCTCGTTTAATTCCTCATCCACATCAATCAGATTGTCGTTAAGCTCGGTCTCACGTCGAAGCGATTGAGCATCGTCGGATTCCACGCTGAGCCGGCCGTAAGCCCTCCGGGGTGGCCGTGAGCCGTTTTTATCTGGAAGGTAATAGACATGGTAGGAAAAAGACAGATATTGACATTAGATCCAACAGTGGAACATTATAGGCATCAGTATCATTCGGCAGTAAAAAGATAGGGAATAGGGTGTCGCTATTTTCGGGAGATCTATTTTCAAAGGGAATCTAGTTTGGATATCGATTTTGTTTTTGGCCAAGGTGGATACCCTAATCCGAAGATTAAAGAGCACATTGTGATGATGACAGCAAGGTAAACGTTTAACGGGCAACCAGGGATTACGAGATTCGATCCGCCTTGGACGATTGAGGTACGTGACGGTCAAATTTTTATGGCTAACTATAATCTGTACGACTTCCGGCAGAGGATATAACATTTGCTTCCGACGTTTGTTCCATTAGGTTGACATGTACTGTCCGCGTTAGTTCCTTCTTCCATGGTTGAACAGTTCATATAATGTAGGAAAGTTTTTTTGCACTGGGAAAAGCCCTCAGATAATGAGATACCATTAGCTCGATACAGGTCGGTCTCGCTAATTACATAGCATGATTTTTTGTTGACGGTTACTTTATTCTTTGTCGTCATGAAAAGGTAAAACAGTTGAGTTTTTTACTCTACCCTTTTCTTTTTTTACTCCACTCAACATTCGGGTTCTCAAGGTGACAAAGGTATATGCTAATGTTCAAAATGAATTAATTGAGTATCTTTTTAATTTTTCAAGTTTTTTCTCGAAGCTATTCAAATAAAATGGACCAGGTAAAGGAGAAATGTAAAATTTTTGTGTCTAAAGAGATGTAAAAGTTAAAGAGCTACAGTCTTTCGAATCTACTTCGTTGGATAATTAAGCTTAGTTGGATAAACAAAATAGTTGATCTAACGATTGTGAGTCATGTCATAACTTCGGACGCGTACAGATTGCTTGCTAGATCTCACTTCAGTGGAAATAGAAACGGAAAGTTATTACTCATCATTGTAGACTTCCGTTCTAGTAGAAAAACGTTATGAACTTTCATAGAGTGTAACCGTGCACATGGCTGGGCCAGTAGCACCCATGTGCCATCCTTTGTCTGGTCCGGGCAGATACCGGCGCTACTATGGAGATTTATCTCGCAGTCAAATGCGGAGTTGTTGACGGAAGGGGGAGAGATAAGGAAACTTTTTGAAAAGTGGGGTTAGTTGAGAAATAATTACTCATTTCCACGATAGCATTGGAATGTTATGGAGTTATTATTTAATTGGTAGGGAGATGAAATTATGGTTTTATCTTTTCCGTACACTAACTGCAGGAGAAGCAAGGGAGAGGTGAAGTTTAACTCCACGAATTAAATATAATTAACTTTGCCTGATTTATTTTTTTTTCCAATTTCGTTTATTTGGTAGGCTCAGGCGTGTATAACACTTTACGGAGCCATTGTTCTTTGTGATATATACAATCAATATCATTTTATTATACGGTTAGTAAGAGGGGGGTAGAAGTCAGCGTACTCGTGGTGACTCGAGGTTAGTTTACAATGTTTAAGGATGGACGGGGCTAAGGATTTGGGATCAGGGAATTTCAGCTTCTCATCCTGGTATTTGGCGTCAGGGACGATGTGGCGTGTCGTCGTGCTCGAGGAATGGTTCGACTGGGAGCATCTTCCGGATGGCAAGAGCTATGGAGCTCTACGGAACAAAAAGGCAGAGACAGAACAAAAAAAACTTTAAAGAAAGAAAAAAAAAACAAAATGTTAGATTTTGATGTCAGAAGCGCAAAGAAAACTATAAATGGCCTGCATATAGACAACATCACGATCTCCCAAAACACCGCGAACTTCCCTGAAGGGTTGTTTACCTCGGGCCACAAGGGTATCCAATAATTGCTCTCTGGAGGCGTCATTTTCCGAGCAGGACCAAACTACGTGATCGATGTCATCATAACCGGCTCCGCACCTACATAAGTTGCTATCGACAAGGTTTATTCTGTACAGATGTGCGTTTAGTGAATAGTGATTAGACATAAGTCTCGACATCACGCGAATGAAGCCTCGACTTAAGTCCTCACCTCTGAACCACGCTCGCCCAGAAACTTTTGGAACTATGGAAAATAGCCACCGTCCAAGTTCGTTGTGTGTCCAATTTCTTTGCCAACTTTGAAGAGTACTCTGACGGACTAATGGGAAAAACTCGTTGCTCGAATATTGTCTATCATAAACTTCACCTTCCTGTGCGCCCACCTTTGCCAGCGAGTCTGCCTTCTCATTGCCGTAGATTGAGCAGTGAGATGGGACCCAAACAAAGGTAATCTTGAATGATCTTTCGACCAAAACACGCATCTGCTCTCTTATGTTTGTAAGAAAGTAAGATGCGTGCTTAACAGGTTTCATCGACCGGAGTGCCTCGATAGAACTAAGACTATCCGAGAAGATGAAATAATGGTCTACGGGCTGATTGGAAATTATCCCCAAAGCGAAGTTAATTGCTGCCAGCTCAGCAACATAAACCGAACACGGTTCCTGAAGTTTTCGGAAGGTGGTTGAATTTACATTGAAGACACCGAAGCCAGTGGATCCGTTGATGCGAGAACCATCAGTGAAATATCTGTTGTTGCAATTGACATGTTCATATTTTTCTGAAAAAAGGGAGGGAATAGATATTTGTCGAAGATGATCTGGTATTCCTTGAATAGCATGTTTCATGGACAGATCGTATACAATTGAGGAACTGTCGTTGGTGAAGTGAACTCGAGGTGGATTATAACACGGAAGACAAAGATCTGAAGAAATGTAGTTGAGATAGACTCTAAGGAATCTTGAACGACAAGTCAGTTCAAGCATTTTATCGAAGTTATCTAAGACAAGTGTGTTACTTGTTCCACATTTGACGAGTATTCTAAGTGTACGGTGCTTTAAAGGAGTGACTCCAGCAAGCACCTCCAGGCTCATGTTATGCGTCGAATGCATGCAGCCAAGGGCAATACGCAAACAACGATACTGAATTCGTTCCAATTTGATCAGGTGGCAATCAGCTGCTGAGAGGAAGCAGAAAGAGCCATACTCTAAAACAGAGAGAATAGTCGTTCTATAGAGTTTGATGAGGTCTTCCGGGTGAGCACCCCACCATGTTCCGGAGATAGAACGTAGAAAATGGATCCTTTTCCGGCATTTTTGTATCAAATACTCAAAATGGAGTTTCCAAGTACATTTAGAATCAAACACGACCCCAAGGTATTTAGAAGATAAAGATTGGTTGATGTCATCATTCAACAGTTTTAGTTTCAGTTGAGCTGGGTACCGCTTCCTAGTAAACACAACCAACTGAGTTTTTTGCGGTGAAAACTCGATTCCTAGATGTCTGGCCCAAACAGTCAGATTATCCAGGGTACTTTGCAATGGTCCTTGCAAGACAGCTGCACATGGACCTCTTAGAGAGACCACGGCATCATCTGCAAGTTGTCTGAGCGTGCATTATCCTTCCAAACAATTGTCAATATCTTTAAAATAAAAATTTTAAAGCAAGGGACTTCCATATGATCCTTGAAGAAGGCCCATGTAGCTATTTCTGGAAGTTGTCAGAGTGCCGAGTGTGAAGTGCATTTGTTTTTCTGACAACAAATTATACAAGAAATTGTTCAAAATAACGGGTAATCCACTACTGTGCAGATTGTCTGACAGTACTTCTATGGAAACTGAATCAAAAGCGCCCTTAATATCCAAGAATACTGAAGCCAATTGCTCCTTGTGCGCAAAGGCCAGCTGAATATCTGAAGAGAGCAACGCTAGACAATCGTTTGTTCCTTTACCTTTTCGAAAACCAAACTGAGTATTTGAGAGTAATGCATTTTGTTCGACCCAATGGTCGACTCTTGAAAGGATCATTTTCTCTAATAACTTTCTCATGCATGATAGCATGGCAATCGGTCGGTATGAATTGTGATTAGACGCTGGTTTCCCAGGCTTTTGAATAGCTATTACTTTGACCTGTCGCCATTCAGGTGGCACAATGTTGTACTCCATGAAACAGTTGTACAGGTCAAGTAATCGTCTTTTTGCGATATCTGGAAGGTTTTTAAGAAGATTGAATTTGATGTTATCGCATCCCGGAGCAGAGTTATTCGATGAAAGAAGAGACATAGAAAGTTCCAGCATTGTGAATGGTCCACCCAAAGAACCGGGATCAGTGACTGATTCTCGAAATAGCGGTTCTGCTGGTACGGAATTTGGGCAGACTTTTCTTGCGAAGTTGAATATCCATCGATTGGAGTATTCTTCACTCTCATTGGTGGAAATGCGGTTCCGCATGTTGCGAGTTGTTTTCCAAAGTGTTGTCATTGAGGTTTCTCGTGATAGTCCCTCGACAAAACGTCGCCAGTAGCTACGTTTTTTGCCTTGAGAAGATTTTTGAGTTTTCTTTCGAGCCTCAAATACTCTTCAAAGCTCTGACCTTCCGTGTTTACGGAAGGCCTTGAAACATCAGATTTCTCAGAATACAACTTAGTACATTCATCATCCCATCCAGGAGTGGCTGGTCTTCTGATGACAGATGTACTTGCAACGCGTCGTTTCTGAGCTTCTAGTGCGCTTTTTTGAATCAACTCAGTAAGGAATCGATATTCATCCAAAGGTGGAAGTGTATCAGTTGATTCAAAACCATTTTTACCGCCGATGCAAATTTTTGCCAGTCAATGTTCTTCGTGAGATCGAAAGGAACATTAACTGGCTCAGATTGTTGATAGCCACTCTTAATTGTGGTGACTATCGGCATATGGTCACTACCATGGGGATCTTGAATTACCTTCCACGTGCAATCTAATGATAGTGAATTTGAACATAAAGACAGATCAATACGGCTTTGTTGACCATTTGGTCCTATTCGAGTTACTTCACCAGTGTTCAAAATATTCAAATTGAAATCGTCACACAAATCATAGAAAATAGGCGCTCAATAATCGTCATACGTTTCGCCCCATCCAATACCATGTGCGTTCATATCACCCAATATCAATACTGGAGATGATATGAGGGAGACTGCGCTCCAAAAATGTCGACGATTAATAGAGGCATTTGGAGGAATGTACACTGAAGCTATGCAAAGATCTTTATTCTTTACATTTATTTGGCAAGCGACGATCTCTAGGCCATTAACAGTCGGAATGGGAATTTTGTAGAAGGAGTAGAACGCCACCATAATGATCATCCCGATCTTGGCGAATAATATTAAAATCGTGGAAGTTGATTTCATCTTCAGAAGAAAGCCATGTTTCACAGAGTGCAAATATATCGCAATCGGAATTGCGAATCAAAAACTTGAACACGTCTAATTTATTTTTCAGACTATGACAGTTCCACTGCAGCACAGTGATTGTATCTTGGGTATTGGTCGTATTATCCATCGAAAGATACAATTCCTGCAAGAAGGGGCCATGAAACAGTCAATTGCTTCAGATAACTTTCCACTGTTGGTATAAAAAGGTCAATGATAGGCCTCAATGAATTCGGAATATTGAATAAATTCAAAAAACGGTCCACAAGGTCCTTAAAGAAGATCAATCCTCGCTTGGACGGAATACTTTACTAGAAGTGCGAATTACTTTTATTCTTTCGTTGATTCTCTAGCCGGATGTTTCTTCGAAACATCGGATTTTAACAATGGCGGGAATGCCTTACTGCAACTAGGATCAAAAGAAGCAGTAGGGACAGGTTGCTTCAGGATTTTAAATAAACCCCATTACCTTCAGATTTTGCCAAGCTTTTATGGATGATTTTTGTTCTCTTGCGGCGCGATCCCGGGAAGACGGTTGCTTCCTCTTTTCGGGCACATGTACCTCCGCAGGATCATCCATATCGGCAGCGTCAGAGTCCAATTCATCAATGGATATGGAATCATAATAATCACTTACACGAACGGTGGCTGAAATAGCAGTCGATGCAGTGGCTGTGGCGGATGTGTCTTGCGACTTAACCATTTCCGCATACGACTGCTTGGAGCGCTGTACCAACGAGCGCTTCACTTTTTGGGTGCGCTTTTGTACACCGGGCATTCCTGCAAACCATGGGAGGATTCAAACCACAATAAGCACATTTTGTTGCCTGTTGCTGGCAGGACTCCTCCCTATGCCTTTCAGAACATTTGCCACAACGTGGTTTGTTGTCTAAAACTCGGCAGTGTGACCAAGTTGTTTGCAATTGGTACAATTAAATACCCTTGGCACAAAAAGACGCACCGGAAATAGCATGTTTTCAATATCAACATATTTTGGGAGCATCGAACCGGCGAACGTCACCCGAAGCGAACCTGACTTGGAATATACCTTCTTTCCATCTACCGTGGCTGCTGAATGCAATTCCTTGCAGTCCAGAATATCCACGGTAGACTCCATTGCATTCTTTAGGCGGCCTTTTCCCGCAAGTACATCCTTGCAAGTCAGGCTCGCTCGCTGCGTTGATCACACCTTCAATTTCGACCTCTCGCGAGGGGACATAAACCATATATTCAACATTGTACGCCCTGTCGCCAGCAATTTCATTCGCCACCTGGTATGTAGGTGCGGTGATGCGTAGTTTGTTCCTGTTGATCTGGCTAAAATCAAGCTTCGGAAAACGACGCGTCAAATCTCGTTTAATGCCGAGAAAATCTAGGCTTTTTACTTTCTGCCGAAAGTAAACAACCCAAGGCCCAGGCGAAGCCGCATGGTACAATCGAGTGCGCCCTCCATCTTTAGCAGGCACATTGCCTTCTCCAGTCTCCGCCTCCATTCTCACCCCGCAAGGTGGAAGGATAATTTTGCTTATACTAACTTAGAACTAATAGCAAATTAGAAAAACAAAACTTAAAAAAACTAATTTGATTAATTCTAAGCAGTCCCACTCTGTATTAAACAGAAGGAGAACAATAAAAGTTTTGCCACTTATCTGCCCCTGCTGCTGTAGGTAGCAGCAGTAACAATAGCCTGCTTCACTGGCGTCGCCAGAAGCAGCTACTTCACTCGCCGACAGCGATCGCCTTGGATCCGTAGGTAGGAGCACCACACAATAGCCTTTTCACTACCGAACACAATCCGCGATGAGACACAGCACACACGTCTGGCTCGTTCGAACTATCGGCACGGAATGAACTTTGCCTGATTTACTATGGAACAGTTGGTCGAATCACGAATACACGTGCAAACTTTTTTTCATTTCCAACAACCGAATCCTGTTACGTAGATGCGTTACGAAAAAACACGCTGAAAGAAACTTTTTTTTCTTCAAATTTTGTGGTACGGAAGTTTTATTTGTTGGTTATTTGACACATATCCGTATTAAGCTTTCCGTACCTGACGTCTATTTTTCACCGATTTCAAAGATGAAAACAGTTATGAATAAAACACTTTTTTACTGATTGTTTCCTAACAACTCTCATTCCCTCCAGGTTTTGCTTTATTTCGTAATCAATCCATGGTTTAAATTCAAAGCTATTCTTAATTCTGTAGGGTTCATTTGTCGTGGTGACGAAGCCTCAACAAAGAAATGAAAGAGGAATGTGACCTGGACCCAGGTCAAGGCTAAAACGAGCAACCGCTCAAGAAAAAGATCCTTTACGTTTGCACTATGTACCCCTAGGGGTACTCTGGACTGCCAAATTTGGCCATTTTGCTTGATTAGATTTCAAGTTATTGAGACATTTCTGTTTTATTTGTATGGAAGCTTCCCTCCCTTTCCAGGAGTCTCGAACCAACATGGAAACCTTTGATACCAGGCTGATTATTATTGAATTGAGTTTTTATAATCCATAACAGTTTATTGATTTAAATAATTTTTCATAAATTTCATAAATATCAAGCTATTGAAAACGAACGAAATAATGCATAGCTGGTACAACATAGCCTGTTTTTGATAGCCCATATTGATACATTACATTTAGATCAGTTGTTTTCAAAGTTTAACATTCAATGACGAACTCCCTTTTTTAGCTGTAAATGAAAATAATCATAACATATGGAAAACTGACTTGAACCCAAACGGGAGGCTTCCGAGCCTTTTGAAAGGAGCCTTCCGAGCTTCTAAAAAAAAGGCTTCCGATCCTCTTGAAAGGAGGCTACCGAAACACTTGAAAGGAGGCTTCCGAGTCACTTGAAAGGTGGCTTCCGAGCTACTTGAAAGGAGGTTTCCGAGTCTCTTGAAAGGAGGCTTCCGAGCCTCTTGAAAGGAGGCTTCCGAGCCTCTTGAAAGGAGGCTTCCGAGCCTCTTGAAAGGAGGCTTCCGAGCCTCTTGAAAGGAGGCTTCTTAGCCTCTTGAAATAAAGCTTTCGAGGCTCTTGAAAGAAGGCTTACGAGCATCTTTAAAGGAGAATTTCGAGCCTATTAAAAAGAAGCTTTTGAGCCTCTTGAAAGCAAGCCTTCGAGCCTCTTGAAAGGAGGCTTTCGAGCCTCTTGGAAGGAGGCTTTTAAGCCACTTGAAAGGAGGCTTCCGAGCCTCTTGAAAGGAGGCTTCCGAGACTCTTGATAGGAGGCTTCCGAGCCTCTTGTAAGGAAGCCTCCGAGCCTCTTGAAAGGAGGCTTCCGAGCCTCTTGGAAGGAGGCTTCCAGAGCCTCTTGGAAGGAGGCTTGAGCCTCTTGGAAGGAGGCTTCCAGGCCTCATTAAAGGAAGCTTTCAGGCCTTTTAAAAGGATGATTCCGAGCCACTTGAAAGAAGGCTTCCGAGCCTCTTGAAAGGAAGCTTCCGAGCCTCTTGGAAGGAGGCTTTTGAGGAACTTGAAAGGAGGCTTCCAAGCCTCTTGAAAGGAGGCTTCCAAGCCTCTTGAAAGGAGGCTTCCAGGCCTCTTGAAGGAGGCTTCCGAGCCTCTTGAAAGGAGGCTTCAGGACTCTTGATGGGAGGCTTCCAGGCCTCTTGTAAGGAAGCTTCCAGGCCTCTTGAAAGGAGACTTCCGTGCCTCTTGAAAGGAAGCTTCCGTGCCTCTTGAAAGGAGGCTTCCATGTCTCTTGAAAGGAGGCTTCCGAGCCTCTCGAAAGGAGGCTTCTGGGCCTCTTTAAATGAGGCTTCCAGGCCTCTTGAAAGGAGGCTTTCAGGCCTCTTGAAGGAGGCTTCCAGGCCTCTTGAAAGGAGGCTTCCAGGCCTCTTGAAAGGAGGCTTGAGCCTCTTGAAGGAGGCTTCCAGGCCTCTTGAAAGGAGGCTTGAGCCTCTTGAAAGGAGGCTTCTGAGGCCTCTTGAAAGGAGGCTTCCTGAGCCTCTTGAAAGGAGGCTTCCAGGCCTCTTGAAGGAGGCTTCCAGGCCTCTTGAAGGAGGCTTCCAGGCCTCTTGAAAGGAGGCTTCTGAGCCTCTTGAAAGGAGGCCTGAGCCTTGAAAGGAGGCTTCCGAGCCTCTTGAAAGGAGGCCTGAGCCTCTTGAAGGAGGCTTCCGGAGCCTCTTGAAAGGAGGCTGGGCCTCTTGAAGGGCTTCCTGAGCCTCTTGAAGGAGGCTTCCGGGCCTCTTGAAAGGAGGCTTCCGAGCCTCTTGAAAGGAGGCTTCCGAGCCTCTTGAAAGGAGGCTTCCAGGCCTCTTGAAAGGAGGCTGAGCCTCTTGAAGGAGGCTTCCGGGCCTCTTGAAAGGAGGCTTCCGAGCCTCTTGAAAGGAGGCTTCTGAGCCTCTTGAAAGGAGGCTTCCAGGCCTCTTGAAAGGAGGCTTGAGCCTCTTGAAAGGAGGCTTCCTGAGCCTCTTGAAAGGAGGCTTCTGAGCCTCTTGAAGGAGGCTTCCGAGCCTCTTGAAAGGAGGCTTGAGCCTCTTGAAAGGAGGCTTCTGAGCCTCTTGAAAGGAGGCTTGAGCCTCTTGAAAGGAGGCTTCTGAGCCTCTTGAAAGGAGGCTTGAGGCCTCTTGAAAGGAGGCTTCTGGGCCTCTTGAAGGAGGCTTCCAGGCCTCTTGAAAGGAGGCTTCCGAGCCTCTTGAAGGAGGCTTCCAGGCCTCTTGAAAGGAGGCTTCCGGGCCTCTTGAAAGGAGGCTTCTGAGCCTCTTGAAAGGAGGCTCTGAGCCTCTTGAAGGAGGCTTCCAGGCCTCTTGAAAGGAGGCTTCGAGCCTCTTGAAGGAGGCTTCCGAGCCTCTTGAAAGGAGGCTTCCTGAGCCTCTTGAAAGGAGGCTTCTGAGCCTCTTGAAAGGAGGCTTCCTGAGCCTCTTGAAAGGAGGCTGAGGCCTCTTGAAAGGAGGCTTCCGAGCCTCTTGAAAGGAGGCTTCCAGGCCTCTTGAAAGGAGGCTTCCAGGCCTCTTGAAAGGAGGCTTCTGAGCCTCTTGAAAGGAGGCTTCCGAGCCTCTTGAAAGGAGGCTGGAGCCTCTTGAAAGGAGGCTTCCAGGCCTCTTGAAAGGAGGCTGAGCCTCTTGAAAGGTGGCTTCCGGGCCTCTTGAAAGGAGGCTTCTGAGCCTCTTGAAAGGAGGCTTCCAGAGCCTCTTGAAAGGAGGCTTCTGAGCTTCTTGAAAGGGAGGCTCCTGAGCCTCTTGAAAGGAGGCTTCCTGAGCCTCTTGAAAGGAGGCTTCCGGGCCTCTTGAAAGGAGGCTTCCGGGCCTCTTGAAAGGAGGCTTCTGAGCCTTTTGAAAGGAGGCTTCCGGGCCTCTTGAAAGGAGCCTTCCGGGCCTCTTGAAAGGAGCCTTCCGGGCCTCTTGAAAGGAGCCTTCCGGGCCTCTTGAAAGGAGGCTTCTGAGCCTCTTGAAAGGAGGCTTCCGAGCCTCTTGAAAGGAGGCTTCCGAGCCTCTTGAAAGGAGGCTTCCAGGCCTTTTCAAAGGAGGCTTCCTGATCCTCTTGAAAGGAGGCTTCCGAGCCTCTTGAAAGCAGGCTTCCGAGCCTCTTGAAAGCAGGTTTCCGAGCCTCTTGAATGCAGGCTTCCAAGCCTCTTGAAAGCAGGCTTCCGAGTCTCTCGAAAACAGGCTTCCAAGCCTGTTGAAAGAAGGCTTCCGAGCCTCTTGAAAGGAGGCTTCCAGACCTCTTCAAAGGAGGCTTTCAGGCCTCTTGAAAGGAAGCTTCCTGAGCCTCTTTAAAGGAGGCTTCAGGCTTCTTGAAAAAGGCTTCCAGAGCCTCTTGAAAGGAGGCTTCCAGGCCTCTTGAAAGGATGCTTCAGGCCTCTTGAAAGGAGGCTTCCGAGCCTCTTGAAAGGAGGCTTCCGAGCCTCTTGAAAGCAGGCTTCTGAGCCTCTTGAGAGCAGGCTTCCGAGCCTCTTGAATGCAGGCTTCCAAGCCTCTTGAAAGCAGGTCTCCGAGTCTCTCGAAAACAGGCTCCGAGCCTGTTGAAAGAAGGCTTCTGAGCCTCTTGAAAGGAGGCTTCCAGACTCTTGAAAGGAGGTTTCCGACCCTTTTAAAAGGAGGCTTCGAGCCTTTTGAAAGGAGGCTTCTGATCCTTTTGAAAGGAGGCTTCCAGGCCTCTTGAAAGGAGGCTTCCAGGCCTCTTGAAAGGAGGCTTCCAGCCTCTTGAAAGGAGGCTTCAGGCCTCTTGAAAGGAGGCTTCAGGCCTCTTGAAGGAGGCTTCTGAGCCTCTTGAAAGGAGGCTTCCAGGCCTCTTGAAAGGAGGCTTCTGAGCCTCTTGAAAGGAGGCTTCAGGCCTCTTGAAAGGAGGCTTCCGAGCCTCGTGAAAGGAGGCTTCAGAGCCTCTTGAAAGGAGGATTCCGAGCCTCTTGAAAGGAGGCTTCCGAGCCTCTTGAAAGGAGGCTTCCGAGCTCGGTGAAAGGAGGCTTCCTGAGCCTCTTGAAGGAGGCTTGAGCCTCTTGAAAGGAGGCTTGAGCCTCTTGAAAGGAGGCTTCCAGGCCTCTTGAAGGAGGCTTCCGAGCCGCTTGAAAGGAGGCCTCCGGGCCGCTTGAGAGGAGGCCTCTTGAAAGGAGGCTTCCGAGCCTCTTGAAAGGAGGCTTCCGAGCCTCTTGAAAGGAGGCTTCCGAGCCTCTTGAAAGGAGGCTTCAGAGCCTCTTGAAAGGAGGCTTCCAGGCCTCTTGAAAGGAGGCTTCGAGCCTCTTGAAAGGAGGCTTGAGCCTCTTGAAAGGAGGCTTCCGAGCCTCTTGAAAGGAGGCTTCCAGGCCTCTTGAAAGGAGGCTTCAGGCCTCTTGAAAGGAGGCTGAGCCTCTTGAAGGAGGCTTCCAGGCCTCTTGAAAGGAGGCTTCCAGGCCTCTTGAAGGAGGCTGGGGCCTCTTGAAAGGAGGCTTCCAGGCCTCTTGAAAGGAGGCTCTGAGCCTCTTGAAAGGAGGCTTCGAGCCTCTTGAAAGGAGGCTCTGAGCCTCTTGAAAGGAGGCTTCCGAGCCTCTTGAAAGGAGGCTTCCTGAGCCTCTTGAAAGGAGGCTTCCGGGCCTCTTGAAAGGAGGCTTCTGAGCCTCTTGAAAGGAGGCTTCCGGGCCTCTTGAAAGGAGGCTTCCTGAGCCTCTTGAAAGGAGGCCTGAGCCTCTTGAAAGGAGGCTTCCAGGCCTCTTGAAAGGAGGCTCTGAGCCTCTTGAAAGGAGGCTCTGAGCCTCTTGAAAGGAGGGCTCTGAGCCTCTTGAAAGGAGGCTTCCGAGCCTCTTGAAAGGAGGCTTCCAGGCCTCTTGAAAGGAGGCTTCCAGGCCTCTTGAAAGGAGGCTTGAGCCTCTTGAAAGGAGGCTTCCGAGCCTCTTGAAAGGAGGCTTCTGAGCCTCTTGAAAGGAGGCTTCCAGGCCTCTTGAAAGGAGGCTTCCGAGCCTCTTGAAAGGAGGCTTCCGAGCCTCTTGAAAGGAGGCTTCCGAGCCTCTTGAAAGGAGGCTTCCGAGCCTCTTGAAAGGAGGCTTCCAGAGCCTCTTGAAAGGAGGCTTCCGAGCCTCTTGAAAGGAGGCTTCCAGGCCTTTTGAAAGGAGGCTTCCGAACCTCTTGAAAGGAGGCTTCCAGGCCTTTGAAAGGAGGCTTCTGAGCTCTTGAAAGGAGGCTTCCTGAGCCTCTTGAAAGGAGGCTTCTGAGCCTCTTGAAAGGAGGCTTCTGAGCCTCTTGAAAGGAGGCTTCTGAGCATCTTGAAAGGAGGCTTTGAGCCTTTTGAAAGGAGGCTTCCAGGCCTTTTGAAAGGAGGCTTCCAGGCCTCTTGAAAGGAGGCTCTGAGCCTCTTGAAAGGAGGCTTCTGAGCCTCTTGAAAGGAGGCTTCCAGGCCTCTTGAAAGGAGGCTTCTGAGCTCTTGAAAGGAGGCTTCTGAGCCTCTTGAAAGGAGGCTTCTGAGCCTCTTGAAAGGAGGCTTCTGAGCCTCTTGAAAGGAGGCTGGAGCCTCTTGAAAGGAGGCTTGGAGCCTTTGAAAGGAGGCTTCCAGGCCTCTTGAAAGGAGGCTTCCAGGCCTCTTGAAAGGAGGCTTCTGAGGCTCTTGAAAGGAGGCTTCCAGAGCCTCTTGAAAGGAGGCTTCCGAGGCCTCTTGATAGGAGGCTTCGAGTCTCTTGAAAGGAGGCTTCCGAGTCTCTTGAAAGGAGGCTTCCAGGCCTCTTGAAAGGAGGCTTCCGAGCCTCTTGAAAGGAGGCTTCCGAGCCTCTTGAAAGGAGGCTTCCGAGCCTCTTGAAAGGAGGCTTCCGAGCCTCTTGAAAGGAGGCTTCCGAACCTCTTGAAAGGAGGCTTCCGAACCTCTTGAAAGGAAGCTTTGAAGCCTCTTTGAAGGAGGCTTCCGAGCCTCTTGAAATGAGGCTTCTGAGCCTCTTGAACGGAGGCTTCTGAGCCTCTTGAAAGGAGGCTTTCGAGTCTCTTGAACGGCGGCTTTCAAATCTCGTGAAAGGAGGCTTCCGAGCGTCTTAAACGGAGACTTCCGAGCCGCTTGAAAGGAGGCTCCCTAATATTTTGAAAGAAGGCTTGAAAGGAGGCTTCCGAGCCTTGTGAAAGGAAGCTTCCAAGCCTCTTTGAAGGAGGCTTCCGAGCCTCTTGAAATTAGGCTTCCGAGCCTCTTGAAATTAAGCTTACAAGCCTCTTGAAAGGAGGGTTCCGAGCCTCTTGAAAGGAGGCTTCCAAACCTCGTGAAAGGAGGCTTCCGAGCCTCTTAAACGGAGACTTCCGAGCCTCTTGAAAGGAGGCTCCCAAGCATTTTGAAAGAAGGCTCCCTAGCCTCTTGAAATGAGGCTTCCGAGCCTCTTGAAAGGAGGCTTCCGAGCCTCTTGAAAGGAGGCTTCCGAGCCTCTTGAAAGGAGGCTTCCGAGCCTCTTGAAAGGAAGCTTCCAAGCCTCTTTGAAGAAGGCTTCCGAGTCTCTTGGAATGAGGCTTCCGAGCCTTTTGAAAGGAAGCTTCCAAGCCTCTTTGAAGGTGGCTCTTGAAATGAGACTTTCGAGCCTCTTGAACGGAGGCATTCGAGCCTCTTGAAAGGGGGCTTCCGAGCCTTTTAAAAGGGGGCTTCCGAACCTCTTGAAAGGAGGCTTCCGAGCCTCTTGAAAGGAGGCTTCCGAGCCTCTTGAAAGGAGACTTTCGAGCCTCTTGAAAGGAGGCTTTCGAGCCTCTTGAAAAGAGGCTTCCGAGCCTTTTTAAAGGAGGCTTCAGAGCCTCTTGATAGGAGGCTTCCGAGCCTCTTGAAAGCAGGCTTCCGAGCTTCTTGAAAGCAGGCTTCCGAGCTTCTTGAAAGCAGGCTTCCGAGCTTCTTGAAAGCAGGCTTCCGAGCGTCTTGAAAGGTAACTTCCTATCCAGTAGGGTAAAAATTACACTCAAATTTCAACATCTCTAATATTGGAGAAAGGAAAGGAGCTTTAAATTAATATGATTTCTTTCACACTTCAAAGAGCGAGCAGCGCTTTAGCCATATGGCATAGAGCAAGGAAATTTGGGAAAAATACCTTTGTCCCATCTCTGGTTGTTTGGCAGAAAGGGCCTTTTGACCGAAAAAGTCATTTGGCCGACACGATCAAATAGTCGACCCGTTCGACCATATGGCTCTTCCCGCAAAATGGCCGCTTCGACCAAACGGCATTTTCGGTCAACAAATCTAGTCGACCAAACGACGTTTTCTACCGTTTGCCCATTTACTTACGAATTACTTTCGGCCAGATGGGTTTCGGCTAAACAACTAAGTTTCGGCCTTCTGACCAGTGATGGGAAATGTCAAAAAAAAATGTCATGGCATTGCTATTACTAATTTTCTAATAACTTTTTCCAGAAGCCATTTACAGTTCGGTTTTTTTGATTGACATGAAGTATTTAAAGGGTCCTAGAACTTTGTCGAACAGATCATTGTTCTGAATACAAAGTGTGAGTCATGAGAGCAAGATCAAAAAAATGTCACGGAATGTCATGACATTAATGTCATTTGACACTAATTCGACTTTTACGTCGCCAATATCATGTTTAGAGAAATTACCTGTTAGAAAAAGTTTTCGGGTCCTTTGAGGGCTACATGTTTACATGTAAAACCTAATTGTAAATAACTTGTGAAAAAAGTTATTAGCAAATTAGTCCCATGACATCAAAATGACATTTCCGTCACTGCTTCTGACCTTCCTCCAAATTACTAAATCCTTGAAGACAGGCCTCAATCGATGCATACATAACACCTTTTCAAATATGGTTAACAGAACTTTGGTTTTGCGTGTAGAGCTGAAAACCAATATACCAGGGTGTGGCATCCTAGCTAGGGTATATGTGTGATTGGGCCAGTTGGTGATGAATGCGAAAGAAGGCGGGAGTGCGTGCTGTTGCATAAGAAAATGATAAGCATAACAAGTGATCTGGAGATCAAACCTCGGAGCTCTATGATAGATACATTTATGGAAAATATACAAAAAACGCAATAAACTTCCCAATGTGTACTTTAGACCCTTTTCCGTATCGTACATATATCAGATTTAGATTATATTTTTTCTAGAATTTGATATAAGCATTTTTAAATTATCTTTCAATGCTGTGCTGTACAATTTGTTTTTACTTGAATTCGTCTATAAAAAATCAAATTTGAGTATCATGTCATGTAGGAAGCTTTTTGACTAATATCAAAAAGTCAAAACATTTCCCGTTTCTATTCAATACAGTGCCGAGAGTATTCATTCATGAAAAATCACATCAATCGCTCATCCGCTTCCTGTCTATTTTCGCACGTTTGATCGATCCCTCGACAAACAACCTTCACTTGAATCCGCCACCACCCCAGGAGGCCATTCCAAAGCGAGGCTAAGGTGGGATAATCTGCAGGCGTTCAAATCAGGCGCCATGAATAATGCATGAATCGAGAGCCTACCCAGACGGAAATTTTGTGACTTCATCTGCTCCAGATGCCGTTCTATTAGGTCAACGGTGACGGTGATGTGGTGGATTTTTATCACAATGGACCATTACTCTTTTTCTCACACGTCGTCGATGTTCCGCTGCCCAATCTAGGAACGGCAAATTTATTACTCATTCTTGCGTCTAGGGAATTCTTGACGCAAACACACGTCCGAGAACAGGGAAATATTCAAGAAAGGCCGACCTGAAGCAGGAAGCCAGATGTTTATCGTATCCGAGTCGAGCGCTCGAGGTATACCCATTTTAATCAACCTGTCAGAAATGCTGAGAAATGAGATGATAGCTTCCACACACAAATCAAGAGGTACAAATCTACGAATCTGAAGGAAGTATAGGAAACACCGGAGGAAAACATTGGTCGGATTTTCCCTTGAGATGTTGATCCAGGTCATGTACCTTTCATCCATCGTAATTCTATAAATTCACTGTTTGAAAAGGATCAAGAGAAACAATCATCCACAGAATATTACCTTCCGAGAAAAGAGGAGTTTGTTCATAGGAAAAGAAAAGCAAACGGGGATGTATTTGAGTGTATTGTGGGTGTGATTTTCTTTCTCTTCTCTAGATGGATAAATGAACTCTAATGACTGGCTCTTAATCAGGATGTGGATTTTTTTATTGCATGATAGATGTCTAAGGCAAATTGGCTGTGTACTCTTGAGGGCAAACTTGGGACCTTTTTTATATACATTGTTATTATACATTATACTGCTTGGTAACTTTATCATGCTGCCTTTTCTAGAGTAATTACTAGAAAATTAATGAAAACAATAAGCCTTCATGGTGGACCTGTGAAACGTACCTCATTACCAACGTTTGTGCGATTGATTTTTAATGATATAGCGGACATGTATTTTGAACATCCTTCTAACAGGTTCTGTAATGAATCAGATTTTTTTTTTGCAACGGAATAATTATCTGTATATGGACATGTCTATCTAACTATCGGATGGCGCGGTCTCTGCCGCTAGAGAGCCATTTATCTTTAAAAGTGTTCTAGCCGTTGCGGTCAATGAGGAAGCAATTTAAGTTCAGTGCATTATTGAAGCTTTCAACGATCAGTTTTTCTCTTGGTCGAAAACAGTGGCGGCAGCGCTGAAAACTCCGTGCCAACCTAGTTCAAAAACATTTATATCACAAATAATCAATTATCGAATTTGAATTTTAAATTAATGTTATGCCCACTGACTAAACTTAATGCATTCATTGAATTTGCAACAATAATAATTTAATTCTGCGTTAAGTGAATATTTTCATGGGATTATATGCACTGGTTTGTGTCGGTGGCATATGTTTGTGATGCTCAACGATATGAAACTAATTAATGGCCATTTTCCGTTTCATTAATCGATTAGCTTGATCCGATGTATTGAGTTTCAGATGATGCAATTAGGATGAAAATATCTGCTTGAGCTTGACACGAAAATGCAAGTATATGAGGGGATATCATAACCACGAGAACGTTTTTGTTTTCCAAAACATTGTGTTACGAATGCTAAAGTATTCTAGCGATTTTCATGAACTAATACAATAGGCTTTCTGAATAGCCAATTTGATCATTTTAACAGGCCTTCCTTTTTAATCAAAAGCCAAATTACTCCAAAATCAAGTAACGGAAGCAAATTTCCTAAGCGAACCGTTCACAAGTCCCAGCTGCAGCAACTCAATTAAAACTTTCGCTTGAAGAACTTCACCAACTTTTTGTTCAGTCTGTGACTTTCTATTTAGTGTAATGGTTCTTCCAAAAGTTTTTCCTCGATGGACTTAGTTTCCCCTTAGGAGCTCCCACTCTGTTCCCATGAATGAAAACTTCCCCATTTACATGGCTGAAAATGACGACATCGACGTCTGAAGTACGGCTGCTCCGAACATATTTACATAACAACACAACACGTTCGCATCCCTAATCCCTTCCGAGCGTCCTCTCCTCCATAGGGCACACTTTAAGCTTTTTGTGTTGGGTTATTTGCCAGAAAATTTTAAACAACCCTTCGGCTTTGACTTTGAGCCGTATTGTTTTTCCTCGTTCGAATGTCCCACTGTCACTGTATTCGAAACTGAGGAATTCAATTGTAATCGCTATCCACCCAAACGTCAACTGTTTGGAAGAGTGCTTCGAGCCATAAATAATTGAATTAATTTACCAAACGTCGCCATCGCTGGATCAGAATTGACGAAGGATGGGTTGTTTGCCCGTCTGTCTGCTCGACGGAAAACTGCCGTATCATGCACTGTTCTGCTTTTCACGCTTTTAACACCATTGTTGCCGGTGGTGTTCATTGCTTTGTTTCCACGGTGTGATTAGGGAAAGCAAAAGACTTGCCCTCGGATGACGTATGAAGTTTTGGAATATTTTCGATCTGCTTATCGTGACAAAGTTCGTCTTATAAATAGTCATCTGGCTACTATTTTGCGTTCCAAATAATTTGGACATAACAATTTTCCAATGATGACAATGCATCTAAATGATAAGTAGTCTACAATATTTGAACCGTTTATTTCAATATTTGACAGTCGTGTTCAATGTAGCAGAACCAACCAACGAACCATCATCAACCATCGTTATTGTGAGCGGGCATATCGTTCCATGGCATTGGAACAGCTTATCATCGTAGGATTTACTTTTCACTTTAACATGCCAGGTGTTATTTAATAAATTTGTAAGCGAAAGCGTCAATATTACTTGAAATCTGCCTGAACGAAATTGCATACAAATAAACACTCTCTTTAGCTGCGCACCATCCTGCAGCTAGGCAATTCTTCTGTCGCCGCCATCGCCACGAACAGGTTCGACGTCATCGTTCCGAACTGGTTCGCCGCCATGGCGCTGGCAAAACCCAGCAAGTCGACGAAGAAGAAAACCTGCGCAGGTATGTGACTAGTGTGTAGACATGGCCATGATCTAGAGAAACATTTCCATTTCCGTACCAATTCCAAATGTGTTCAACCCGAAACAAATAAACCCCATGAATTTTAAGTAAGAAGATCGAGTAGTTCCGTTTTAGTTCCTTTTGGTTAAAGCAATCGCTGAAAGATCGCTCCGTTTGCTTTCCGTTCCGTTCCGTCATCTACTTCGGTTCTTCACCTTGCATAATTTCTGCCGGGATTTGTTAGCGGGTTGGGAGAGTTTGAGAGTTTGAGTAACGTAACTTGGGAGGTGCCACTTGGCGCAAAGCATTATTTTAAGTTTCAGCCAGCGACCGTTCGAGTGACCCCTGAGGAGAGAAGTCAAGAATTAGTCGGGCAAAACAACTCGACCGGTGGTCTTCCGGATCCCGGAAGTGGCGCTTAAGCCACCGGTTATTAAAAAAACCTCCAGTTGAAGTTACGAACGGTTACATTGGCGCCCAACGGGGATCCTTCACTTTGCGCACGAAACTTCACCACACTTCGTTTCACTACCCCGAAGGGCGGGCCTTGACGAGCACACGGACTCCACAAAAAACTCCTCCAAAACGGCGGAAATGCCCCAATCTCTTTTCGTCGACTCCGGGTCGACTCCAAAATTCCATGATCGATAACATCCTTGCCAGTGACGAAAACGAGTTCGAGTAAAACCTAGGCGGCTATTGATTTCTCTTCATTTAATACAGAATGTATGGGAAAGTGGTTTAAAGATAAAATAATCAAAAATATATCAACGTGCTTTATAAGCGACCCATTTTTGTTCTGCTAATGACAACATATATGCTTACTATCATTACACCATAATGAATCGTTTTTCCACAAGAGTCGTTATATGTGCTAGTTGATATCGGAGGTCATGGGCTCAATTCCAGGCACGTTCCTTCCATACTTTGTATTGCTATCATTCTGTTCTTTATCTGTTTCACGATCTACCAAAACGATTCCTGTTATAACCTAACATTTCCACTAACGATTCCAAAACATTCCGTGGCACCTATGAGAGGTCGTAGAGTTCTCTGCATCTTTCTTAAGTACACACTTAACTCATTTCACCGTATTCGGTAAATTTTACCGAAATCTCAACAGCAGAACTGTTCGGTGTTTTCTTTTCCAGTTTTTTTGTATTTTTTTCCATTACTTAACTGTCGAAGTCGCCGAAAATCAGTTAAATTATTTACCGAACAGTTCTGTTGTTGAGATTTCGGTAAAATTTTACCGAATTCGGCGATTTATTTTAAGTGTGTAGGGTCCAACTAACCATCTTTCGACTGTACTATTGGGTGGAACCGCATGCAGAGCAAGGATGCCAGGATGCCAAGCCAGGTTGGTGGATAACTACATACGTACATTGGTGTCCAACTAATCATCCTTCCCCTTCCTCAGCGTTCGCAAGGACGTGACCACGACTATTGGAGAATGCATTGCTTCCATCTAAGAGATAGTGATCAGTCCCAAATCAATATCTGTGGTCCAAATTAATATTGCACAATGCTAATGCTGATACTAACGCTAGTTCATATGAAAATATGTTAGAATTTTTCGAAAAAAATATGAAAAATCGCATTTAATCCAAATAGCTCAAAACTTAATTTGTGTATGTTTGAGGTAAGGGTATGCGATAACACATTTTTTCCTAACGAAACGAAACGAAACGAAATTTAAAATGTTTATGTTGATTCGAATCGAAACGAAACGAAATATAGATTTACTTTCGAGACTTCGAAACGATACGAAATCAAGGTTCACTTATTTCGAAATTTTTCGAAACGAAACGAAATTTTAATTTTTTTCCGCGAAATTTTTATTAAATTGGTTTTACATTATGTACGCAATTCTGATTTCACTTTTTCGAAGTCAAATAACTGTTTTGCGACCAATAAAGTTATAATAACAGGAGAGGCAGTCTGCCATAAGTCGCCGCATTCTCGCCGCATTTGGTAAATCGGCGATAAGGCAATACCCCAGCATTTGTGCCGCTTTCAAAGGAATTCATCGTGGAGCGTGTGCTCCCGAATCTGACCAATTTTATACCAATTTTATATCAGTAAGCATATAAAAATAAAGAAATTGTGGGATTTTTTAAATACGGATTCAAATTTCGTTTAAAACCTTAGTTCACTTAAGAATTATGTAAATATGCTGAAGAATACTACATAAATTCCCAAGCAACATTTTGAGTTTTATGATTTACTACAAGAGTATTTTAATTCTACAAAAATAAAACTCTAGTCGAGGCATTTTCTTCTTCAGCGCTTACATCAAATCGACTTGAAGAGTAGTATCTGTCTAGTTGGCCCACCCTTGCAATGGTTTTGAAGGGCAAATAAAAGACGGACTACAAGATCGAAATATCAATAAAACATGAACAGGAACTCGACATTAAAAACCTTTCGAAATTCATTTGCAAACTATTATAAAATAAAATAAGCATAATTTGAAACCTTTTCTAAGCCACTTTATCTCGATGCCAGCGAAATTATCTTGAAAAGGCTTTATTGAAACAATCACATGGAATAATAAAATACGTTCAGTCTCAACCAAATAAATTAAAGATTGTATATGAAACCGTAAAATGCCATAATCAAATATTCTGATGAAATATTCTTATTAATCGATAAAAAATAATTAGATCAGAGTTGGTGTATGGTGCATACATTTTTAGTGCCGAATAAGATTTATTGTGTAATATGGTGTGAAACCCTGATATAACTAATGCGCTCTCAGTAAACCCCGTTTTAACAATTATTTTTCGAAAAAAGAATATGTTTATTTTTCACTTTTTTGCTAAAAATGCATTATTTATTTATTTTATTGTTCGTTGCTGATTCGTCTATAAGATATTGTAAATAACTATGGCTGTAGTGTTGTATAAATACATATTACGATTCAAAATACCTACTAATGGTAGTGAAAAAAATATGGCGATGGAACCCGAGACGATTTTTCGAGATCCATTTGCTTAAATTATGTTGCTTCGATGAAATCAACTATAAAATCAAAATGTTCAGATGTTACATTTATGAAGCTGATTTACGTGCTGAATTGCTTATGTACTAGATCGACTGACTGTTATAAATGCTGGTTGGTCATTTTTCAACATATATGATGGCCATCATAAGACAAATTTTGACAGTTCAAACATTTAAAGAAAAAAGTCATAAACAAACGGCATGGATGGTAGTTACAAAATCGAATTCCGATTGATCATTCGAAACCGTAAGTAGAAAATAAATTACTCCTCTGGTTATCGCTTGTGACGGCATTCTATCGATCGGAGACAATAATGCACATTTCTGTGCCACCATTAATGAAAAGTGTACAGTTTCAAGTGACTGTCGGCGGGTCTATGTCTTATTTCATCCACAAGCCTCATTCCAATTTGTCAACTCGCGATTTCGGAAAGGCATATTTCGCTTTCCAGATGATTGATGCAGCTGAAAATGTGTAAGAATGCATGTTGTGAGAAAGAAAGCAGTATGAGATGATTTCAAGGCTATATCTTTAGTAAAAATGATGTTTTCAGCTCTTACCACTTCACTTCCAACATTTTTTTTTCATTCAATCAGAAATGCTTTGCTTGTATTTTGCCTGTTTTATAAAATTTTTTATGTAGCATCACAAATGCCAATTGATCTCATGTGATACCATTTTTTGTTCGAAAGTAACATTCATATAGTTAGATTTTAAGAAGTACTTCATCATGACAAAAAATACAAACATCAAATAACTTTAATGTTATTACCCTGAATGGTTTAATCAAGGCATTGAGTGCCGTAATAAATCCATATTTAAAATAATGTAGTATTCGGATTGTATAAGCTGATTCAAATTGCTTTGAAAACTGCTAGAATCTGGATCATAATGAATGCGTGTTAAATGCTTTTCCTAAACTGAAGAGCATGACTGTTGCAGTAATAAAACCTCAATAAATAACATCGAATGTCAAAGAGCTGTTTGAATGTTACTTGGGATTGTGTTGTCAGCGTGGTTTTATAGTATTGAGCTAAGTCAAAATTAGAAAATGAATGCATAGATTTTACTTTTATCTAGTGGGATACTCAATTATGTATCCACATCTGCCAGACGTATATGCAGATAGAGAATTGATAGCTAGACCAACATTCGAAAAGGGTGTAACAGCCAAAACTTATTATTTATTCAGACGAAGTGGCCTGTGGCCTGTGGCCTGTGCGGTATATAAGAGACTTCTCCAGGCAAAACTTATTCCTTCTTATTCGTCCACATATATATAACATACTGTGCACCTTTCTAAAATGCATAAAGATATGTATTTCAGATTGAATTTCACAGACCCATAGTCTTATACCCTTATATACAATCAGCTTGACGAATTGTGTGTCCTTGGCATATGAGAACAGCTGTTATGATCAGTATGAGCTAAAAGCTTTCATCTTTCAGCATTTTTAATGATCTTTCAACCCGTTCTGGTTTTTTTTGCAAACTCTATGCGAAAATCTAGAAATATCATATCATAGTTACGGTGTACTTCGTAGATTGGACACTAGTGATACTCATGTTTTTCTTTTGAAATCCTTATTCAGATTGCTATCAGAAATCAAGGTGGGTGTGGTCCTTGGTTTCAATCTAGGATAAAAATCACAAAAGCATAAGGATTACTACTCATGACCACGCCCATCTTCACCGTAACTTGGGATAGGAAGGAAGTGTTGATGTGGTACTTACTTAACGGCAGGCCCCCGACTCAGCGACACCCTCATAAGTACCACGGAAAGGTGTCTATCCAGCGTTACGGGGCAACTATGCGAAGATCTAGAAATGCCCACAAATCTGCAATGTTCCTTACATATTGTGCAAATGGTCAAATAGCTTGATTAACTGTGCACATCGTAGTTGCTAATCATGATTGGCCGAGAAACAGCAAATATGAGCTCACTAATTAAATAATATTCTTGGTAAATGAAATTAAATTATTAATTTATTAATTATCAATTTATCAAAGTTATTCTTATTGTATACTTTCTTCAGAATTTCCAATTCATGACCAATACCTAACGATGCTCCTTACTGTCAATTTAGGATTAGGAGCGGAAAATTTGTTTAACACTCATTGTTATACGAGACCGAGGAATGCTCTGCATATCCGTGAGTGCCACAGAAAAGGAATCGTTGGTTAGTTGAAAAAGTAATTCATGTGAAGCCCCTTGGTAAGCCATTAAACGAGGTGGAGGAACTCTCATGGCAGTTAAATGCTCTCTGACAAGTTTTTCGGTTCATCTTGAGCAGATTGTTGTGTAGGTTATGCTCACCCATAAATCCGTTTACATCTGTGGCATTTGCTTGAGGCCGAACAGTGACCCTGATAAATTTGTTGCGCATTCCGACTATGTAAATCAAATCGTCAACATAGCTACCCCATGTGACACCGTAATCGTAGTTGGGGATGACAACCATTCTAGGCTCAAATGGTTATATGATGACGAAGTGGAAGGATACTTGCCAACCAACGCTTCTTCCGAGCAGGAGTTAATCTAACTGAAACTTTGATTGCTAGTGGCTTGAAGCAAATCTGCAATGTATCAAATTCGAACGGAAGTCTTCCCGAGCAGCACAAGTTGGACAAAACTGGTTGCAGCAACTTGATTGTGACTAAATCTGCGCTAGGAGTCTTCCCAGATGAGTGGAAAATATCAGCAGTTACTCCAATTCATAAGGCGGGTAGCTCCCATAATGTTGAGAACTATCGTCCAATCTCGATTCTTAATTGTCTGGCCAAAACACTCGAACTGCTGATTCATGAACGTATGTTTGTGGCTGCTAAACCTGTTATCTCTGAGTACCAACAAGGCTTTGTACGAAATCGCTCAACTGTAACAAACCTGATGACCTACACTAGCATGCTGAATTCTAACCTGGAGAAGAGATGTCAAGTTGACATCATTGACATCGACTTTTCGGAGACTTTCGATAAAGTTCCTCACGGATTAACTTTAAATAAATTAGAACGTTTGGGTTTTCCTGACTGGATTGTCACATGGCTGCGTTCTTACCTGATTGGTAGGCAATCCTTCGTTTAATTAGGCACTGTCTCATCCAATACATACCCTACGCCATCCGGAGTGCCACAAGGCAGTCACATAGGGCCGCTGATTTTCATCATTTTCGTGAACGACTTATGCTGTAAACTTCGATCTCATCGCCTCATGTAGATCTAGATGTCATAGCCAACTGGGTCCTGTAGCATAATCAGACTAATAATATTAGCTACAAGTTACAAGTTACAAGTCAACAAATTACAAGTACTTGTAATTTGCGTCGCATAATAATGTTTTGCCAACTAATAATATTAGTACTTGTATTATTAGTAAGGTTGAAATTACAAGTCCGTCAGGTTCATTTACCTGTCAAAATTCATCCTACAGTTCACCGTCAATGCGGAGGTAAACGATTTGTTTACGTTTGTTAGCAAATTTGTGGATAGAATATATATTTTGACTGCGATAGGTATGCACGGAGCACTCGCTGTAAATTTATTGATCCCGTGGCTTAAGCCGGCTTCGTGGTAGGGTAAAAGTTCCGATAGTCGTGGGTGCTCCTAGAGTTGCGGTAGTGTTGTTTTTACACAATCTACGTATTTAACGCAGCAACCCATATAGTCTATCAATTTGTTGATCTGTCATTACACGAAATACAGGAAAACAGGTTAAGAATTGCATCAAAATTGGTAAAGTATCACTAAAATACCTTTTCCTTTTCTCTGCTTTGCACCAATAGTTGCGGTAGTGTTCCTATAGTTGCGAGTCCCATATGAAAACAATGGGATTCGCAACTATAGGAACACGAATTAAAAAATACCGCAACTATTGGAACACTGCACCAATAATTGGAGGTACCATTTTAGGTAACAATGATGGATGCTGCTGCAATTAGGACCCCTTTCGGATCAAATATAATTAATAAACTTCCATGTGCACCCTTGAGGTAAGTGAAATGAAGTATAGGCTTGCTGTGAGCCAACAAATAGTGGTGGAACGTGCTTAGTTCCTCCACTATTGGGTCATTCACCCTATTGGCATTTTTAACGAAGCCAATATAATGCCCACTGGAGTCGTTTTTACGTGGTCTTTGGGATTGACTTAAGTTTTAATTAAGGCGATTTGTAAGTTACGCGAACGTATACTCCATGACAAATCGAATCCCGCTAGACTTGTTTGTTGTGGGTTTTTGAAGAGGGTTTAATTTACGTGTATTGTGAGACTTATGCGGGTTTAGGTTTTGCTTCTAATTCGATTATGAAATTTGGACGATTTCTTTTTTAGTTCAAACTACTAACTGATGAAAATATCGTAATAAATTGTACTCAGAATTTAGGTAGTTTTTCCGTTTTTCTTTTGTTTCCCATGGTTGTTGTTAAACATAAAGCAATATGCATGGTCTTAAATGAGATTGTTTAGTATTATAATACAATAATACTACAATAAAACAATAATATAAATTTCAGTAAATTAATATATTCTCAATTTTGAGATGAATAAAGTCAACTTTGAGTAAACTAAACTCAGCTTTGGTTAATATGTTTTGAGTGGAAGTTGAACTACTAAGGCTTTGGTCTGATTCGCGAATTAAAATCAAATTAAACTTAAAAATGACAGTTCAAAAATTTGCCAATAACCCTGCTTGCAGAGCAAGATTACTTTTGACAGATATTGAATCATTTTTGATAGATGTTTTGTTGGTCTTGCTTGGTAGCACCAGCCATTCTTATGAGCAAGGGATTTCATAATTTCCGAACTGTCATTTTTAAGTTTAATTTTATTTTAATTCGCGAATCGGACCAAAGCCTAAGTGTTAGGAAACTCATTTCACTCAAAATTGGGTTATTGGTCCAAAGTACGGATTTGAGCTAAAACAACCCACTTTTGAGTAGTTTTGTTTCATAATCCTCAGTGTTATATCGGAACGAGAAATTTATTCTTATTGCACAGTATTTCATTATATGATAATTTGAAGCAACTAGAATAATAGTTTCTTTCTCTGTTAAGTCGTTAAAAACAATAAAACGATGCATAAGTACTTTGCACGGCTAAAATAATAAAATAAAAGCTACTTGTAAATTAAATTACAGCACCATTCATACTTGTAAAAGAAACTACAAGTCAAAACTAATAATTTCTACTTGTATTTTCTTTATGCAACAGTCACTTGTAAATTCCACTAATAATATTAGTGCGCTTGACTTGTATTATTAGACTTGTAAATTCATACTTGTAGATTCATTATGCAACAGAAAAATACAAGTTACAAGCTGTACAACTAATATTATTAGTAACATTTCGATTATGGTACAGGGCCCTGGTGTTGTTTAAATGGTATGGAGATAAATGCGACGAAATGCAACTCAATAAATTTTACCAGATGCAGAACGCAGATAAACTTTCGTTACTCGTCATGCGGAAAAGAATTAAAAAGTGTGAGCTCCATAAAAAAAAACCTGGGAGTTACGTTTGACCGTAAACTGAATTTTAATGAACATATTGCAACGAGTACTGCCAAGGCTTTCGCCGTACTAGGCTTTATGCGCCGGAACGCTGCAGATTTTGATGACGTTTACTCCTTGAAAAGCTTGTATTGCTGCCTCGTGCGAAGTGTACTCAAATATGCTGTGCAGGTATGGGCGCACTATCACGAAATTCAGATGACGCGAATTGAAAGAGTCCAACGCAGTTTCGCTCGTTTTGCCCTCAGGCGATTGCCGTGGAATAATCCTTTTAGGTTACCGCACTACGAAGACCGATGCCAACTGATTCGACTCGAAACCCTTCGACAACGATGCGGAGATATGCAGAGGGTTTTTGCATTTGACATTATAAACAACCACATGGACTGTCCTGAGTTCTTGCAGCAAGTTAACTTTCATGTCAGCGTCAGCTCTTCCAGTCTGTCCGACACTTCACAATGTTTGGGCAAAATCATCCGCTTGAACGTTGCTTCAACCTCCTCAACGACATTGATTGGTTCGATTTTAATTGTAGCAGAACGATATTCAAAACTAGATTAAGGCAAATTTTTAGTTAGCATATAACTTTTAAACCAGACTGCACAGTTAATACTGAAGATAAGGATAAATAAATAGATAACTATTTATTGTAAACGAAGTTATTTTGAAAACAAGAAGACGAAAACTGTGTTTCAAATCAATCTAACACAAGATCAATGTGCTTCGTTTAATAAGCTTTTACAACACTATCGATTCCGCATTAAATAATGTTGTACTCTTCGATGCAGTTTAGTTAGTTTTATCACTTCGCGTTCTCCAAACCCTAGCTGGTGTGATCAGCATCAACACGATGGATTGCACACTACTTAAACAAATTTCTGCTACGCGAGGTAGATTTTTGTTCACTTAGCGTTCTCCCGGACTAGCTGCCGTCCCACGATCGCTTCCGCATTCATATTGTGCAAATAGTAAAAAAATATCACCAAATTTAAATTTGAATCAGTGTTTTACTGAAGACGTTTTATAGAAGAAAACTACATACGTATTTGTCAAATGAGAATGGGGTTATGTAGTAAGCGTTAATAGAAAAATTTGTATAATCTCAAGTTTTGAAAACAACTTTAAGATTTTGTTCAGCGGCGCAGCCAAAATTTTTGATAATATGAAGTCTGGTTTAAGTTTAAATTTGTTTCGAAATTCCGCGGAATTCCGTTAAATTTCGTTAGAAGCTAGTTTTTTCTAGCGAAATTTTTGCAATTTTTCGAAACGAAACGAAATCAAGAAATCAAATTTCGTCATGCTCAAATTCCGCGAAATTCCGCGGAATTTCGTTTCGAACAACCTGAAACGAAATTTTTCGAAATACCGCATATGCTTAGTTTGAGGACGAATTTTCATGTTGTGTTGTGGATGTTTTCTTAGTTCATAGCTGGAAGTAACACTCTGCATAATCCACATCGGGAGGAATTTCCGGAGGAACTTTAGGAAGAATTTCCAGAGGAACTTCCGGTTGAACTTTTTGAGGAACTTCCGGAGGAATTTCTGGAGAATCTTCCGGAGAAACTTTCGAAGGAACTTCCCGAGGAATTACAAGAGGATCTTCCCGAGGAATTTTCGGAGGATCTTCCGGATGACTCCCGGGAGAACTTCTGGAAAAATTCCCGAAGGAACTTCTGCAGGAACTTCTGCAATATTTTCCGGAGAAACTTCGGGAGAATTTCTGGAGGAACTTCTCAAGAAATTTCCGGATGAACTTCCCAATGAATTTAAGAAAGAAGTTCTGAAGAAATTTCCGAAGGAAAGTCCAAAGGAATTTCATCTTATCGAGGAATTTTTGGGGAAACTTCCTAAGGGATTTCTGGAGGAACTTCTCGAGGAATTTATGGAGAAACTTTCCGAGGAATTCACTTCTTGATGAACTCCCGGAGGAAGTCCCGGAGAAACTCCCTGGAAAACTACCGGAGGAACTTTCGGAGGAATTTCCAGAGGAACTTCGTAGGGACATTTCGGAAGAACTTCCCTAGGGATTAAGTCCGTGCTGAAATTTTAAATTCGCCGTATATCAGCAGGTAGTTTCCGGAGGTACTGTAATCCGGGAAAACATTGATCATTTTTTTATTGTTTTGTAAATATTTCCTGCTTTAGTGAATGGCTTATTTGAGGTAACTGGGATCAATCATTTATTTATAGAGCATGCGTCTGTAAACGCCTAAAAAACTATGGGCCAACCATGAAAATAGGATTACTTAGGTATCACATAACTATAGGTATGACTGAGACCTGGCTGGATTCTAGAACCATCTCAAGTAATGTTTTTGGGCATGGTTACCAAATATTTCGCTGCGACCGCAATTTGAACAACAGTAGGAAATCCATAGGAGGAGGTGTTCTTATCGCTGTAAGCTCCAGACTAAAAGTGACTGCTATTAAGGAAAATACCTGGAAGGCCGTGGAGCAAGTCTGGGTTGCTATCCAACTCCAACTGCGCACTTTACATTCCTCCAGACCGGACGCGTGATTCGAAGTTTATCGACACACACTGTCAGTCTCTCTCATTTGTGTCGAACGAAGCCGCTCCGTGCGACGAATTGATGAGACATGATGACCATCTTTCACGTTGGTGCCACGAAGCGTATGGCTACCTTATCTCAAATCAATTAAGTTGTAAACGAGAACGGTCGTTCGCTTCACCTCTGTGTTACTAGCGCTCGTGAAACTGCTCCAATTATCTTCAAGGCACCGGTTCCTTTGGTTAAATTTGTCGCTCATCACCCAGCTCTCGTAATTACCGTCGAGGAAACCGCTGGCCGTGAATTTTCTAGCACTGTGACCGCAGTGACCTACGATTTTCGAAGGGCCGACTATCGCAGTGTTGTCGAAGTTCTTTCAGAACTGGATTGGGATCGCATTTTGGATCCGATCGATGTCAACACAGCTGCACAGACTTTCTCTCGTGTCTTGGCATACATCATCGATAGGCATGTCCCGAAAAGAATTGGCCAGTCTGACAGTCGCACTCCGTGGATGACTAACGAACTTCGCTCGTTAAGAAGGAATAAAAAGGCTGCTCTGAAAAGGTTCACTAAATTCCGCTCACTTTCTTTGAAACGATACTATGTGAGGATGATCCAACAACGCCCAAAAAACTCATCCGAAATCTTTCTGGAATTACATAAATGAACAAGGAAAGGAAGGAAAGAGGATTGCCTTCATCCATGTTTCTCAATGACGAAACTGCTGACATGCAACAGGACATTTGCAACCTTTTTTCGGCTAAGTTTTTCAGTGTGTTCGAAGAAGAGCTACTGTCCGCCGACTCCATCACCTCCGCAGCCGCGAACGTCCGCTTGGCTAACCAACAGCTGGTTAGTATTGATGTGAGTGCTGAACTTATTACTAAAGCCATCTCAACTCAAGGGTTCATATAAGCCCGGTCCGGATGGGGTGCCATCCTCTTTTATTAAAAGAAGTATCGAATGGCTACTGGCTCCAGTTCAAAAGATTTTCCAGCTTTCAATTTCCAACGGAGTATTCCCTTCCTGTTGGAAAATAGCCGAAATGTTTCCTGTGTATAAAAAGGGTAACAAGCGCGATGTTAATAACTACAAGGGAATTACATCGTTATGCGCTGTATCGAAGCTATTTGAATTTGTTATTATTGATTATGTCAGTGCGCACTGCAAGCAACACATCAACACAGATCAGCATGTCTTTGTAACTGGGTGCGTCTAGAACCCTGGGCTTTGTCATGAAATCAGCGAAAAATTTCACAAACGTCTATTGTCTGAAATCGCTGTATGTTCATTGGTGCACTCTACACTAGAGTATTGTTCGACAGTATGGAGCCCGTACTACAACAACGGCGTAGAACGTATTGAATCTATTCTACGGCGTTTCCTGCGGTTTGCGCTTCGAAGACTAAACTGGAGAGACCCGCTGCATCTTCCTAGTTACGAGGATCGTTGTCGCTTGATTGCCTTAGAGTGTAGCTGATGTACTGCAAGGAAGAATAGATTGCGAAAGAATTTTACAACAAGTCAACATGAACGTTCAACTAAAACCGCTACGGAACAGTTCGATTCTGAGGCTCCCGTTGCTTTCGTCGCACTGACTACGGTACAGAAACTGCAATCTACGGCATCCAAAGAACGTTTAATAGAGTTTCTTCCTTGTTCGACTTCAACTTGACGCGGAATGTTCTTCGTCGTAGATTTTCAGATTTTTTGTTGTTGATTATATGTGATAAATCTGCATTTTATTTGTTTTAATTTTTTATCGTGACAATACTTCTATGTTTTAATTTCTTGACTATGTTAGTTTATGTCATTAGTATTAATTAACAATATTAGGGCCAATTGTAGTCTGTTGCTGAAATCACACAATAAACAATAAACGAGCTTATTTTTTGTATACTTGTTTAGAGTGCTTTTTTGGCAGCTTGCTGTGAGTTCAAAAACTAATGTTGATTTTATTTTTCAAATTTTGGCGGAACATAAATGAAAATTGATCCGTAGGAGGAACTTTCCAAAAATTTTTTGGAGGGACTTCCAAAGGAGTTTGTGGAGGAATTTCCGATGAAATTTCCGGAGGAACTTTCCGTCGAATTTTCGAAGAAATTTCCGGAGGAAATTGGTGGGACGCCCGCAAGAAGAATGGTTTATTGTGGATCAGAAACATCATAATTCTGCGTGATGGGACGCCTACATGCAATAGATTCATCCCCTGCGTTGGTGGGATGCCCGCAAGAAGAGTGGTGTTATTGTGGACCAGAATGATCGCAATGATCGTAATTCTGCGTGATGAGACGCCCGCATAAATTTTGTTTTTCTCTGCGTTGGTGAGACGCCCGCAAGATGAATGGTATTATTGTGGATCGGAAAGATCACAATTCTGCGTAGTAGGACGCCCGCATTCAGTAGATTATTCCTTTGCGTTGGAGGGACACGCATCTCTGCTCATTCGCCCGATCAAGTGCTTCATGAACTGGTAAAGGATTTTTTCGCGTTGGAAAGTGTTGGTGCTGCAGCCTCTACTATTAAAAGCGAAGAGGACAAACGTGCCAAGAGGATTCTCGAAACTACTACCATGCGAATGCCAACAGGAAGGTTCCAAACAGGCTTGCTGTGGAAATATGACAATATTAATTTTCCAAACAGCCGACCAATGGCTGAAAAGCGATTTCGCTGCCTTGAACGTCGACTAGCATCGAAACCCGAGCTGCAAGAAAATGTGAGAACCCAGATCATCGATTACCAAGTCAAAGGATACGCTCATAGGGCACATTCGGAGGAGTTGGCTAGCTTCAATCCCAAACGGACCTGGTACCTGCCATTGAACGTTGTAACGAACGCAAGGAAGCCGAATAAGGTTCGGTTGGTGTGGGATGCGGCGGCTAAAGTACAAGGTCAATCGTTTAACTCTGCTCTTCTCGCTGGGCCTGATCTTCTCGCACCTCTTCCAGCAGTTCTAAGCTCGTTTCGCCAGTTTGAGGTGGCCATCAGCGCTGATATTTGTGAAATGTTCCACCAGATTATTATCCGACCTGAAGACAGATCTGCTCAACTATTCCTTTGGCGCGATGATCCCTCTAAGGCAGCGGTTTTCAACGTGGAGTACATGTACCCCTAGGGGTACCTTCGCTGGCCCCTGGGGGTACCTCGGACAAAAATGCGTAATGGCGGATGTATTGCAATTCCAATAAAAACTCATTGATAAAGTTTCGATAACTCGGAAGCCTCCTTTCAAGAGGCTCGGAAGCCTCCTTTCAAGAGGCTCGGAAGCCTCCTTTCAAGAGGCTCGGAAGCCTCCTTTCAAGAGGCTCAGAGCCTCCTTTCAAGAGGCTCGGAAGCCTCCTTTCAAGAGGCTCAGGAAGCCTCCTTCAAGAGGCTCAGAAGCCACCTTTCAAGAGGCCCTAGCCTCCTTCAAGAGGCTCAGAAGCCTCCTTTCAAGAGGCCCGGAAGCCTCCTTCAAGAGGCCCGGAAGCCTCCTTCAAGAGGCTCAGAAGCCTCCTTTCAAGAGGCCTGGAAGCCTCCTTTCAAGAGGCTCAGAAGCCTCCTTTCAAGAGGCTCAGGCCTCCTTCAAGAGGCTCAGAAGCCTCCTTTCAAGAGGCTCAGAAGCCTCCTGCCAAGAGGCTCAGAAGCCTCCTTTCAAGAGGCTCAGAAGCCTCCTTTCAAGAGCTCAGAAGCCTCCTTCAAGAGGCTCAGAAGCCTCCTTCAAGAGGGCTCGGAAGCCTCCTTTCAAGAGGCTCAGCCTCCTTTCAAGAGGCCTGGAAGCCTCCTTCAAGAGGCTCGGAAGCCTCCTTTCAAGAGGCTCAGGCCTCCTTTCAAGAGCTCGGAAGCCTCCTTTCAAGAGGCCCGGAAGCCTCCTTTCAAGAGGCCCGGAAGCCTCCTTTCAAGAGGCTCAGGAAGCCTCCTTTCAAGAGGCCTCAGAGCCTCCTTTCAAGAGGCCTGGAAGCCTCCTTCAAGAGGCCTCAAGCCTCCTTCAAGAGGCCCGAAGCCTCCTTTCAAGAGGCCCGGAAGCCTCCTTTCAAGAGGCCCGGAAGCCTTCTTTCAAAAGGGTCAAAAGCCTCCTTTCAAAAGGCCTGGAAGCCTCCTTTCAAGAGGCTGGAAGCCTCCTTTCAAGAGGCCTGGAAGCCTCCTTTCAAGAGGCCTGGAAGCCTCCTTTCAAGAGGCCTCCAGCCTCCTTTCAAGAGGCCTGGAAGCCTCCTTTCAAGAGGCCTCAAGCCTCCTTTCAAGAGGTCTGGAAGCCTCCTTTCAAGAGGCTCAGAAGCCTCCTTTCAAGAGGCCTGAAGCCTCCTTTCAAGGGGCTCGGAAGCCTTCTTCCAAGAGGCTTGGAAGCCTCTTTTCAAGAGGCTCAGAAGCTTCCTATCAAGAGGCTTGGAAGCCTCCTTTCAAGAGGCTCAGATGCCTCCTTTAAAGAGGCTCAGAAGTCTCCTTTCAAGAGGCTCAGATGCCTCCTTTCAAGAGGCTCAGAAGTCTCTTTTCAAGAGGCTCAGAAGTCGCTTTTCAAGAGACTCAGAAGCCTTTTTTCAAGAGGCTCGGAAGGCTCATTTTGAGAGGCTCGGAAGCTTCCTTTCAAGTGGTTAGATTGCCTTCTTTCTGAAGCTCGTAATCCTTCTTTTAAGAGGCTCGGAAGCCTGCTTTCAAGAGGCTCGGAAGTCTACTTTCAAGTGGTTCAGAAGCCTTCTTTCAAGATGTTTGGAAGCCTTATCTCAAGAGGCTCGGAATAAATAAATAAATAAATAATAAATCAAGAGGCTCAGAAGCGTCCTTTCAAGATGCAAAGGAACCTTCCTTTTAAGTGACTCGAAACCCGTCTTCAAGAGGCTCTGAAGCCTATCTTCAAGAGATTCAGAAGCCTTTAATCAAGAGGCGCGGAAACCTACTTTAAAGGGATTCAAAAGCTGAAAGGATCTTCTGAATTATTTTTTCAAGAGGATTGGAAGCCTGCTTTAGAAAGGGGGTACCTCTATTAATGCACAAGTTCGAAGGGGTACCTCTCAAGAAAAAGGTTGAGAACCGCTGCTCTAAGGGTTCTTACACAAATTACGTAATGCTAAATTTTATGATTTTCAATCCCCACCCTCCCACTAGTAACACTTTTTGTATGAAAGGTTTAATTTTTTTGTATGGATCGTAACGCTCGGCTTGACCCCCTCCCTCCCCTTACAGCGTTACGTAATTTGTGAAAGGCCCCTAAACCGTTTGAAGTCTTTGTGATGGACGTTGCAACGTTCGGCTCTACTTGCTCTCCTTCAGCAGCCCAGTTTGTGAAAAATCGAAACGCCGAGGAGTTTTCTGAACAGTTTCCACGAGCGGTCGAAGCAATCACAAAAAATCACTACGTGGACGACTTTCTGTGCAGTGTACATACAGAGGAAGAAGCTATAGAACTAGCGGAGCAGGTCAGGCTAATACACTCCAAGGCCGGGTTCACCCTCAGACACTGGCTGTCCAATTCGTGTGAAGTTCTAACATGGGTCGGAGGACATTCAACAGACTCACAGAAGAAAGCTTCAATAGACAGGTCTGCTGCCTGTGAACGTGTGGTCGGCATGAGTCGGATGCCAGAACTAGATGTGTTTGTTTTCAAGGAGGGAATACAGAAGCTTCTACAAGATGGTGTTATTCCTACGAAGAGAGAAGTATTACGCGTTGTGATCTACGATCCCATTGGACTGGTAGCCGTTTTTTGATCAAGCTATTGGAGCAGATAGAACACATTGACATTCCACGATGCTACTTTCCGGGCTACTCTATCGACGATTACCGCTCAGTGGAGCTACAAATTTTTGTCGACGCTTCCGAAGAAGCTTTTGCGGCGGTGGCGAATTTTTGATTCGTTGGAAAAACAAGAGTTCGTTGCGCCCTGGTGTCGGCGAAAACGAAGGTAGCTCCTTTGAAACTCTTGTCCATTCCGAGGCTAGAACTGTCAGCAGCCGTTCTTGGTGCAAGGTTGTCGAAATCCGTAGTGGAGAACCACACGCTTCTAATCAATCGCAAAGTGTTTTGGAGTGATTCTTGTACGTTCCTTTCTTGGTTGCGGTCGGACCCTCGCAAGTACCGGCAATTTGTTGCTTTCAGGCTGACGGAAATCCACGAGCTAACACAGGTTGATGAGTGGCGCTGGGTACCATCCCGTTCAAACGTTGCCGACGAGGCCACCAAATGGGGCAAAGGGCCGAATATCGCCTTTGAAAGTCGGTGGTTCCAAGCTCCAGAGCTCCTGTATCGACCTCCCGAAAAGTGACCAAAGCAATCACCGAAAATACCTGAGACAGAAGAGGAGCTTCGACCGTTCCACCTGCATCAAGGCGTCGGCGGAGATAAACTGGTGCAGTTTGGAAGATTTTCAAAATGGTAGCGTCTCGTTCGTGCGGTGGCCTACTTTCACCGATTCATTAACAACCTCCGCTGTAGAATTGAGAAGCAAGCTCCAGAAATAACGGAGTGGCTAAATCGGGATGAAATACTCTAAGTCCACTATTTTCAAGCAAATCCAAGCAGAATCCTACGGAGATGAGCTCACTATCCTCAAAAGAAACCTAGTGCTGCCCGCTTGAGAGCAGTTGAAAATCGAGAAGGCTAGCAGGATGTACAAACTTTCCCCTTTTTCCGACGAACAGGAAGTCATACGGAACTTCGTGGGTACAAGCCACGATCTGAAGGATTTGAGAATCAACAGTAACCTCGCCAGTACGTTCACTAATACGGATACGCAGTGGCGTTTCAATCCTCCATCGACACCGCATATGGGGGGGGGGTCTTAGGAACTCATGGTCCGGTCGGTCAAATACGCACTGGCATCAATTTCCATAGGGGCAAGCAGGACCACGAAACCCTTCGCACGTTTCTAATCGAGGCTGAATGAATGGTTAACTCGAGACCACTCACCTACCTGCCAATCGAGTCCGAGGGGCAACAAGCACTTTTCCCTAATTGCTTCCTGATGCTCAGTATCAGCCGGCAAAGGGGCCAATCGTTGAATGTTCAGGAGCGCGCTGCAACTGGGACCTTTGCAAACAACTGCTGGATAGGTTCTGGGGTCGCTGGATCCCTACGATCACCAGGCGCACGAAATGGTTCAATGAACACAAGCCCGTTGAAGTTGGAGATTTGCTATTAGTAGTCGTATCCGGAATGTGTGGCTGAGAGGACGTGTACTACTTGTGTTTCCTGGACGTGATGGGCGCGTACGGAATGCTGAAGTGGATACAGCCAATGCAGGAGTGCTGTTTCGGTCAATCGCCAAGCTGGCGGTTCTGAAGGTCGGTAGTACCGCTGGAGATAACTTCGAGCAATACGGGTCGGAGGTTGTTACCGACGGCGAGAAACCAGCATTCCGTTGCGAAAAGGTCACTCGATCCACTCGCAGCAGAAAGCAGTGAATGTCATCGTATCTATAAAATGGACCCAGGAAAAAAATAATTTAATCTATTTTTTTAACATATTTTGAAAGCGTATTCAATCTTATTGATCTGTATGACAAAATAATCGGATTGATAGTCATATGGCTCGGTTCCTCTTCATACGAAGGAGGTCGTGGGTTCAATTCCATTCTTCTACTTTGTATCTTTCTTTATATTCCCCATGTTCTAGTAATCGTTAGAACTGAAAATGGACTTCCATACCGTCTCCATTTCTATCCTATACATACCTAATAATGAAGAATTTATTCTATTAACGACCAATATTTAAGAACAAATACACAACAATAGCAAAAGCAGTTGATAACTTGCAGCATCAGCAGCTAACCAGAGTTGAGATAGATCTGAGTAGCAAAGCACAGCTAAATGAGATACGTTCAAAAGCACTCCCAACCGACCGATTAGAAGAAACGTTTCTGAGGGTTTGCTTGGGTACGGCACATCATTTCCACTTGATTTTGATTTAATAAATTAATGGTCTGTTTGGTTTTGTTGGAAATGGTGAAGCTTCGCCCGACTCACACGAAAATCCTACTGCTGCGCTGTTGAACGCAAGAGTTTTCCCGGAATAGACGGGTCGTCCAGTTGGCGTATGGATTGGATAGGTAACAGTTGGCTTAGGGTTTTCCCAGAACAGAACAATCTGCTGGTGCAATCAGTGAAGGGTGGTTCTCCGGTCGGCTAATAGAGGTCGATTACGGTCTACATCGGCTACTTAGGTTGAATGGCCATCGGTCAAAGATGGCAGTAATTTTCAATGAGTCGAGTATGATTGCGTATTGGAGGGTTGGATTTGGGCCAAAATAAATTGGATGTTATGTACAATGAAGATTTCGTCTGTGGGAAGGCAAAAGTAATATGAAAGAAAAATCTTTTTAGCCATCTATGTTATTGCTCGTCGCTGCGGAATATCCAATTTGGAAAAAAAAATTATATTTATGATATATTGTTTCAGTTCAAAGTTGGTCTGCAAATTACCTTTTTCCATCATAATCATTTAAATTCGGCATTGTGAACTCTTTCTAATCCAAATATGATTGATGAATTATTGCTTTGTAAAGGTATATTGGAATCTGTATCTATTCGTAGCAAAACAAACCATTTGTAGACCAACATTTATAAGGGGCGCCATAACCAAAATTTATTGTAAATACGATGTGCTCCCCAAATGGCCCTTCTCCCTATTTATTTTGACAAAACATTCTCAAATTGTTGAGTTGGACTTGGAGTATCCACTGTCAAACCTTCCTCATCCATGTCACATCTCCAGTGGTAAGAGGAGTGGTTGTCTATTCTTTATTAAATATATGTGATTTATACCAATCGCTCTACATTACGGCTTTTACAAATGTTTAAAAATGAAATTTAGAAAGCAGACAACCTTTTATGATCCGATACATCATTCTCTTTATAAGTTCCGAATACGATCCTCATATAAAAAGCTCACTCCAAGTGAAACGATAGTATTTCGGTGCAACTTTGCTGCAAAAGAAAAAGTAAAAATAAATTTATGCATAAATTACCAAAGAATATATTTTATACGTCAAAATGCTGTGCTGGAAAATCAATTAGAAATGAAAACCCACTTGCAGAAGCAACTGGCTTCCGTGGATGACTGCCATGCCGCAGATAATCAAAGACAAAGTTCAAGTGCCAGCGACCAACGAAATTAGTTTTCTAAGCGCTGCTGCTTCAACTTTAGTAGGTAGCTGGCCAGCTGGTCGGAGTGCGATCCTTGATAGCGGGCAGTGGCGTCGTGCCACCAACCGAGGAACTTATAATTGAATGCATTATTAATCTAATTTGGGTTGATTTTTTGGCTATAAAACGTTAAGCTGGGCTTTAGCACAGATGGTGGTTTTGGGTGCCCAAAAATTCGAGGCAATAAGCTTGGTACAAAGTTTCCCATTCCGACTTGTTGTGAGTGATGGGGTGGTTTGCATTTGAAAAGTTTCGAGTTTTTCGCCGACCCGCTGTTGTGCTGGTGTGATGCTTTCTCTGTGGAAAATACGAATGAAAAATACAATGAATGAAATTATTTCTCAAGGGTGAGGTATATATCTGAGATGACGGACCAGTGCGATAAACTGGTTTGTTGTTTATTATTAAGAAGGATTGCTGCAGTTGATTGTGGGTTTGCTATAATTGTGGAAAGTCGTGATAAAATTGGTTTTGTGAAAATTTTATTTGATTGGCTACAACGGTTGCCATTTTTATTAACATCTCGCCAAAATAAATCACGTAGAGGAACAATAATGAAATAAATGGTCAAATTATTAATATACCATGCATTGACTTATTTTTATACTTCACTTGATTTTGTTGTAATGAGAATGTGAAGCAGCTTTATTTTAGCGACCACTTTTATTACGTGTCGAATAAACCTATCTAAGTTCATCATTTTCCCGGCTTCCAGCGAAATGTGCTGAGGGTGCCAATTCGCAAACAATCAGGGCAGATTATTTCCACAATCTATTACGAGATACCATCCGACAGGTCATAAAGTGGTGGTGTCGATTACTGCAGTTGCCATATCATCATTGATTGTGCCGTCAATGGCACAGCAATGAATGGTAGCTACGTGACTGTATCTATACCAATATCGAGACATAGCCCATTGTTGAAGTGCTGCGCCTGATGATACCCAGTCGTTATTTCTCATTTAGTCTCCGTTTTGGCACGAATCGAGTCGCGCCAAATGGAGTAGTCCTGACTCGAAGTAGCAGTACGGCCGCCCAGTTATTAGCACGTGAGAATGGAACCGCCATGCAAAGTAGACCGGTCCACATTTGATGTAATAAATTTTATTTCAATTCACTTTTCTCTGGGTAAAATTTCTATTCCTTGATTGATAACATCACGATGTTTGTAGTAAATTGTTTTGTCAATGAACTGTCAATTGAAATGTGTTCAAATAAACACTATTGATCTGTAGTGTTGTATTCAAAAGTTCTATTTAAAGCGGTTCTACATCCTTTGCGTACATTTAGTGTACGAGAAATACAATAAAGCGTTAAAGAAAATATGATCACTTTTCTAGTGGGCCAATCTAATGCAACGTCGATAGTCGATATAATCATTGATCATTAATTAAAAAAAAAAACAACGAAGAACCGATTCCACGACTATTGCTTCCCGATGCTTCTCTATTACTTTACCGCGCGGTTCGACCCGCAATGGATATCCGGACAGCCCAGACTGAAGCTCGGGTGCTTGAAGAATTACTTTCTCAACGGACCAGCTAATGAATATTTCATTGGGTGCTATAAACGTGCCGAGGAAATAATGTGCTCTTTTGTCTGCCCGACTGATCCGGAGATTGTCGGAAATTCGATATTGTCCATAAATTATATTGGACGCGGGGTGTTTTTGTATGCTGCAAAAGAAAACTGGGGAGCAGTGCTGGTTTTGCAGGATGGGGATATCACTTGATTTGACAGGTCCATAAATCCAGTTGTTGAGCAGTTATTTTCGCGGGAAAAGAGTAAAGGAGAATTTTGCTGTTGAAGTATCGATTAGCACAAGACTTCTATCATATCAGGCTTCTTCTATGTTTGGTTTTCTCGTACAACGACGTTGTACAAGTAAGCTAAACGTTCACTGCAAAAACGATAGAAACTCGTCCATCAAAACATTTAAGAGCATAATTTCTTTAAGTGAATAAATTTAAATTCTTGTGATTTCTGATAGATGTAATAATTGGCGCGAATGCTATCCTGGTTATGCTGAGATAATAAACACTGACGGCGCTAGAGTTCTGGTAATAGTGTGGCACTAGCATTTTTGGCGTAATTGGTTCATTTATAATTTGGCGTCAGCAGAAAGAAGTATAATTGGGGGCGTTAATCAGTTGAGCGATAAAACATATTTAAAAAAAATCAGGCGGTTTCAAGTATTACGGAATTTTTATTGTATTTTATTGTATTTTATAGGATTTTTTTCACAAATATTTTTAATAATTTATAGGAAATACCTCCTGGATTTCCCCAGGAAATTTCAAGAATACATCCAGAAGTTTCTTTAGAAATTATTTCAAGTATTCCTTCCGATACTATCGGAAGATCTATTCCCTCGAAAATTCCTCTACTAATTCCTCCGGAATTTCGATTTTTTCTTTCCACATTTGCAGAATAAAACATCAAGAATTTCCTTAAAAGTTTCCGAACGATTTCTCAACGGAAGGGATTCCAGAAGGGATTCTCGCTTAACTTCTCTGAAAGACCTGAGTAACATTTTTTTCATGAATTAATTTGAATAGCGCAATCAACAGAACAACATGAAAGCTTTTGATTGTGTTATTCAAATTAATTCATGAACAAATGTTACTTAGTGTGTAGCCCTAAATTTCCGGAACGAAGTTATGACGGCGACTACCCGTGGATGCGTGTGCAGGCCGCGGAGGTCTGACTGGAAGAGGCAAAATCATGGCTTGCTGCTCGCCGATTGACACGCTGATGTGTGAATCTATAATAACATGCTGAAGGCATTTTACTCAAACCCCACATTTCCCTTCTTCTCTCATGAAAAAACGCAAAAAAATAATCTTCTAGCATAGGATGCAATGCTTGTTTTTCTCCTGGGTTATTTAAATGCGACGAAAGTGAACATCGGTTGCAATTGAGCAACCGGTTAACTCCGTTGAAAACTGCACACCAAAATGACTTAACTTGACTTAACATCATGGTTTTAATACCAGAACAATGATTCAGAGTATGGGTTCCCAAGCTGTGGGCCGCAAAAGATAAAACGTGATTCATACTTTCGTTGGATGATTAGAGAACAATAAATTTTTGAAGCACTCTTTTGTTTGTCAAATACAATGACAATTTCTTCCAAAAAACATTCCAAATCTTACACAAATGCAATCCAAAACTAAGCGGCGATGAACTTCAGTACTAATAAGATTTAAGAACAACCTAATAATGATAAGAAAATTCATGCTAATGCAAATTCAATCCAAATCAAATCCAATCACTTGTCATGAGACGAGTTTGTACAATCCCATTGAATTCCACCACTGTATCTTGACAGATACGTATTTCGACCTCAACAGTAAGGCCGTCTTCAGAGACACTGAAGACGGCCTTACTGTTGAGGTCGAAATACGTATCTGTCAAGATACAGTGGTGGAATTCAATGGGATTGTACAAACTCGTCTTATGACAAGTGAAGACATTCCACTAAAAAGCTCGAAATAATTTTCTTAATCAAATCCAATGCTAATCCAATCCAAATCTAATTTAAATCCAAACTCAATTCAAATCCAATCCAAATCCGACCCAAACTCATTCCACATCTAATCCAAATCCAATCTAAATCCAATCCAAATCCAATCCAAATCCAAATCCAATCCAAATCCAATCTAAATCAAATCCAAATCCAATTCAAATCCAAGTCAAATCCAAGTCAAATCCAATCCAAAATCCAAATCCAATCCAAATCCCATCCAAATCCAAAATCCAAATCCAATCCAAATCCAATCCAAATCCAATCCAAATCCAATCCAAATCCAATCCAAATCCAATCCAAATCCAATCCAAATCCAATCCAAATCCAATCCAAATCCGATCCAAATCCAATCCAAATCCAATTCGAACTCAAATCCAAACCAAATCCAATCCAAATCTAATTCAAATCCAATCCAACTCCAATCCAAGTCCAATCCAAATCCAATCCAATCCAAATCCAATTAAAATCCAATCCAAATCCAATCCAAATCCAATCCAAATCCAATTAAAATCCAATCCAAATCCAATCCAAATCCAATCCAAATCCAATCCAAATCCAAATCCAAATCCAAATCCAACGAAATCCAATTCAAATCCATTCCAAATCCGTACATTTAACCGATTCAATCCGGATTTTTTTTTCGTCGTATTTCAACATAAATTTTGGATATTCTGCTTCAAAAACGTATGCAAACCATGGAAAAGTAAAAATATGGGGTAAAATATTTTTTTTTGAGATCTTCTAGGGCTTCCAAACTTTCCTTGAGTTCAGATCTTGATGATCTACATAAACAACAAAGCGTTTTACGGGGCCTCAATCCTTATTTGAAGTTGGCATTGCTACTTGAGACATAATTAAACTATTTTTTATCAAATCGCAGTGTTACCAAAACATAAACGGTACTCCAAACAATTCTTGAGTTCAGATCTTGGAGGCCTACAAGACCAACAGAGTGATTGATAGGTTCCTGAGCTTGTGTGTTAGTTGTAAAAACCCCATGGGACGTGATTATGTCAATATATAAATACATCCACATTCCCAGAATATCTATGGTACTCCAAACCTTTCTTGAGTTCAGATCTTGAAGTTCTACAACACCAACAGAGTGATTCATAGGGTCCTGAGCTTGTACGTTAGTTGGAGCAACCCCTTGGGACATCATTACACCAGAATATGCAAATCACAGCATTCCCTTAGTTCCTGGGGTAATCCAAGTCATTTTGAGTTCAGATACTGGAGGTCTTCAAAACCAACAGAGTGATTCATTGATTTCCGAGCTTGTGTGTTAACTGCAGAAGCCTCATGGACCATCATTACAACAGTATATACAAAATACAATATTCCCAGAGTATCTACGGTACTCCAAATCATTCTTGAATTCAGATCTTGGGGGTCTACAAGACCAACAGAGTGATTCGAAGGCAACTCAGCTTATGTGTTAGTTGCAAAAAGCCCATGAGACATCATTACAACAGTATATGAAAATTGAAACATTCCAAGAATATCTACGGTACTCCCAACGATTTTTGAGTACAGATATTGGAGGTTTACGAGGCCAACAGAGTGAATCATAGGATCCTGAGCGTGTGTGTCAGTTGAAGAAACCCCATGGGACATCAATATACCAGTATATACAAACCATAACATTCCCGGAATATTTACGGCGCCATACATGAGTTCAGATATTGGAGGTCTAAAAGACCAACATAGTGATTCATGGATTCTGAAGCTTGTTTGTTAGTTGGAATTGCTCAAATGGACATCATTACGTACACAATACGTAAGTACGAAAAAAACGTGTTATTGTGATCACAAACATCGCATCCACAATTTTTTCGTTCCTTCTATCATCTATAGTGTTATAGAGGGTCCTCCTTAGCCGTGCGGTAAGAAGTGCAGCTACAAACCATGATCATGCTGAGGGTGGCTGGGTTCGATTCTCGGTGCCAGTCTAGGCAATTTTCGGATTGGAAATTGTCTCGATTTCCCTGGGCATAAAAGTATCATCGTGTTAGCCTCATGATATACAAATGCAAAAATGGTAACCTGGCTTAGGAACCTCGTAGTTAATAACTGTGGAAGTGCTTAATGAACACTAAGCTGCGAGACGGCTCTGTCCCAGTGTGGGATGTCATGCCAATAAGAAGAAAAAGAAGAAGAAGTGTTATAGAATAAAGCTTGGTACCACAGCGTCTCTTGATGACCGGCTGGGCTATACATGTGAATTATTGCTACTCCATAATCGATCAGAATTACAGTAAGTTGCACCCTGAAGGCGTTGGTACACTCATACTTACTTGTTTCATACTTATTATTCATATTATATATTTTATACGATATGTTTACCCAAGTGTTTACCATTTCTATACGTATTGAAACCACCAAGGGGTATCATGACATGACAGTCTAACCAATAAATGAGGATTGCGTACCAAGAACTGAATAAAGCTCGCAATACATTCAATCGACAATATAATTGGTTTCAGTATTGCACGGAATTGGAGAGTAAAGTAATTTACGTATGAATAATATCACAAAATTTCATTTCAAATGCTTTTCTCCATACTTATCCCAAAATGAATTAAATGTAATAGCTAAATCATGTTGCTAACAAAATCTCTCTCAGTTCCTCTGCAACCATTTGATGTGATTCTGCGAGATCGTCAACAGAAGGCGTTTCAGTGAAACTTTCGAATCGACATGTTAAGCTCTGGTGCACTGCTGCAAACATGCAGCACACTAGGAGTAAACTTTTGAAAGCAGTGTACCAAAAGGAATCAATAGTTAAGTTTCTCAATAATAATCTTCTTCATCGAAAAAATATTTAGTAGACTAACAGGTAACATGTCATTGTATTTTTTTTCGAGAAATGCTCTCATTATTGATGAAATTTGTGTAAGGTGGTTATTCACAAAGTGCGTGACGAATAATAAAAAAAACTAGAGGTTCATTACAAGAAGTGGCGAAGGAGAGAGGGGTGTTGAAAATAGTAATTGTACGTACTATATCGATCTTCCCTAGATGTCCTTTACCATACAATTTTTGGCGGTAAATTCATGCTAGACCATCGTACATCTTCTTGTTGATCGATTTGAATATAAAGAATTGAACTCATGGACAATTTGTATTGTCGTACATGTTCAACGAATTCTACAATGTGTCTATAATGGTGTAACGAAGTCCAGTAGAGCTATTCCAACTCATAAAAATAGATGGGATGACGTAGATCTTCATGTTGATCGATTTGAGTATTGAGATCTGTACTCATGGACAGTTTGGAGTGTCGTCGATGTTCAACAAGTTCTGTGTCTATAATGGTGTATCGAAGTCCCGTGGACATCAAAGATCTTCGTGTTGATCGATTTGAATATTGGGATCTGAGCTCAAAGACAGTTTGGAGTGTCGTAGATGTCGAGCGAATTCTGTGGCGTGTCTCTAATAGTGTAACCAAATCCCGTGGAGCTATTACAACTCATAAAAATAGTTGAGACATCGAAGATCTCTATGTGGGTCGTTTTAATATTCTGATCTGTACTCATAGATAGTTTGGAGTATAATAGATGTTCAACGAATTCTGTTATGAATGAAGTCTCATGGAGCTTTTCCAACTCATAAAATAGTGGGGACATCAAAGATCTTCTAGTTGATCGATTTGTAAATAGGGATCTGAGCTTGTTTGGAGTTTGGAGTGTCGTACATGTTCAACGAATTCTGTGGTGTATACCTTACTGTGTACCGAAGTTCCGTGGAGCTATTCCATCTCGTAAAAATAGTTTAGACATCGGAGATCTTCATGTTGATCGTTTTGAATATTAGGATCTGCGCTCAAAGACAGTTTGTCGTAGATGTCAAACGAATTCTGTGATGTGTCTATAATGGTGTCACGAAATCCCGTGGAGCTATTCCAACTCATAAAACTAGTGGGGACATCGAAGATCTTCATGTTGATCGATTTGAATATTAAGACCTGTACTCAAGGATAGTTTGGAGTCCCATAGATGTCGAACGAACTCTGGTGTGCCTGTAATGGTGTTACGAGGTATCGCGGAGCAATTCCACCTCATAAAACTAGTGGGGACATCGAGGACCTCTATGTTGATCGATTTGAATATTAGGATCTGATCACAAGGAGAGTTTGGAGTGTCGTAGATATCGAAGGAATTCTGTGGTGTGTCTGTAATGATGTTACGAGGTATCCTGGAGTTATTCCAACTCACAAAACTAGATGACTAATCGCAATAAAAAAATCAATTCACTTGAGTCGAGTCGAGTAAATAAGAGACACTGAAGATGGCCTTACAAAGACGAAATACGTATTTGTACGACAATACAACGTGGTGGAATTGTTTGGAATAGTACTAAACTCGTTCTTCTTCTTCTTATTGGCATTACATCCCAACACTGGGACAGAGCCGCCTCGCAGCTTAGTGTTCATTAAGCAATTCCACAGTTATTAACTGCGAGGTTTCCAAGCCAAGTTACCATTTTTGCATTCGTATATCATGAGCCTAACACGATGATACTTTTATGCCCAGGGAAGTCGAAACAATTTCCAATCGGAAAATTGCCTAGACCGGCACCGGGAATCGAACCCAGCCAACCTCAGCATGGTCTTGCTTTGTAGTCGCGCGTTTTACCGCACGGCTAAGGAGGGCCCCTAGTACTAAACTCGTGTTATTAGTTAGTTGTTAGAATGTTGTTGAGGTGAAACTCGTCAGAATTCAATTTCAAATCTACCTCAAGTGATGGTGCCTCTAAGACAGTGTGGTGACAAACATTGAATTGGTTGGTTGATTAGTTGTGAATTTGAATTAGGCTGTATCCAGTAGATTTAATCTACTAAGTAGAATAATATAAAAATTGTTGAAATGGTCTTTGGAATTCGTCTAAACCAAAGCATCATTCAGTCGGGCACCTAAATCTGTAGGCAGTGTTGTTCTACACTCTGTGCAAAAAATTCTGCTCTTTGATTTTACTCCATCCAAACGATTTTACAATCTTAACTAAGTAAGTGAAGGCTATTTGAATTTTCTAAATGTCCATCGTTTAGATGGAGTAAAATCAAAGAGCAGAATTTCTTGCACAGAGTGTAAGACAACACTGCCTGTAATAGGTGACTCGCAAATTATGTTTTTTGTGGCACATAAGCTTTTGTGAAGGCTTGATTACATCCCCAAAGCGCCAAAACCACTTGGTATATTTCCTAGTAAATTCCTCCAGATATTCCTCCGAAAAGTTTCAATAAAAAACCTTGGAAAATTACTTTATGTATTCAAGACAAAATTTTCAAAACGACTTATCTGCTTTTGTAAACAAAGATTCAAACGACGATTTGACGAATCTGATAGCTTTCCCACGCAAACCAACACCACCAATAGGTAGGTGAAGGTTTCCGCTACCTGTTGATGGTATTGGTTTGCGTGGAGAGCTATCAGATTCGTCAAATCGTCGTTTGAATCTTTGATTTCAAAAGCAGATAAGTCGTTTTGAAAGTTTTGTCTTGTATTCTTCCGAAATGTCTTAAAAATTTCTCCGAAAATTCCTTATGCATACAAAAAAAATGTTTCAGTAATTTCTACGAAATGTTGCTAAGAATCGTTAAGGAATTCCTTCGGAAGTTTCTTTTGCGATTCCTCCGGATATTTCTTAATAAATTTCTCAAGAAATTCCATTTGGAGTTTCTTCAAAAACTACATAGCAACTCTTCAATTTTATAAAGGAATACCTCCTCATGATTTTCTTCGGCAATTATTCTATGAATTCTTCAAATAAATTCTTCCAGAGATTGCATAAGGGATTTCTTCCAAATTTTCCTAAGAAATTTCTTCAGAGCTACTTCCAGAAATTCCTTAAAAAAATCTTCAAGAATTCTTCCAGAACTTGCCAGAAAATGCCTTCATGGGTTCTTTACGAAATTCTTTTAGTAATACCTTCGGATTAACTTCGGACTAACACTGAAATAGTTGTTTAATTTATTTGTTTTATTTTTTCAAAAATTCAATTAGTAACTCCACCGAAAACTATTTCATTATCTAATTAATTTTCAATGAATTTCCTGGAAGAAATCTAAGAAGGAATCCAGGAGGCTTTTCGTAGAAACTTTTAGAGAAATCCCTGGTGAAATATCCAAAGGAGTTCTTGGTGGAGTTTTTTTTAGATTATTCAAGGAAATTTTTTGGAGGAGCTCTTAAATAAATTTTTGGAGAAGTTTTTGAAGAAATTCCTGGAGGGTTTTGTGCAGGAATTTCTAAATATATTTCCGAAGGCATTTTTAAAAGAGAGCCTGAATGGATTTTCGAAAATAATTCCCGTTTGAACTACTTTACGAGATTTCGAAAGTATTTCTAAACAACTTGCCACAAACCACGTAGGCCGAATTTTTTTCATACCCACCCCCCTTCCCCCCCATGAGACTTTTCCAAAACCCCTCCCCCCCCCCCCTGAAGTCCACGTAGAATTTTTTAAATTTAACATAAATTAACATTAATGTCATAAGTGATTGAAAAAAAATTGGAAATCAACCACGTTTTCAGCAATTCAGATATACAAATCCATTTTCAAATCCATTGTGAACACTACAGTAATCCTGAACTGAATAAAATCCAACTCAATATCAACGAAATCAAATTCAATCCTCTGTCCATAGCTCCTGAAACCAAATTCTGAAGTCAATTAATCTAATTTCTGTTGGATTTGATTCCTCCTAGAGGTGTGCGCTACCGCCACCGGCGCTTGCATAGGCGCGCCACTGCTTAAAATCTGTCACGCATCTTAATTATAATTCTTCATGCCGGTTCAAATTTGTAGAAAACTCAAGAATTTTCGAGTTGAAATTCCGAGAACGTCAAGTCAAGTAGAATTTCCCGATTGATACCCATCAAAGTTTCCAGGTAATACTCGAAAGAACTCTCCGTGATAATTCCGATATTTTTCTTGAAAGTTCCATTCCTTGAGATCTCAAGATTTTTTTTTCTAAATTCCAAAAGTTTTCCCGTTAAAATGTCGAGTAATTTTCCGTGAAAATTTTGAATTATTTCCCGTTGAAACCATGCTAAAGGTTTCCTACGATATTTCGACATTTCTCTTGCAAAGTAGGAACGATTTCCTGAAGAAATTTAAAAAAAAATCGTATGGACATTCCAAAGAGTTTTCCAGATAATTTTCGGTGGAAATTATGGAGGATTTCAGTTGAATTTGTGATGAATTTATCGTAAAAAAATAGAATAAATTTTCATGAAAATTACTAATGCTTTCTTACAAGAATTGCAATATTTTTTTTGTGAAAATTCAAAGAGTTTTTGGTTCAATTAATTCAAATAATTTCTCGTAAAAGTTTTCAAAAGTTTCTTTTTCCATCGCTAATTCCAAAGAATTTTCATTAGAACTGCCGAAGAAATTGCCGTTAAATTTCGAAGAATTTTGCTTATATGTATGTATAAAGAATTCCTCGCGAAAATTCCAAGAATTTCAGAAATTAAGAAAAATTTCCCGGGGACTTCCCAGAAAATCTTCAATGGAAATTTTGAAGAATTTCTCATGGAAATTTCGGAGAATTCCCCTTACAAGTTCCAAAGAATGTCTTCTGGAAAATCCAAAGACTTTTTCTTGGATATTCCAAAGTGCTTCCTTTGTAAATTCTAAATAATTTTTCGTCGAAGTGCGATATAATTCCCCGTGGAAATTCTAAAGAATCACTTGTAGTTTCTAAAGAAGTTCCTGCTGAAAATAAAAAGATATTTTAGTAGAATCTACAATGTAATCAATGTAATCCAAGCGGAAATTTTGAAATTTTTTCGAATTTTTTTATAGAATACTTTGGAGAGTTTTCGTGCTCAACACAGAAGAATTTGCTTTTAAAATCATGATATTTTTAAGCCGTAGTTCAGACTATTACTTCAGTGAAATCCATAAGAGATTCGAGAGATTATTTTGGAAGTCTTGCAAAAAAAAAACGGAAAAATCGAAAAAAAATCAAACAAGTGAACTTCGCTGCTGTACAAGCTGCTGCACAAAGCTGCTGTATTAAATGTATTCCGAAAAAAAGTATACGTAGACTTTTCGTATACCCCCGCCCCTCTTTGTAGACTGACGTAGACTTTTTCGAACCCCCCCCCCTCAAGAGTCTACGTGGTTTATGGACAACCCCTAAAGGAATTTCTGAAGGAATATTTGAAGGAATTTCCGGAGGAATTCTTAAAGGATTTTATGAAGAAATTTCTAATAGAATTTCAGAGGAAATGCCTACTGGTATTTCTGAAGTAATTCCTAGATTTCTCCAGGATTTTTTTTTATTTCTCCAAAAAATCCTCTGGAGATTCGTCCAGGAATTCCCTCGGATATTACCTCAAGAAGTTCTACAAAAACTCCTCCGGAAACAAATTCCAGAAAGTCTTTCGAAAATTCTCTCAGTTATATTCGGAAATTTCTTTCAGGAATTAGTTCGGAAAAAGTTCCTTCAGATATTTGTTTAAGAAAACCTTGGGAAAATCGTTAAGGTGTTTTCCCGAAAATTCCTCAAGAAATTCTTTTAAAAACTCTTTTGGAATTCCTTGAAAAGTTCTAGGACGAAATTCCTGAACAAGTTCCGAAAGGAATATCCGTAGTCCCTGTAGGATTTTTCAAAGTAGCTCCTGAAGAAACTTCTGACAGTCTTAGATATCTCCGAAAATACCTTTAGGCATTCCGTTAAGACTTCGTTGAGAAATTCGGATATACCTTCTGAAAATCCTTCTTTTTGAAATATTCACAGAGAATGTTTTAGGAGTTCCTTACGAAATTGTTTCAAAATTCCAAATCTCTAAAAACTCCTTCAGAAATTTATCAACGGATTATTTCGGAAATTTCTGTCAGCTTCGGAAATATTTGTCAGTTTCGGAATTTTGCTTTGGAATTTCTTTGAAAATTAATTTGATATTCCTTCGGAATTTTTTTTTTAGTGATTCCTCTGGGAGTTCCTTAGCAAGTTCCTTGACAATAATTGTTCCTGAAATTCCCATAGAAATTCTTCCAAAACTATTTTAAGCAATTTAATAGAGAATTTCTCAGGGTAATCCTTTGAAAATTCCTCCAAAAAATTCTTTTGTAACTTCATGACACTGGACACAGACACTGGCAAAACTAGCTCTGTACACATCAATGATTCGTGCAGTCGTCCTGTACGGCCATGAATCATGGACGTTAAAAGATGCAGGTTATCAAATTCTCAATGTGTTTGAGTTGAAAATACTGTGCTCAATACTTGGCAGCGTGGTGGAAAATGGTAAATGGGGCAGATGAATGAATGAACCACGAGTAAAACCAAGTATACAAAAATCAAGACATAGGCAGGTTGATAAAATAAGGTAGATTACAGTGGGTTGGACATGTAGTGCGTATGCGGGAAGAGAAACCAGCAAAAAAACCTGCAGAGAACCTGGAACACGACGTTGGCTCTGGGGTGTGCAATCGAGGAAGATGCGGAAGCAGCCGCTGATGCATTTTGAAAATACTGTTAGGAATTTCTTCAAAATGTCTGTGGGGATTTGCTCAAAATATTCTTAAAAGGTTCCTACTACACTTTCCAACACTACTTCAGAAATTTTCTCAGAAAGTCCTTTAGAAAATTCTCTTAGGAACTCCGTCAGAAAATAGTTCATTCTTTGATAAATTTCCGAATGAATTCCTGCAGGAATATTTTATGTTTACTAATGGAATTTCCCAAAGAGAACCTGAATGGATTATTCTTTCTAAAATAGAAAAATTCTGCAGACATTGTCATAGGATTTTACGAAGGAATTCCTAATGAAATTTACTGAGAAATGCCTGTAGGAATTAAAAAAAATCATAGTTTCCTCCAGAAATTCTTTCAGAAACTCCACCAAGAGCTTTTTTGGCATATTTAGGCAAATTTCAGGGAAATATTAGCTTTTTTTTCTGAAACTTAGTTATTTTAAGATCAAAACGGTCGGTTTTTATACGGGCGATTCCTACCGCATTAATCCAAAAATCCGCGGTAAAATTGATTTTTTCAACCATTTATTTTTTCATCCACGCCGGTTCACGCCGCCGCCGCCGCCGCCGATAAAAGTCAACGGCGCGCCGCCGTGACGCCGCCGCCGCCGGGGCAAAAGTGACCACCACGCCGCCGCCGCCGAAGATATGACCGGCGCACAGGTCTAGTGGGGACATCGAAGATCTGCATGTTGATCGATTTGAATATTAGGATCTGTACTCAAGGATAGTTTGGAGTGTCATAGGTGTCGAACGAATTCTGTGGAATGTCTGTTATGGTGTTACGAGGTATCCTGGAGCTATTCCAACTCACAAAACTAGTGGGGACATCGAAGATCTGCATGTTGATCGATTTGAATAGTAGGATCTGTACTCAAGGAGAGTTTGGAGTGTCGTAGATGTCGAGCGAATTCGGTGGTGTATCTGTAATGATGTTACGAGGTATCCTGGAGCTATTCCAACTCATAAAACTAGTGGGGACATCGAAGATCTGCATGTTGATCGATTTGAATATTAGGATCTGTACTCAAGGATAGTTTGGAGTGTCGTAGATGTCGAACGAATTCTGTGGAGTGTGTAATGGTGTTACGAGGTATCCTGGAGCTATTCCAACTCATAAAACTAGTGGGGACATCGAAGAGCTGCATGTTGATCGATTTGAACATTAGGATCTGTACTCAAGGAGAGTTTGGAGTGTCGTAGATGTCGAACGAATTCTGTGGTGTGTCTGTAATGATGTTACGAGGTATCCTGGAGCTATTCCAACTCATAAAACTAGTGGGGACATCGAAGATCTGCATGTTGATCGATTTGAATATTAGGATCTGTACTCAAGGATAGTTTGGAGTGCCGTAGATGCCGAACGAATTCTGTGGTGTGTCTGTAATGGTGTAATGAAGAACCGTGGAGCTGTCCCAACTCATAAAAATAGTGGGGACATCGTAGATCTTTTTGTTGACCGATTTGAATATTAAGATCTGAGTTCAAGAACTGTTTGGAGTATCTTAGGTATTGAAAAAGATCTGTTATACTGCAGGACAGGTGCGGGATATTATCATAAAGCATTTCAATTTCAATTATTTAATCAGAATGTGGTAAAAAATGGTGTTGATTCCTTAGAACATCAAAATTAGAACTCAAGGATAGTTTGGATGCTCTAGATCATCCTAGTGACCATAACCTGACCTGGGCAATATTTTTCCTGGATGGGACAGTTAATTTTGAACATTTTGCTGAAGAAAGCAAGGCTCTATCTCTTAAAACTGATTTTTGACAACTGATTTTCGTCTTGGGTCATATATGACCCATCCGGATTGAATCGGTTAATCCAACTTTTAGTTTCACGTACAGTACACCATCAACCAATTGCCATCAACTAGTATTGCTTGCCAATAACTCCAAACTAATCTTACGCATGATAAATTCGAACTTCCGAATAGCTTTGAAAAATCCGGCAATCTCATCAATTTTTCTAATTCCAAGATATCTGCTAAGTCAGTCTGGCTAAGTCAGTACATTCCAAGATAAATTTCTAGGTAATATATTTGGCTTTCTGAACAGTTTCGAACAGTACAGCATTGAATATATCTCCATTTTTTTTTTCAGATTTCGTTATATAATAGCTCGACTGGTAGGTAGTCTCATGTATGTTGCCAAGTGGCTTCATGTAATCTAAATTTTTTTTATTCAAAATCAATGCTCGCAGGACTTTGAAATTTTGTAGATCGTAAGCCATTTTCCGTTGGTCTTCCATACTCACCTTGTAGTTTCACAAACTACAATACATTTTTTCGGCCACCTTCCAGACACGCCTTATAGTTTTCTAAACCACAAACCATTTCCACCGATCTTCTACACGCGCATTGTAATTTTGCAAACCACAAACCAATTTCTTACGGTCTTCCAGGCGAGACTTTGATATTCTTCAAACCACAAACCATTTTTCCAGCGGTCTTTCAGACGGGCCACCACAAATTTCCGACGACGCGTCTTGTGATTTAGCAAACCACAAATCATTTTCCGACGGTCTTCGAGACGCGTCTTGTGGTTTAACAAACCACAAACCATTTTCCGACGGTCTTCGAGACGCGTCTTGTGGTTTGCAAACTGAAATATATCACTCGTCACCATTTAACCACTTGAATTCAACTCACCTCATGAAATCAGCAACAGTATCCAAAAAATCTCCTTGCAGGATCGCCAAAATGCATAGCCCTAAATTTCAGGCATTTTACTCAAACCCCACACATAGGTCCTTTTGAAAAGTTAAGCGAGAATTCCTGAAAGCATTTCCGACATCATTAAATTTCTCTAAGAATTATTTCGAAATTTTTTCTAGGGATTTCTCCAGAAAACCCTCCGTAAATTACTTCTTGGGGAGAAAGCCTTCGGAAATTTCTTTGTCTTTTTCTTTTACATTATTTTTCTTTGATATTTAATTTAGGATTTTCTTCGGGATGTGTTTTAGGAAATCCTTCAAAAAATGTTTAGAGTACTCTTTCAGGAATTCACTCCACTGCCGTAATCTGTAAAAGTGACGTATGCACCATTTTACAACATACATACATGTTTACCATTTTTCTGTTAAAGAGTACGATAAATACTACTCGTTAACACGATTTTTCGGAAAAGGCGTATATGTCAATTTGCCAGATTACGGCAGTCCATGAATAATTTAGAAAATTACACCAAACTCTTTTTTACATTCGTGTAGGGATTCCTTCGTAAAATTCTCTGGAAAGGCCTTTGTCAATTTCTTCCAGGAAATTCTAGGAAATCGTTTCAGTAAAATCATACGAAGTTTCTTCCGAAATTCCTTCTGAATTTTTTTCCGGAATTTTCTTGGAAGAATTTTTTCGGAAATTTATTAAATAATGCAATAGGAATGTATGAAAAAATCCAAAGACTTCCTTCCATTACTGGATCTATTTCTGGTCGATTTGATTTTCCGTTACTTGATTAGGTGATTTCCATGTGGCCTTGTGGATATTCTTGCGGGGGAAGAAAGTGCTTCGGACTACCATTCCGCGGGAGGCTGCAAAGTGTATGCATCGTTGGCCGTTGTCGTTCGATAAGGTATGAAGATTATCCGGTCCGATGACCGGTCTATACATTTCCACCCTACCTGACCTGAGCGTTCATGTTACCGATGACGATTTTGACGTCCCGCAGTGGGCATCCATCGTACGTCTGCTCCAGCTGTGCATAGAACGCTTCTTTCGCGTCGTCGGGTCTCCCTTCGTGTGGGCAGTGCACGTTGATGATGCTATAGTTGAAGAAATGGCTTTTATCCTCAGCTTGCACTTTCTTGCGTTGACTGGCAAGTAAGTGCAGTGCGTGTTTTAGCCGTCGGGAGAATAATAAAATATCCATTTTGTATTCGGTGGTTCATGTGCTTGTATTGCGCTTCGCTCCGGTCGAAACAAGCGCGATCTTCAATAGTTAGCAGTAGACATCGAGGTGTTTAGCTTTATTTTGGGCCGTCGGAAAGTATACAAATTAGTTCGGGATTAAGCGTGATTCGTATAGAACGCGGTCAAATAGTGAAGCAATTAGTTCGTAATTCAACGTGTTACGTATCAAACGCGGATCCTACCTACTATCGGACGTAAATCTGACGCATAACTTTCGCGGGATCCGAGAATTTAGTTAGGTGCTGATTACGCGATTGATCGCATTTTGATAAACAAGCAAAACGGTCACGCGAACCGCGATTGTTTTGCTATGTACTATTCGGAAAGTAAATCAATAAATGTGTGTTTCTTGTTTGCATTTCATATAATCCCCTCCCATAGATCGCATCACTCATCAAAGTGAATCCCGATAAGATATAAGAGCGTATGCACCAGTTGTGGCACCATTCTTTATTTTGTTTCCTGTTTGCAAATAGGGGTAATGACGGCTTTGGCAGGTTTTGTTCTATTATTTAAATTTTAAAACTTATTAAGTAGAAAATAACTTACATGGTCGGATTTCTTCTGAAATTAAGTTTTTGGAGGTATTGAGATTATTACATACCTTGAATCCATTATGAAAACGGAGCCTAATCCAAAATTTCATGAATTTTGGTGTACGGGTGAAAAACCTAATAATTCCGCGTATTGAACACCCCTAACATGATTTTACTACGGACCAAGATGTAAACTTGTGAGCTTTTCAAAACAAATATTTTGGAAAAAAAACAAGCGCTTAATAGATTTGGATAAGATCAAATTTAGGGTATGAAAAAACGAACGCTTTTAAAATAAATTTTTGTCATCATATTTAAAGTAAGAGTGTGAAAAAGATATGTTGCAGCTCAGATGTTCTATCGAAAAAAAAACGATTGAATCCGGATCCAACAATCCTCCGCACTTAATAGTTTTTGTTGTGATTGTATTTGAGGAGACGCAAAAGGGGTGCTTGGGCTGCTCGCTCGTCAACGCGAGGATGCCACTGGTTGAGTTTGAAAGGGCTAAAAGCGGCATCATTTGCGGGTACGTGGCTGCGGAAAAATCCACGGAGGCTTCAGTGGAAAAAATGTAGCACATCCTTGACGAACTGTCCGATATCCTGAGGTTGGGACCGGTGACCCAGATTCCGTTTCCACTGCTTGAAACCGACCTATCCGTAAAATAATCCGACGTAAACATGTGATTCTTGATCATGGTTTCAGTACAAAGTTTTGCCACCGACTTTAAAACTGCATCTGAACTGTCTCGTCGCTCCATGCAAATGAACCCGATCTACTGGGGGAGACCGATGCCGGCTATGGTTTGCTGAATCTGGTCAACAATCAATATGAAATTCGAGATGAACTGACGATTTTGTGTGGTTCCAGTTTCGTACAATACGAACGGTCCTCGGTGTCCAGTAATCTAATGTAATCGGTAATCATTACGTAATTTATTGACGTACCTTCAAATCACTATTTATCGCTGCTTCCATAGCAACATTTTTGCAAGTGGAGTTTTCAAACAAAAACAATGCCCAAAAATAGAAGCAGGATAGTTATTTTTGCAGGAATTTTTGTCATTGATTTGAACTTTCACTTAAGCTGTGTTTCATTATTTCATATATTTTTAGCTATATGTATGTCAAGCTACTTGTTAGAAGCCGAAAATGGTCTTGAACAAATGCAGACTTCGGTTCGGTTTCAGGTTCTTATTTTCAGGATCAAGGAAAAGTTTCTTAATTACCGAAACCTAACAAGCAATTGCACGATCTGCTTTACTAGAGGTTTTTGAACTATAAAACATTGATGAGATTCTCTTAGAGATGCTCGTGAATTATGACGACACGTGGTTTGAAAACTTGGCGGAAAAGTCTGAGGGCTATGGGCCTATTTATATAGCTGGCCACCTCCTTTGAAGGAAATTTCATAATGAAAATCAGGAACACGTGAAGATTTTACGATAAGGCATCTGGAAATTTCTTACAAAAGTGGCCTTAATTCCAAATCATATGTTTTAAACTTCTGAGCTCGGTTCTAAGCTAATTTCCTGCGTATTTTACCATTTTTTTTTCTTTTATTGCCGTAAATCTATGATCTTACTAGAAACTAGAGTATTTTTCCAAGCATTTTTTAGCGATCTCTACTTTAGTTATTTTTCTTTAATTTTTAAAACTTGTGCAGGGAAACTCTTTACGATATTAAAATCGAGAAGACCCATTTGAAGTTTGTCTACAATTTCCTCCCAATTATGCCATCATTTACTCATCTATTGACGACAAATAAGATTAGTAACGTAACAAGTTTTCACGAAGTATGAAATAAGTAATTGAGTAGTGAATAATAAAGTTGAAATCTCAAATCATTTTAGAATAGCACGTCGACGATAAAAAACTAAACGGGAAATTTGGTGAGATTTTAAGAACACCGTGTTCTTTTCCCAAACATGCAGATTTTTGGGCATATTAACAAATATACATCTCGGAGTCTCAACGAGTAGAAAGAATGTGGGTTTTATCATCTACTACAACTACAACGATTGTTGAAATTGAAAAAATAAATGCACCAATAACAAAATCAAATTGTCATAACTACTTCTTGATTGTACTTTTGACAGATACGTATTTCGACCTCCTTAGCCGTACGGTACGATACGCGGCTACAAAGCAAAACCATGCGGGTGTGTGGGTTCGATTCCCGGTGCCGGTCTAGACAATTTTCGGATTGGAAATTGTCTTGACTTCCCATAAAAATATCATCGTGTTAGCCTCATGATATACGAATGCAAAAATGGTAACTTGGCTTAGAAACCTCGAAGTTAATAACTGTGGAAGTGCTTAATGAACACTAAGCTGCGAGGCGGCTCTGTCCCAGTGTGGGGATGCAATGCCAAGAAGAAGAAGAAGAAGAAGAAGAAGTATTTCGACCTCAACAGTAAGGCTGTCTTCAGTGCCCATTCGAAGAGCTTCTGTAGGACTAAATTCATCCAGGTGCGATTGAATGCCTTCGAGATACCGAGAGAGACAAAGTAGGCGAGTTTTCCGTGCTCAAAGGCATTCTATTGGACGTCTCAAAGACTGGCAAAATAAGATCCCGTCCATAGCCAAGCTTTTGTCGAGCTTTTGCCCATCGTCCGTCTGCTTCAAATTTTTCGCATAGCTGGCGATTGATCAGCCTCTCGACAACCTTGGAAACACAGGATGTCAGGGAGATTGGCCGGTATTTGAAAGCACCTTGGAAGGAGAGGCTGCTATTTGGTATTGGAAAGAGCGCACTGTTCTTGAAGGCGCGGGTAACCCCTCCAAGCAGCTTCTGCAGTGCAACGAATACTCGACGTTTAATAAAATTATTTTGAGCTTTTTAGTGGAATGTCTTCACTTGTCATAAGACGAGTTTGTACAATCCCATTTAATTCCACCACTTAATTGTACCTTGACAGATACGTATTTCGACCTCAACAGTAAGGTCGTCCTCAGTGTCTCGTACTTGACTCGACGACGACGACCAAGTCGAGTCAAGTACGAGACACTGAGGACGACCTTACTGTTGAGGTCGAAATACGTATCTGTCAAGGTACAATTAAGTGGTGGAATTAAATGGGATTGTACAAACTCGTCTTATGACAAGTACTCGACGTTGCCAATCGATGACACCCAGCAGGCAACCCAGCAGGAACCAGCCATTGCAACTGCCGCAGGTGCAATCAAATCGGAAAGGGAAGTGCCTGCCTGTGATTAGGGCGATCCGCCGGATTTGCACCCGAAAATTCACCAGCTAATCGCTTAGGGGCTGAAATGTACAGGGGATGGACAAAATAATTAGGATAGGCAAATTTTGGGTAAAATTAGATGTGTTGTAACTACTTTAGTTATCATCCGATTTTGACAATTCAGGCATGCCTGAACTAGAAAATTAATGCAGTTTTACGGTATGTCTATGGAACCGACTATGGCCACCGGATTCCGGAGATATTCCGGGTTTTTCGGAGGTAGGTTCAAAGCCGTTAATTTGAGGTGGATATTAGGAGAAGTTGTGGTCAAAACATGAATAATATTAGTAACCACAAATGAAGTAGGGCTCTTGCTGATTAGAACCATATATTGAGATTTGGAATCGGACCAGAATCAAGTGAGATATGGCCATTTCTTTAAAATCGGTTCCGATCGATACTTATCGAAGGGGTCAGGCCACAACTTCATTTGAATCTATTTATAATTTTATTCTAGAAGGCCTCTCATGTGTCAAGTATGAAAAACCAATTGAATAAACGGATCCTGGAGTCGCTGGGATGTCCCCGGGGAACCTGTGAATGGGGACATTTAAGTTTTAGCACCAAAATCAGTCATTCGACGGCTCTTTTTTCATGGTTTTCGATCAGGAAGCGAAGTATGAATATAAAATGGTTCATTGTCGGCTCTGACCGCTTCCAGGATCTACGGATTGGCCCCGGGGAACCTATGGAAGGGGACATTTTAGTTTTTACACCAAAATCAATCATTCGACAGCTCTTCTTTAATATAAGCAAAGTATGAATATAAAATTGACCATTGATGACTCTGACCGCTCTCAGGACCTACAGATTCCCCCCGGAAAACCAGTGGAAAGGAACATTTGAGTTGCAGCACCAAAACCAATAACTCGATGGCTTTTTTTTCGTGATTTTTGATCAGAAAGCGAAGTATGAGTATAAATTGGACCTTTAATGGATCTCACCGCTTCCAGGACTTACGGATTGCCCCTGGGAACTGTGGAAGGGACATTTTAGTTTTAGCACAAAACCAATCATTGATTGGACGGCTCTTTTCATGGATTTCAATCAGAATGTGAAGTATGAACAAGAAATGGACCATTGACGGCTCTGACCGTTTTCTGGACCTACGGATAGCTCACGGGGAACCTGCCTACTTCATACTTCGCTTCCTGATCCAAAGCCATGAAAACAGAGCCGTTGTATGACTAGTTTTGGTGTTGAAACTAAAATGTCCCCTTCCACAAGTTTCCTGGGCCAATCTGTAGGTCCAGAAAGCGGTCAGAGCCCTCAATGGTCCCTTTTATATTCATTTCTCGATTACTAATCGAAACCACTAGAAAAGAGCCGTCGAATGACTGGTTTTGATGCTTAAAATAAAATGTCCCCTTACACAGATTCTCCAGGAGCAATCCGTGGGTCTTGAATTCATACTTCACTTCCTGATCGAAAATCGAATGACTGGTTTTGGTGGTAAAACTAAAATGTCCCCTTCCACAGGTTCCCCGGGGCCAATCCGTAGATCCTGAAAGCGGTCAGAGCCGTCAATGGACCATTTTATATTCATACTTCGCTTCCTGATCAGAAACCATGAAAAAATGTCCCCTTCCACAGGTTCCCCGGGGCCAATCCGTAGGTCCTGGAAGCGGTCAGATGGTCAGCGTCAATGGACCATTTTATATTCATACTTCGCTTCCTGATCGAAAACCATGAAAAAAAAGTGCCGTCGAATGACTAGTTTTGGTGCTAAAACTAAATTGTCCTCTCCCACAGGTTCCCCGGGGCCAATCCGTAGACCCTGGAAAAGGTCAGAGCCGACAATGGACCATTTTATATTCATACTTTGCTTCCTGATCGAAAACCATGAAAAAAGAGCTGTTTTGGTGGTAAAACTAAAATGTCCCCTTCCACAGGTTCCCCGGGGCCAATCCGTAGGTCTTGAAAGCGATCAGAGTCGCCAACGGGCCATTTTATATTCATACTTCGCTTCCTGATCGAAAACTAGGAAAAAAGAGCCGTCGAATGACTGGTTTTGGAGCTAAAAATAAAATGTCCTCTTCCACAGGTTCCTCGGAGGCAACCAGTAAGTCCTGGAAGCGGTCAGAGCTGTCAATGGACCATTTTATATTTATACTTCGCTTCCTGATCGAGGACCATGAAAAAAAAAACCGTCGAATGACTGGTTTTGGTGGTAAACCTAAAATGTCCCCTTCCACAGGTTTCCCGGGGCCAATCCGTAGATCCTGGAAGCGGTCAGAGCCGTCAATGGACCATTTTATATTCATACTTCGCTTCCTGATCGAAAACCATGAAAAAAGAGCCGTCGAACGACTGGTTTTGGTGGTAAAACTAAAATGTCCCCAACCAGTAGGTCCTGGAAGCGGTCAGAGCCGTCAATGGACCATTTTATATTCATACTTCGCTTCCTGATCGAGGACCATGAAAAAGAGCCGTCGAATGACTGGTTTTGGTGGTAAAACTAAAATGTCCCCTTCCACAGGTTCCCCGGGGCCAATCCGTAGGTCTTGAAAGCGACCAGAGTCGTCAACGGACCATTTTATATTCATACTTCGCTTCCTGATCAGAAACCCTGAGAAAAGAGCTTTCGAATGACTGGTTTTGGTGCTAAAACTTAAATGTCCCCTTCCACAGGTTCCCCGGGGCCAATCCGTAGGTCCTGGAAGCGGTCAGAGTCGTAAATTGACCATTTTATATTCATAATTTGCTTCCTGATCGAAAACCATGAAAAAATTGCCGTCGAACGACCGGTTTTTTTTGGTAAAACTAAAATGTCCCCTTCCACAGGTTCTCGGGGATAATCCGTAGATCCTGGAAGCGGTCAGAGCCGTCAATGGACCATTTTATATTCATGCTTCGCTTCTTGATCGAAAACCATGAAAAAAGAGCCGTCGAAAGACTGATTTTGGTGCGAAAACTTGAATGTCCCCATTCACATTCGATGATGTAGTGGTGACCGGGGTGGTTTGTTTCTGCCGTGCAGTGATTAAAAACAATTAATTACGTGTGAAATTGCGACAGTGCCGCAAAAAGTGCTTTTATTCGCGTGCCCTAAAGTGTTAAGTGACGAAATAACCAAAAGACAAATTGTGTCTGCTGGTTATTCTCGTTCAATTTTGATTTTTCAGCCCCAGCAGCAGCTGGCGGCCGGTAAATTTTGTGCTTTGTTTTGTCTCTTTGTGTTCTGTGTCGTCTGCATGGTACCGTTTGCTAGCTGTGTAGGGCATAAGCGAGATGGTTGAGTGCAGTGAGTGTGGCATGGGATCCTGCCCAGTGATTCGCCAATGAGTTGTTCTGGTTGTGGTTGCGCTAAAGTGTACCACTACAAGTGCACATCCATGACTAAACCATTGGCAAAGCTGGTCACGGAGAATGATAATGTTGTGTTTAAGTGTGATAATTGTTTATCAAGCCAGTGTTGTGGCGAGCAGAATGTATTGCTCTCGAACGTCCAAAAGATCGAAGAGGAAATGAAGAAGATTTCTTCTATATCTGATTCGATCGAGGACGTTCGAGATAACATTGCTGCTCAGATAAACATCACGCTAAAAGACGGGATGGAACAATTGGGGAAAAGAGTGCAAAATGCCCTAAATGATGCAGTTAATGGTTTTCGGGACTTAATTGGAAATGAATTGAAAAATATGAAAGGATCATTTTTACAATTTGATGCGACCAATAAAGTAGCTGCAATGAATGTGTCACAAGGTACATCAAGATCGTCTTCGGAATCGAATTTGAATCCCAGAGGTAAAAAGCGTAAAGTTCAAGAAGACGTTGATGATGTTTTCAATGAGAATATTAGCTTCGCGGATGTCGTTAAAAAAAGCACTGGGACTAAAAGTAGTAGTTATAAAGAAAGCAAGAAAAGTGTTGCCATTAATGATGTAAAAGTGGCTAGTAAGACTCGTCCGGTTATTGTGATAAAACCGAAAGAGTCCAATCAAAGTAGCGATGATACTCGCAAGTTTTTGAACAAAAAGTTAGATCCAAAAACACACAAGATCAGTAACTTTAGAAACGGGAAAGACGGCTCTATTATTGCTGAGTGTGCAACAGGGTATAATGTTAACGCTGTCAAAGAAGGCATTCAAAGCGAATTGGGTGAGAGTTATAACGCTGTTGTCCCATCATCGGTGCCAAGATTGAAAGTGATGGGCATGTCTGATAAATTTTCCTCCGATGACTTCATTCAGAATGAAGACATCGCTATAAATGATGTTAAAGTCGTTAGGATGTATGAAAATCCACGTTTTAAGTACAACAAGTACAACGTGGTAATTGAAGTCGATAAAGAGACTCATAGTTGTTTGATAACCGCGAAAAAGGTAAACATAAGGTTCGATCGGTGCCTTGTAGTTCCAGAGATTAGCGTTTTGAGGTGTTTCCAGTGTGGAGAATTTGGGCACATGAGTACGGAGTGTAAGAATGATATTGCGTGCTCAAAGTGCAGTGAACGACACAAGACCTCGGATTGCACGTCAACTGTATTGAAATGTGTCAATTGTTTAAAAATGAATAAGGAACGTAAAATTAATCTGGACGTTAACCACGGGGCATTTAGCACCGAATGTAAAGTTTACAAAAGATTATTTGATCGGAAAAAGAGCAGCTTACGTTTCAATGAATAGCAACCAAGTTCCAGTAGTAATGTGAATAAGTTAAATATTTTGTATTTCAATATTGCTGGGTTATCCACAAACTACGTTGCTTTACGTAAGATTGACAAACAAACTTTCTATCTGAAACACATATTATCGACATTGATGCTTTTGATCAATATAGTATTCCGGGTTACAGTGTGGCTGCTTGTTTATCACATTCGAGACACACTGGCGGTGTTGCTATTTATGTCAAAGAATCGGTTCAGTTCAAGCTTCAATTAAACGAAGTTTGTGATGGAAACTGGTTCTTAGGCATTACAGTTGTACGTGGCATGAAGATGGGTAACTATGGTGTTTTGTATCACTCTCCCAGTTCTAATGACCAGCGATTTGTTGAAATTTTTGAAAACTGGTTGGAGAGGTTTCTAGATCATAGCAAATTAAATGTACTCGCTGGCGATTTCAATATCAATTGGTGTGACGTTCATAATTCGAAGCATTTGAAACATTTGGCAGATTTTTTCAACTTAAAACAGAAAGTTTTGATTATACGCGTATTTCCCGGCACAGTAGAACTTCAATTGATCATGTTTCTTCTAATTTTGATTCAGTTAATACTGTTATTAATTGCGACTTCAAAATAACCGATCATGAAACCATAGTCCTCACTGCTGATGATGAAAAAGGTAATAATAGTAATCTAAATACATCGAAGTGTTGAGGAAATATTCGAAACAAGCAGTTTCGAATCTTGTCGAAAGAAACGTGGATTTTCAAACAAATGGCGGATCTTTGGATCACAAATCAGCTGTTCTCACGAATGTCATAAAAACCTGTACCAATCAATTAGTTGAACAAAAGTTTGTATCTCAAAATAATTCGAACAGCTGGTACAATTTAGACCTCTTGCGCCTTAAACGTAAAAGGGATAAGTTGTACAGAAAATTTTGTAGACATAATAGTGATTATCGTTGGAATAGGTACCAGGTTGCGCGTAATAAATATTCGCAACGTTTGAAACGTACGCGATGCGAATATATTCAGAGGAAAATTGATCAACATCAAAACAACAGCAAAGAGTTATGGAAAATATTGAAATCACTTTTGAAACCTAGTACTAGTAAACCGCGGTCCATAACTTTTGATGGCACACTAGAACTATCAGAACAATTAATTGCAGATAAGTTTAACGAATATTTTGTCAGCAGTGTTTCATCGATTAATGCATCTATTGAATTAGTTGATGAACCCGACGAAATCCGACAGCCGATCAATGTTAACTGTAGATTTGAAGGCTTTCACCCAATAACATTGGAAGAATTAAGGAATATTTGCTTCTCGATGGGAAAAACGGCTGGTGTAGATAACGTAAATGCAAAAGTGATACAAGACTGCTTTGATGTCATCGGAGACAGTTTGCTGGACCTAATTAATGAATCTATACAAACTGGGCACGTGCCACAAGTTTGGAAGGAATCTCTTGTGATTCCCATACAAAAAGTTGCTGGAACGATTAAATCCGAAGAGTTTCGTCCCATCAACATGTTGCACACATTAGAGAAAATTTTAGAACTTGTTATTAAAGGCCAGCTGCTAGAGTATTTAAATAATAATAACTTGCTCATACCGGAACAATCGGGATATCGAGAAGGTCATTCTTGTGAAACCGCATTGAACTTGGTATTGGCTAAATGGAAAGAAAAGTAGAGCAAAAAGATACGATTGTTGCGGTGTTCTTGGATCTAAAACGCGCTTTTGAAACAATTTCTCGGCCCTTATTGTTAAAAACAATTCAGCGCTTTGGAATTTCGGGTTCTGCTTACAAATGGTTTGAAAGCTATTTGAGTGACAGAACTCAACGGACTGCTTTTAACGATTGTGTATCAAGTCCCGTGGAGAACACGCTCGGCGTGCCACAGGGAAGTGTATTAGGGCCTATTTTATTCATTATGTACATAAATGACATGCGACGAGTCTTACGATTTTGTGATATAAATCTTTTTGCTGATGACACCGTGCTGTTCATTGCAGCTAAAAACCTAGAAGAGGCCGTTTCACACTTAAACGAAGATTTGCATTCTCTAAGTAGATGGTTGAAATATAAACAGTTAAAATTGAACATAAGTAAAACTAAGTTCATGATAATTTCGCGGAACCGAATAAGTGAAAATGTCTCTGTTATGATGGATGATGAGGCAATTGATCGCGTACGGGAGATTAAATATCTTGGCGTGATTATTGATGACAAGCTAATATTTGACAAACATATTGACAATGTTATCAAGAAAATTGCCAAGAAGTATGGAATTCTTTGCCGATTAAAAAACGATTTGACCATTGCTAGTAAAATATTGTTGTATAAATCAATCATCTCTCCTCATCTGGATTTCTGCCCGTCCATCCTATTCTTGGCTAACGGTACACAAATATCGAGATTACAGCGTTTGCAAAATAAAATAATGCGCTTGATTTTGAGATGCAATAGGTTCACTTCCTCAACATTTTTGTTAGATACCTTGCAGTGGCTGTCAGAGAAGCAAAAAATTATTTATTCGACTATGGTGTTCATTTTAAAAGTAATTAATGGTTTGCTGTCTCGATATTTGTGTAATCGAATTGGAAGAGGAAGTGACATTCATAGATATAATACGAGAAACGCGGTTGATGTAAGAACACCTTTCTTTTGCATGGTGCTTCACAAAATTCATTGTTCTACAAGGGTGTAAATGTTTTCAATTCGATGCCTACACATCAAACGTGCAGCGACACTAGCACAGTTCAAGAGACAATGTATTTCACACGTCAAAGCTGCATTTTAGACAGCTACTCGACAATTTTTTAGCATTAACTAATTTAAGTTTTGACGAAGTTTTACCCAACGGATACTTTTGTGTGTTTTATTTTTATTTTATTTATTGTTTTTGGGGCATTAACGACTACAACGATCGCCTCGATGATGATGATGGTTTTTTACTTTATTGACGTAATTATTAATTTAACTTTTCTTTGTGTAGTCTACAAGAGTTTGAGCCTCGCGCGCGAAATACAGGTATAAATTATTTCAAATTTAATTTTCGTGTGCCACATTTTGATCTGTTTGAATGATTAGGAGTGAATGACTTTTGTATGGTTACTGCTGAAAGAGTTTTGAATGTTCGATATAGCTATCCAGTAGATTGTTTCGCGGTTAAACTGAAACTTTTGATATCGACGGAGCGGTATCACAAGTGTTGGTGCCTGTATTGTCGAGAATCATTAATACTATAGATACATACTAGTTGTTGAGCGAAAATTGACTTGATACGCGATTCCTGGTGAAACTTTTGAAATCTGTGCGAGAGGTATCACAAGTTTTGCATTTTCATAGAGCTGTATGTATCACTACTGATGTTTTAGCAAGATTGCGGTTTTGGAAAGATCAGTTTTTTAAATTTATATTTTTTGCTGTATAGTGATGTAAAATATTCAAATTTATATCTGTCATAAGAAATCGGATCGTTTTTCTTTTTGGAAATCCGATTGAATGCATATCAATTAATTATCTTAAAGATAACTCGTCTAGCTCAAACCCTTGTAGGGGTATGTGGCGGGACCATCATCATCATCATCATCATCATCACAGGTTCCCCGGGGTTTTTCATTCTTGACACTTTGTTCGCCTCGATGACGATGATGGATTTTATATATATTGACGTAATTGTAATTTGACCTTTTTTTTGTGTAAGTCTACAAAAGTTTGAGTCTCGCGCGCGCAAAGCAGATATGAATGATTTTTATTAAATTTATGTACAGACTTGCGCATTTTCAACTGTTTGAATGATTCTTTGGATTAGTAATGGGCTATCTGGTAGAGTTTTGCTTCCGTGATTGATACCGAAACTTTTGATATCGACGGAGCGGTAACACAAGTTTTAGTTTTGTTGACGACTTAGATTATTAATTTTATTGATGCTTATGAGTGACAAACGTTAAGTGGGCTTGTATAAACATGAAACGCGATTCTTGGTGGAACTTTTGAAATCTGTGCGAGAGGTATCACAAGTTTTGCATTTTAGTATAAACTCGAAGTATCACTACCGATGCTTATGAGAATCTGTAGATGAAAACAACAGTTTTTTCTTAATTTACATTTTTTGCTGGATAGTAATGGAAAGTTATGTAATTCATATCTGTGATGGTAATCAGATCGTTTTTGTTTTTTTTGCAAATCTGATTAAATTGTTATATCAAATTCAATTAATTATCTTAACCTTTTGTCTGTGCTCTGGGGTCAATATGACCCCAGGCCACTTTGAGTGGTTGCCATTTTTTTAGTTTTCAACCGATTCTCCTATTTTTTGGTAGTTTGGTAGAACTTGTCGAGATCTGTCTCCCAAGTGCAAATTCGCTTGAAAAATCCTGAAAATATGCGCTACAGTGTACTTTTTTCAAAAAACTTACGTTGTTCTGTGCTCTGGGGTCAAATTGACCCAAATTGAAATAGCTATAACTTTTGTAATGTTTGGCGAATTTTGGATTTTTGGTGCTGCTGCGAAAGATAATTTAATCATCTTTCAGGTCGTTACCAAAGATTGACTATAGGTGGGCAGGTACATCGCGGGGAGGGGTTTGCGTGAAAAAGGTTGTACCCATGATTTGTTATGCTTATTTTACTTATATCTGAAAATACTACCCATTTTGAACTGCACCTTTTCAAAAAGGTTATGCAGGAAGGCGTGTGCTTTGACAAGAGGCATTGACTAGTTTAGAGCTTGGTCGCTAGGTGGCGATATATTTGAATTCATTATTTTAGACTACTCAAGTAATTCCGATATATGGAATTTTCCTCATTGTAAATATTCTTATCGCACAAATTTGAAATTAGAAAGATGAACGTCTTTCACAAAGTTCGTCTGGTGGGAATGGACTGTCATGTGACAGAATAAATATTTAGGAAATTTACAAATAGGCGGCGCTAGTGTACTTGCAATATTCTTGCATATATGAAATATTTCTTTAGCGTGAGATCCTTCATACCTACACCCAAGTTGTATTCGCCAACACTGTTCAGGATGTCTAACGCTATAAAGCGGTGCTCAATATAATGAGCACTTCTTCCAATTTTTAAATGTGTGCGATAAGAATATTTACACTGAGGAGAACTCTATATATCGGAATATCTTGAGTAGTCTTAAATAATGAATTCAAATATACCACATCCTGACGGCCGAGTTCTAAACTTATCAACGCCTCATGTCAAAGCACATGCCTTCCTGTATAACCTTTTTTAAAAAAGGTGCAGTTCAAAATGGGTAGGAATTTCGGATATAAGTAAAATAATCATGAAAAATCACTGTTTTTGTACCCTTGTTCACTAAAACCACTCCCCGCGATGTACCCGCCCACCAATAGTCAATCTTTGGTAACGACCTGAAAGATGATTAAATTATCTTTCGAAACAGCCCCAAAAATCCAAAATTGACCAAACATTAAAAAAGTTATAGCTATTTTAATTTGGGGTCAATTTGACCCCAGAGCACAGACAACGTAAGTTTTTTTAAGCACAGACAGAAGGTTAAAGATAAATCGTCTAGCTCAAACCTTTGTAGGGGTATGTGGCGGGACCATCATCATCATCATCATCATCATCATCATCATCAACACATTAGAGGCTTTCTAGAATAAAATAATAATGGACCATCTATCAAAAAGCGAGATTCAAATGAAGTTTTGGCCTGACCCCTTTGATAAGTATCGATCGGAACCGATTTTAAAGAAATGGCCATATCTCACTTGATTCTGGTCCGATTCCAAATTTCAATATATGGTTCCAATCAGCAAGAGCCCTACTTCATTTGTGGTTACTAATATTATTCAATTTTTAACCACAACTTCTCCTAATATCCACCTCAAATTTATAATTTTGAACCTACCTCCGAAAAACCCGGAATATCTCCGGAATCCGGTGACCATAGTCGGTTCCATGGACATACCGTATAATTGCATTAATTTTCTAGTGCAGGCATGCCTGAATTGTCAAAATCGGATGATAACTAAGGTAGTTACAACACATCTAATATTACCCAAAATTTGCCTATCCTAATTATTTTGTCCATCCCCTGTACATACATTACGGCTCTGCAGCGAGGGTGTAAAAGTGATGCCAGTAAATAAGGACCACCATTAATCCGTAGTGGAGTTCCTCGCGACTAGCTTTACCTGGTCCATCTGGAATACTGCTCCACCATCTGGAAGGACCTGAAACTGGTCGCCGTTATAAATTACACCATCGTTGACTAGGAGCGAAGGCAAGTGCAGCAACTGCATCAACTTTGGGCACGGTACCATGGTACCTGCAGGAACTGCTGCATGAAGCCGCGTTGTAATAAATGCGGTGAACCCCATCCGACCGACAAGTGCGACAAGATCTTATAAAATAGTATGGGTACATTTAAAAGAAGCGTGTCAGATTCATCACATCTCACATCCATCGACGCATCAAGAAGTCATCTTATGGACTTATGATTGTCATAATTCCATTCTTATGAAATGTTCTCATTAGATGAGTCTTATAAAAATTGTACGAGTCATTTTCTGGTATAGAATTGTTTCTAGCGACGTAGATTCCAATGTGTGGATTCCAATGCGTGGAAACCGTCCACGATCTCGACGCCTGCGCCATCCTACATTGTTGGTATGAGTCTCAGTACCAGCACGCGGGCCATCCGTCTAGGGATTTCCGTAAGCGAAACCGCAACACGTCGGTAAAGGACTACCTGGCTGGCCCGGCGGGCAACAGACAACGGTAGATGTGCGTAGGCTGTTGTATATTGAAGTGAGGGCTCGATTATGAAAACTCTTCGATAAATGAAACATATTTCTCTCGTCTACTAGAAATTGTTCCGGATTTTGCAGATATTTTGATATTTTCTGATTTAAGAATGCTCCACACATTTATTGATATTCCTTTTTTCAAGATTCTTGAGACGATTTCCTCTGTATTGGTGGGACGCCCGCCAGAAAGACAGTGTTATTGTGGATCGGAATGATCACTATTCTGCGTGATGGGACACATAGAAAGAGCTATTAAACACGGTTTGCATTCGCTGTTGGAAGTACCACCCATCGTTTGTTCCTTAGAAGAGATGCAGCTAAGGATTGGGTGGAATGGGTACAATTCTTATGTACTGCAGAGGTCACATTTTTTAGTCTCAATACATGAAATCATCAATTTGAAAAAAATGCACAATGGTGCACAATATTCTTAGCTCAGGATATATAAATCGAGCAAATGGAGCAATTATCAAATTCAGCAAATCAATCTGTTCAGATATGTACAATACATCGGTTGATTCCATAATAGACATTACACATAGAATATAGAATAGATTTTGAAGAATAGACCCCATCTCGCGGTCCATAGCCTCTTACCCAGCAACTCCTATCCCTACCTCCCCGTGGTGCTGGCCGGGATACGAGCAACCTTAGGGAAGATCGGGTAACCAACCCCGGTGGGAACTATGGTCGTATGCTGACAGGGAAGGGGGGTTTGCTCTTCCGGAGGTGCAAATCTTATTGACCGTCTGTTCTCCATGTCAGGATCGGCTCACAACAGCGTCTGTTCCCCATGTTAGGGGCGGCTGATCATCGTCCGAGTGCCAGCGAGGGACTCTAAGTGAAACTGTGCACCATGGTCCACCGGAAATAAGGAGGAATGGTCCTCCGGAAATTTAGGGGTTTGGTGTCAGGCCCTGCAAGCCAGCCTTTAAAAATCATAAGCAACGAACAATCAACAAGAGAGTACGGACCGGAACCATCGGCGAAGACCACTGCGACGAAAAGGGACTAGCGATTGGAAACTCGGTTCGTGGAACTGCAAATCTCTCAACTTCATCGGGAGCACACGCTTACTCGCCGATGTGCTCAAGGACCATGGATTCGGCATCTTAGCGCTGCAGGAGGTTTGTTGGAAGGGATCAATGGTGCGAACGTTTAGAGGTAATCATACCATCTACCAGAGCTGCGGCAGCACACACGAGCTGGGAACAGCTTTCATAGTGATGGGTGATCAATGAGAGAATGTGCAGGTTGAGGATCAAAGGCCGGTTCTTCAACTTCAGCATAATCAACGTCCATAGCCCACACTCCGGAAGCACTGATGATGATAAGGACGCATTCTACGCGCAGCAGGAACGTGAGTACGACAGCTGCCCAAGCCACGACGTCAAAATCATCATAGGAGATTTGAACGCTCAGGTTGGCCAAGAGGAGGAGTTTAGACCGACTATTGGAAAGTTCAGTCTCACCGGCTGACGAACGAAAACGGCCTACGACTAATTGATTTCGCCACCTCCAAGAATATGGCCATTCGCAGCACCTACTTCCAACACAGCCTCCCGTATCGGTACACCTGGAGATCGCCACTGCAGACAGAATCACAAATCGACCACGTTCTGATTGATGGACGGCACTTCTCCGACATTATCGACGTCAGGACATATCGTGGCGCTAACATCGACTCTGACCACTATCTGGTGATGGTTAAACTGCGCCCAAAACTATCCGTCATCAACAATGTTCGGTACCGACGACCGCCGCGGTACGACCTAGAGCGACTGAAGCAACCTGATGTCGCCACTGCATACGCGCAGCATCTCGAGGCAGCGTTGCCGGAAGAGGGTGAGCTCGATGGGGCCCCTCTTGAGGACTGCTGGAATACAGTCAAAGCAGCCATTAACGACGCAGCGGAGAACAACGTCGGGTATATGGGTCGAAGTCGACGGAACGATTGGTTCGACGAAGAGTGCAGACAGATTCTGGAGGAGAAGGACGCAGCGCGGGCGGTCGCGCTGCAGCAAGGTACCCGGCAGAACGTGGAACGTTATAGACGGAAGCGGAGACAGCAGACCCGCCTTTTTCAGGAGAAGAAACGCCGCCTGGAAGAAGCGGAGTGCGAGGAGATGGAACAGCTGTGCCGTTCTCAAGATACACGCAAGTTCTATCAGAAGCTCAACGCATCCCGCAAAGGCTTCGTGCCGCGAGCCGAAATGTGCCGGGATAAGGATGGGAGCATCTTGACGGACGAACGTGTGGTGATCGAAAGGTGGAAGCAGCACTACGAGGAACATCTGAATGGCGCTGAGAGTATAGGCAATGAAAGTCAAGGCAGCGGAGGAGATGACTACGTCAGTTCAGCGGACGATGGAAGCCAACCAGCCCCCACCTTGAGGGAAGTTAAGGATGCCATTCAACAGCTAAAGACCAATAAAGCAGCTGGTAAGGATGGTATCGGAGCTGAGCTCATCAAGATGGGCCCGGAAAAGCTGGCCACTTGCCTGCACAAACTGATAGTCAGAATCTGGGAAAACGAACAGCTACCGGAGGAGTGGAAGGAAGGGGTTATATGCCCCATCTACAAGAAAGGCGACAAACTGGAGTGTGAGAACTTTCGAGCGATCACCATCCTTAATGCCGCCTACAAAGTGATATCCCAGATCATCTTCCGTCGTCTGTCACCATTAGTGAACGAGTTCGTGGGAAGTTATCAAGCCGGCTTCGTTGACGGCCGCTCGACAACGGACCAGATCTTTACTGTACGGCATTTCCTTCAAAATGCCGTGAATACCAGGTCCCAACGCACCATCTGTTCGTTGATTTCAAGGCGGCATACGACAGTATAGACCGCGTAGAGCTATGGAAAATTTTGGACGAGAACAGCTTCCCTGGAAAGCTTACCAGACTGATCAAAGCAACGGTGGATGGTGTGCAAAACTGTGTGAAGATTTCGGGCGAACACTCCAGCTCGTTCGAATCGCGCCGAGGACTAAGACAAGGTGATGGACTTTCGTGCCTGTTGTTCAACATTGCGCTAGAAGGTGTCATGCGGAGAGCCGGGTGTAACAGCCGGGGTACGATTTTCAACAGATCCAGTCAATTTATTTGCTTCGCGGATGACATGGACATTGTCGGCCGAACATTTGCAAAGGTGGCAGAACTGTACACCCGCCTGAAACGTGAAGCAACAAAAGTTGGACTGGTGGTGAATGCGTCAAAGACAAAGTACATGCTTGTGGGTGGAACCGAGCGCGACAGGGTCCGCCTGGGAAGCAGTGTTACGATAGACGGGGATACCTTCGAGGTGGTCGAGGAATTCGTCTACCTCGGACCCTTGCTAACGGCTGACAACAACGTTAGTCGTGAAATACGAAGGCGCATCATCTGTGGAAGTCGGGCCTACTACGGGCTCCAGAAGAAACTGCGGAAAAAAGATTCGCCACCGCACCAAATGTGTCATGTACAAGACGCTAATAAGACCGGTTGTCCTCTACGGACATGAAACATGGACAATGCTCGAGGAGGACTTGCAAGCACTCAGGTATTCGAGAGACGGGTGCTTAGGACCATCTTTGGCGGTGTACAAGAAGACGGTGTGTGGCGGCGAAGAATGAACCATGAGCTCGCCCAGCTCTACGGCGAACCCAGTATCCAGAAGGTAGCTAAAGCCGGAAGGGTACGATGGGCAGGGCATGTTGCAAGAATGCCGGACAGCAACCCTGCAAAGATGGTGTTCGCTTCCGATCCGGCAGGTACGAGACGACGTGGAGCGCAGCGAGCGAGATGGGCAGACCAGGTGCAGAACGACTTGGCGAGCGTGGGGCGTATTCGAGGATGGAGAGATGCGGCCTCGAACCGTGTATTGTGGCGTCAAATTGTTGATTCAGTGTTATCTGTATAGATGTAGACTAAATAAATGAATGAACATTTTGAATATAGTGGTTTACCGAACAGTTCTGTTGGATGGTCATTTTCTAACCCATTTTATTGGTATGTTATAAAACATCTCGGTCGATGGCAAACTTGTTTCGAGCGAATAGGGTGGGAATTACTTTGTAAAAAACGATTTTTTTGCTGCCTCCGTGCTGCAATGGTTTAGGATTGCACCGACAAATTGGTGCAAATCGCCTGAAGCCAATGTTGAACATGACACAATTTTAAACAACATAGCAGCAGTTTATTTTCATTTTTGTACGTTCATTGGATTGCAGAATATGTAACTGCAATCAGCTATGTACTACCCGGCAAACTATCCTTTCTCATAAATTCTATTTTATTATTTGCCTCAAACCAAATCGCGGAAACAAGCTCAACATGTATGTTGCTGGCATCAAAAGACACAGTACTCGAACACATTGCGCATCTATTCAAATATTCGTTTCCACAGCTCGTGTTCTAAGTTTCCAGTTATTTCCGTGCGAACTATTTCCAATAATATTAAGCTTGTTTGAAACCAAACCAAATATGGAGGGGGCACGTATTCGCTATATTTCCATAAACGACGGAACTTCGCTAGTCGTCGGGTTACAAACGGCAGTTGAATGGAGAAACGGGACCTATACCGTCGAGTAGAGGTACGTATTTATCCAACTGAGTTCAAACTGTAAAGACATCGCACGATTCGAGGAAAATTTGTGCTGCAGTCAAGTTTTGCTACGTACCCCTTACACAGGAAAATGGTACTTGCCTTCTCTTAGAGGAAAATTGCCTGGCAAGGTGCTCTTTCATCTCAGGCGGACCATATATGCATCATCTTCGACTAGAGGAAAATAGAAGAGTGTGTTCCAGCAGCAGTGCATTATGTGTTAGGGTGGTTCAAAAATGCTTTTTTCTTTATATCGTTCATCAGATTGGGGGCCAAACAGTTAGTGATGGCTTCGAAAAATGTCAACTAATTTATAAAAAATAACCATTACTTTTCCATTTGTCTTCAGTGATTCGCATTTAACTCTTGTGGAGTCGAATCAAGTATACACAACAGTACAAGACACCACGTTACTTTCTGAACTTTTGGTATATCCTAGTCGAAACTCTTGCATATCGTAAATTACAAACAGTCGCTTGCGTCACTTTTTGCATGTCCTGGAATCGATTCCGTGTGCCAGGCTCCTGATGCTCCTTCGACGATGTCGATGCGACGACGACGGTGGGTGGAATTTATGAAGAAATTTCCCGGTCGGTGCGTTTCGGTGGAATTGCGCGGAGTTCTATTTTCTGTGCGGTAATTGGTATTTGGTTCCACTCCGGCGGTTTTGATCGTGTATACCCAGGTGACGGCATTGGATGCCGTTATTGTGGCGATGAAATATTCCATTCATTCATCAGAGGAGTAAAAAGTGTAGGACAATGGAATCAAACTGAATAGAGAATTTCATTGGAATTGTGTTGGATTTTCAAATATGCTTGTGATTATGATGACGTAGAGAGTTAATTACTTCTGCATGACGAATTGGCGATTCAGATTGACTTTATTGAAGTGTACACTCACCGGCATGACTTGCAGATAGGAATGTGGCATGAAACCTGTTCAAAGAATATGTACCTGAAAAAAAGCAAAAAAACGCTATTTTAGTTAGATTTATGTTTGTGAGCATTGGTCAGAGAAGTCATCATGCTCTACCCAAGCCGTTCCTGAATGGACGTTAGGCAAAGTGACAGCGATTTCAACAATGCTGTTCGATTTGTATTTTAATTGTTTTCAACTAGGCTAAAGAAGTTATATAGCAGTCTAAAGTTGCCCCTGTTTTGCTAAGTCTATTGCTGTACTATGCCAACCATATAGTCTTCGAAGGGTTTACAGATCATCTCCAACTGATCGATTCATCTCCACTCTCCCTCGGATATCGGGCACTCCGGGGACAAGACCTCTGTTTCCTTCACTTCAATTTACATTTACATTCAAGTCACAATCACTTATTAATACCTTATTTTCAACTTTTATTTTTCAGTTCTCAAAAGAAATTCAAATCGATCTCGAAATAGAGTTGACTTAGCAATTCCCCTGAGTCAATCGCACTGCGGGACAATAGCAATCGCTGTTTTCTGATCGAGTTTTCAATATTTTAACTTAAACTTACATTGGTTCCAATTGTGCGTATGATACCACTCGCCCCCTTCGACCACACCACATGTTGTAAAATTATTTAATTACTCTTAAAATATTCAGTTGTAGTGACAACTAAAGTGCCCACCTGAATCATAGCGACCATTGGAGGTGAGTGGATATGCGGCACTATGCCTACAGCATGTCCTGCTGTGAGCAGCAATCAATCAGCCACTGATTGGATGATTCGACTTACCGAAGGCAATCGATGCGACTCCATCCTACTCAGGCTTGGGTGTTCGACAATGTTTGGAAACTCGATATGAATCAGTATGAGACCTTATTCCTTTATTCCTTTATTCATTCCTTTATTCCTTTATTCCTTTATTCCTTTATAACTAATTCCTTTATCCCTTCATCTCTTCATTCATATTTTCCTTTATTCATTTATTCCTTTATTCATTTGTTCTTTTATTGATTTATTCCTTTGTTCCTTTATTGGTTTATTCCTTTATTCCTATATTCCTTTATTTCTTTATTGCTTTATTCCTTAATTCCTTTATTCTTTTATACCTTTATTCCTTTATTCATCTATTTATTTATTCCTTTATTCCTATATTGCTTGATACATTTCCTCCTGTATTCATTTATTTCCTTGTTCCAATATTACATTTTTTTGTTTTTATAAATATGTCATGCCTTTTCAAACAAAAGTGTCTTGCTTTCGAACATGGAACAAATTTAAAACAAACAAAATGTTAAATGCATTTTTAGTACTTCAGGACCAGACTTACTTAGCCCTACTCACAATGCATTGCAATCTCAATCAAAGGCAAAATGCAGATCAGTGACAATTTGCTCATTGCCCTGTTTACGATAATAAATGGAACATTAAATATGACGGAGCAAACAAACCGCACAATCGACTTCAATTAAATAATTAATTCCACATTCATTGAAGATCACAAAACCGGGTGATTAATACCCGCGCATTATTGCGCTCATTGAAGTAGGTACCTTCCCGGTAAGCCCGGAAAGCCACAATGGGTGGTGATTCATGATATTTGATCAGATTATAATTTTACGCCGCAGTCACAATTGCGGGAGGAACAACGCCCACTCACCGGGAACGAAAAATAAATCATACCATCTGTTTGCGCAAATTATTATCCATTCGCCGAAAAGTACTGTGATGTATGGGTTTTCTACATGTGTGCAAAATTTGACACCGGCCGGGACGGCAAAACAAGGTGTTTGTCCGTTCAAATAAGTAGCATTGCATATAATCCCTTTGTTGAAAATAAATCCCGATTGATGTTCACACTACTTCCTTAAGCTAACTGAGTATTTTCATTCAGATTAGGGATTATGGACCAATCCCTAGGGGATGAATAATTGAGTCTTTTTTGTGAATAACTCTGCCGGGTGACATCGAACAAATAGGTTCAGCACATGGTGCATAATTTATGAGGTGTTTTTTATACGTGCATTATTCATTGGTTTGTATTGCCGTAGTGCAAGGACATATAGCTCACCTACAATACATAATAAAAAAAAGAAACAGTGCATTACAAAGCCCGTCGAACTCATTGCCTTACAACAGGTTTGCATGTGATACATAAATACATACATAGGGACTAGAAGATACAATTTTGTGAAAGTGTTGGAAAACTATATAAAAATTTCTAATATGTTGTAAAAATCGATCAAAATTAGTAATTTGCCTGTTAATATTAAGATGTAAAAAAAATGACGGCTTCAATGACGGTTTTATTCTACTACTGTCAGGGGGGTTTCTATAACTAATTATGCTCAAATTTGACCTAAACATTCTTTACATAAAAAAGAATATTGAGGCCAAATTTCATAAAATTTGGTCAACAAAAAGCCCCTTGACAATAATAGAACAAAACCAGCCAAAGCCGTCATTTAAACAATATCGAAAAAAAGATTTAATCTCCCTCGTCAAACAAAATCAGCTACAGTATATCAAATAAAGGGGAGGCTCGGAAGCCTCCTTTCAAGAGGCTCGGCAGCCTCCTTTCAAGAGGCTCGGCAGCCTCCTTTCAAGAGGGTCGGCAGCCTCCTTTCAAGAGGGTCGGCAGCCTCCTTTCAAGAGGGTCGGCAGCCTCCTTTCAAGAGGGTCGGCAGCCTCCTTTCAAGAGGCTCGGCAGCCTCCTTTCAAGAGGCTCGGCAGCCTCCTTTCAAGAGGCTCGGCAGCCTCCTTTCAAGAGGCTCGGCAGCCTCCTTTCAAGAGGCTCGGCAGCCTCCTTTCAAGAGGCCTTGGAAGCCTCCTTCCAAGAGGCTCGCCCTCCTTTCAAGAGGCTCGGCATTATCCTTTCAAGAGGCCCGGCAGCCTCCTTTCACGAGGCTCGGCAGCCTCCTTCCACGAGGCTCGGAAGCCTCCTTCAAGAGGCTCGGCAGCCTCCTTTCAAGAGGCTCGGCAGCCTCCTTTCAAGAGGCTCGGCAGCCTCCTTTCAAGAGGCTCGGCAGCCTCCTTTCAAGAGGGTTTTCAGCCTCCTTTCAAGAGGCTTGACAGCCTCCTTTCAAGAGGCTTGACAGCCTCCTTTCAAGAGGCTCAGCAGCCTCCTTTCAAGAGGCCTGGCAGCCTCCTGTCAAGAGGCTCTGCTGTCTCCTTTCATGCGTCTCGGCAGCCTCCTTTCAAGTGGCTCGGCAGCCTCCTTTCGAGAGGCTCAGCAGCCTCCTTCAAGAGGCCTGGCAGCCTCCTTTCAAAAGGCTCAGCAGCCTCCTTTCAAGAGGCCTCGGCAGCCCCCTTTCAAAAGGCTCGGAAGCCTCCTTTCAAGAGGCTCGGCAGCCTCCTTCAAGAGGCTCGGCAGCCTCCTTTCAAGAGGCTCGGCAGCCTCCTTTCAAGAGGCTCGGCAGCCTCCTTTCAAGAGGCTCGGCAGCCTCCTTTCAAGAGGCTCGGCAGCCTCCTTTCAAGAGGCTCGGCAGCCTCCTTTCAAGAGGCCCGGAAGCCTCCTTTCAAGAGGCCCGGAAGCCTCCTTTCAAGAGGCCCGGAAGCCTCCTTTCAAGAGGCCCGGAAGCCTCCTTTCAAGAGGCCCGGAAGCCTCCTTTCAAGAGGCCCGGAAGTCTCTTTTCAAGAGGCCCGGAAGCCTCCATTCAAGAGGCCCTGAAGCCTCATTTTAAGAGGCCCGGACGCCTCCTTTTAAGAGGCCCGGACGCCTCCTTTAAAGAGGCCCAATAGCCTCCTTACAGGAGGCCCGCAAGCCCCCTTTCAAGAGGCCCGGAAGCCTCCTTTCAAGAGGCCCGGAAGCCTCCTTTCAAGAGGCCCGGAAGCCTCCTTTCAAGAGGCCCTGAAGCCTCCTTTCAAGAGGCCCGAAGCCTCCTTTCAAGAGGCCCGGAAGCCTCCTTTCAAGAGGCCCGAAGCCTCCTTTCAAGAGGCCCAAGCCTCCTTTCAAGAGGCCCGGAAGCCTCCTTTCAAGAGGCCCTGAAGCCTCCTTTCAAGAGGCCCGGAAGCCTCCTTTCAAGAGGCCCGGAAGCCTCCTTTCAAGAGGCCCGAAGCCTCCTTTCAAGAGGCCCGGAAGCCTCCTTTCAAGAGGCCCGGAAGCCTCCTTTCAAGAGGCCCGGAAGCCTCCTTTCAAGAGGCCTGGAAGCCTCCTTTCAAGAGGCCCGGAAGCCTCCTTTCAAGAGGCCCGGAAGCCTCCTTTCAAGAGGCCCGGAAGCCTCCTTTCAAGAGGCCCGGAAGCCTCCTTTCAAGAGGCCCGGAAGCCTCCTTTCAAGAGGCCCAGAAGCCTCCTTTCAAGAGGCCCGGAAGCCTCCTTTCAAGAGGCCCGGAAGCCTCCTTTCAAGAGGCCCGGAAGCCTCCTTCCAAGAGGCCCGGAAGCCTCCTTCCAAGAGGCCCAAGAGGCCCGGAGCCTCATTTCAAGAGTCCCGGAAGCCACCTTTCAAGAGGCCCGAAGCCTCCTTTCAAGAGGCCCGAAGCCTCCTTTTAAGAGGCCCGGAAGCCACCGTTCAAGAGGCCCGGAAGCCTCCTTTCAAGAGGCCCGGAAGCCTCCTTTAGAGAGGCCAGGAGGCCTCCGTTCGTGACGGGCGTAAGCCCGCTTGCAAGAGGCCCGGAAGCCTCCTTTCAAGAGGCCCGGAAGCCTCCTTTCAAGAGGCCTGTCCTTTCAAGAGGCCCGGAAGCCTCCTTTCAAGAGGCCCGGAAGCCTCCTTTCAAGAGGCCCGGAAGCCTCCTTCAAGAGGCCCGAAGCCTCCTTTCAAGAGGCCCGGAAGCCTCCTTTCAAGAGGCCCGGAAGCCTCCTTTCAAGAGGCCCGAAGCCTCCTTTCAAGAGGCTCGGAAGCCTCCTTTCAAGAGGCCCGGAAGCCTCCTTTCAAGAGGCCCGGAAGCCTCCTTTCAAGAGGCACGAAAGCCTCCTTTCAAGAGGCACGAAGCCTTCCTTCAAGAGGCCCGGAAGCCTCCTTTCAAGAGGCCCGGAAGCCTCCTTTCAAGAGGCCCGGAAGCCTCCTTTCAAGAGGCCCGGAAGCCTCCTTTCAAGAGGCCCGGAAGCCTCCTTTCAAGAGGCCCGGAAGCCTCCTTTCAAGAGGCCCGGAAGCCTCCTTTCAAGAGGCCCGAAGCCTCCTTTCAAGAGGCCCGGAAGCCTCCTTTCAAGAGGCCCGGAAGCCTCCTTTCAAGAGGCCCGGAAGCCTCCTTTCAAGAGGCCCGGAAGCCTCCTTTCAAGAGGCCCGGAAGCCTCCTTTCAAGAGGCCCGGAAGCCTCCTTTCAAGAGGCCCGGAAGCCTCCTTTCAAGAGGCCCGGAAGCCTCCTTTCAAGAGGCCCGGAAGCCTCCTTTCAAGAGGCCCGGAAGCCTCCTTTCAAGAGGCCCTGAAGCCTCCTTTCAAGAGGCCCGGAAGCCTCCTTTCAAGAGGCCCGGAAGCCTCCTTTCAAGAGGCCCGGAAGCCTCCTTTCAAGAGGCCCGGAAGCCTCCTTTCAAGAGGCCCGGAAGCCTCCTTTCAAGAGGCCCGGAAGCCTCCTTTCAAGAGGCCCGGAAGCCTCCTTCAAGAGGCCCGGAAGCCTCCTTTCAAGAGGCCCGGAAGCCTCCTTTCAAGAGGCCCGGAAGCCTCCTTTCAAGAGGCCCAGGCCTCCTTTCAAGAGGCCCGGAAGCCTCCTTCAAGAGGCCCGGAAGCCTCCTTTCAAGAGGCCCGGAAGCCTCCTTTCAAGAGGCCCGGAAGCCTCCTTTCAAGAGGCCCGGAAGCCTCCTTTCAAGAGGCCCGGAAGCCTCCTTTCAAGAGGCCTGGAAGCCTCCTTTCAAGAGGCCCGGAAGCCTCCTTTCAAGAGGCCCGGAAGCCTCCTTTCAAGAGGCCCGGAAGCCTCCTTTCAAGAGGCCCGGAAGCCTCCTTTCAAGAGGCCCGGAAGCCTCCTTTCAAGAGGCCCAAGCCTCCTTTCAAGAGGCCGGAAGCCTCCTTTCAAGAGGCCCGGAAGCCTCCTTTCAAGAGGCCCGGAAGCCTCCTTTCAAGAGGCCCGGAAGCCTCCTTTCAAGAGGCCCGGAAGCCTCCTTTCAAGAGGCCCGGAAGCCTCCTTTCAAGAGGCCCGGCAGCCCCCTTTCAAGAGGCCCTGAAGCCTCCTTTCAAGAGGCCCGGAAGCCTCCTTTCAAGAGGCCCGGAAGCCTCCTTTCAAGAGGCCCGGAAGCCTCCTTTCAAGAGGCCCGGAAGCCTCCTTTCAAGAGGCCCGGAAGCCTCCTTTCAAGAGGCCCGGAAGCCTCCTTTCAAGAGTCTCGGAAGCCTCCTTTCAAGAGACTCGGAAGCCTCATTTTAAGATGCTCGGAAGTCTTCTTTCAAGAGGCTCGGAAGCCCTCAATAGTCATATAAGTCCTGTAGGAAGCTTTTAGCCTATTTCTACGCTTCTCGGAAGTCTCTTTTCAAGGAAGAGTCAAGTGAATTTCAAAAACCCAGATTAATCCACCTAGCGGTGATGGTGCCTTTCTCGTTTTCTTCTTCGAGTGAGTAATTTCTGCGCACTTTTGGTATAATAAAAAAAGGATTTTGGCCATAACTTCTGAGCCCATAGTCTGATCCGGCAAATTTTCATTTGGAAATAATGGGACAGGATTTTGCGTCGAATGCAAGTTGTTGCAAGCAAATCGGCTGAGGGTAGGTGCCTAAAAATGAGTGAGATTTTTTTTTGTAAAAAATGTATTTTTGCCATAACTCCGAATCCCATGGTCCGATACCGTCAATTTTCAATACGAAACAATGAAATAAGATTTCACGTCGAATGCAACTTGTTGCGAGCAAATTCTGGGGAACTGTGCCGGTTTTGGCCATGTTCCTTATTTGGCCAGTTTTGCGAATTATTTCCAACAAGAGATATATCCCCCACGATTCAACGCTACTTTCAACTGATTGATTATTTTGGAAAAATATGTATTTTTCAGGGTTGGCCAAATTAGGCACTAAGTTGGTCAAAACCGGTGCACTTCCCCTAAGTGCCTGAAAAATGAGTGAGAATTGTGTATGTGTTCTTATGTAAAAAAAATAATTTTTGCCATAACTTCGAAACCCATATTACGATCTGTCCAACTTTCAATAGGAAACAATAGGACAGGAATCTGCGTCGAATGCAACTTGTTACGAGTAAATCAGCTAAGAGTAAGTGCTAAAAAGTGAGTGAGAATTTTTCTTGTGAAAAAAAAATATTTTGACCATAACTCCGAAGCCCATTTTCAATACGAAACAATGGGATTCCGCGTCGAATGCAGCTTGTTGCTAGGAAATTGGTTAAAGATAAGTGCCTGAAAAATGAGTGAGATTATTTAGCGCACACACATACACACACATATACACACAGACATCACCTCAATTCAACGAGCTGAGTCGATTGATATATAATACTATGGATCTCCGGGCCTCCTATAAAAAGTATGTTTTTGGAGCGAGCATATAGCCTTTACGTATACGAGAAAGGCAAAAAGTGATTTTTCCAATACAGGTTTTGAAATTAGTATTTTTGCCAAAAATTTTTGATCCCATAGTTTGATTATAGGAAACAATAATAGGACAGGATTCGCCGTCGAATGTAACTTGTCGCAAGCAAAGCGGTTAAGGATGAGTGCCCGTAAAATGAATGAGTTTTTTGCAGCTAATATTTTTTTTATCATTGATGTTTAGCTACACATTCTGGAATAACATTGAACAGACCATCAACAGACATAAACTTCGCGCTTGCTGCGGATTCAGTAATCGGACCGATCAAAGAAACTTCAGAATCGCGAGGTAGGTCGAAACTATTCAGAATCGAGAATAGATTTGCTTTAATTGATGAATACCATCTTTTCCATTATTTCCATTATTATAACACCTAGCGCTCATCATGGGCCACAGTTTGTCGTTGAAAAGCACCGACGATGCTTCTTTGCTTTTTTGCCTTTTGCGCTTCTCCAACTTTGTTCTGCTTACGTTTTAGCATGACTATGAAAAATTAGATGCATATCAAACGTATTTTTCCATGAATTGTCAAGGGTTACATACCTAGCAACCAACTGACTACCATCCACGTACAAAACTCCCTTCGGGTACTGTTTTACAGGGTCTGCGTCTGCACCACACGATAATCTTCATTTCTCAATATTACCCGACTCTACACTTTTAAGAATGTTCAATTTGTAAATCGAAGGCTCGAATGTGAACTTGTCACAACATCGGTAACTTAACAGACAGATTCGCGCAAGACATAATAACTGCGGGGTAGTATCTAAGCGAAAAATGCGAAGAACTACATGAATTATGTTCTTGCATAATGATTGAAGTAGTGAGGTAAAAAAAAGAAAGAAAAGAAAAATTCTCACTCACTTTTTAGGCACTTATCCCTAGCAGATATGCTCGCAACACGTTTAATTCGACGCAGAATCTTGTCCCATTGTTTCGTATTGAAATTTGAACAGATCGTAATTTACAGAATTTTCAAGCCTTTTAGTGGAAATTATAAAATTTAGCGGCAATCATCAAATTCCGCGGGTTTCGTGGCTTCCGCGAAATTGCGAATTTCCACAACCCATATTATCAGGAGGGGTTTGAGGTCCAAACATTCTGAATTTCAGCCTGATTATGGTATGATATTTAAGAAAATGGTGTGACCCAATTTGAGCCATTATCTGTCAAAGCCCTAATTTTCGTTTATAGATGTGTCGTGTGATCAATTCGTCTCTATACTACGGTCCATGTCAAACATCTCTGTCCTGGCCTGTTGCATTGCCAACTAGACGCAATGTTATTTCAATTACACCTTTTCCCTTTGATTCATATGCACCAACAATTTGCCATGTGTATGCATGCATGCATGAAAATAAGTAATACACTGAGGTTGCGTTTTACGCGGTTTACGTTTTGTTATTCACAGACGTTGGATTTTTTAAAACATTGATTTGACTCCACGAAAAAATCCACAAAAAATCGAAGAAAAATCTGTGACAATTAAGGTCGATCGAGAAATTGATAAAATCTAACCGCGTGAAATGCGACCCCAGTGTAATAACCTACTTTCAAATAAATTACGACTCTGAAACAATAAATGCCATAATGTACCAAAAGAGAACCCATAATCAGCATTTCTGCGAAATGTTGCCTCTGGGTAATATTCCTAGCGGGGAGTGGCTTTGAATTCAAAATTAGCAGTTACTGTTTCGCAGTACATAGTCGGAAACTCATTTGCACTTGTGCGTATATTGGGTACTATTTATGGCTTCCATTAACGATCCCACACACCACGCACCAATTTTCCCGGAATGGCCTTAATCAGAGCCATTCTCTTATTCGCTGCGAGAGGAAAAAACAACAAAACAAAACAAAAGAGAATTGCTTGGAAAATTTTACACCACATAATGGATTCACTTTTCCAATTATAATATGTCATTGTTTAAACTGATTGGCTACATTCCATCGCCCGATTCAGCCGTCATAAATAAGGGAGCATGTCCCACAATGTTCTTCATACGACGTAAGCTTTTTTTATATTGCCACTTGATATTTGGATTTTTGTTCTTTTTTTCTACTTCTCCAAAAATATTACCTTTGGATGGGTTGAAATGATATTTACAAGGAAATTGACTTAGTTACTAAGTAAACACGTTGTGTAAAGTTTCCTTTAGAGATTTGTTTCGCTTCTGATTAAATCTCGGGTACTTATTCAAAAGGACGTATGTGATTTTGTAAACAAAGATTCAAACGTCAATTTGTCCAATCTGATGGCACTCCCACGCAAACCAACACCAGCTAGCCGAAGGCTTAACCTACCAGTCTGTGGTGATGGTTTGCGGGGAGTGCTATCGGATTGGACAAATCGACATTTGAATCTTTGTTTACAAAATCACATACGTCCTTTTGAATAAGTACCGAGAAATTTATATTTGTTGCGGCACGTTATAGGGGAACTAGGTTTAAAATGCGCCAGTCAGCTAATACGAGCCATTGCATTTTCTGGGTTAATAGGCTAAATTAAGTTACAAAACCGATGGCAGCTGGCGCCTAAACATGTTTTTAGATCAACAAATTCAAAATAATAGTCAAGACATTTATAATAAAATTTTTAAAAATAAAATTATTTTTTTCCGCTTTTTGATAAAATTTAAGCTTCCGTTCCCTTAAGGATTTTCCACTAGATAAAAACATTTTTTCATTAATCTTTGCACATGTCTGGAAAAACAAATTAGTAAAGATTGTGCCAAGTTACTAAAAAGTTAACTTTACTACATTTTTCTTAGAAAAACACACATTTTATTAAAACCTCTGCATGCAGGATAAAACGCGCCCATCTAATGACTATGGATGTCATAGTTTGAGAAGGGTGTGTGCCGATAATTTATTTTAAAATATTATCAATTAAAAAGTAAAAAAAGTAAGAATTGAAAAGTGATAAAATAAAAGTGAAAAGTGATGAGTGAGAAGTTATGAGTGATGAGAAGTGAGAAGTGAGAAACAACAAGTGAGAAGTAGGAATTCAGAATTCGACTAAAAAGCCCTAAATAGCTTTATAATCAATCGTGAATTGTAAGCTGGATTTGGGATATGAGAACTGAGAAGTGAGGTGGGAGAAGCAAGAAAAAAGAATGAGAATTGAGAAGTGAGAAGCGAAAGGTAAGCAGTAAAAAGTGCGAAATAAGATGTGATCAGTGAAAAGCGAGAAGCAAGTAGTAGAAGGGGAGAAGTAATAAGCGAGATACTTTGTATGAGAAATGAGTAAAAAAGCATGAAGAGGAATATGACAATTGATAAATGGGATGTGAGAAGTGAGAAACGAGACGTGAGAGTTGCAAGGTACAAGGAGTGAAATTGAAGAATAGAGAAAAAAGCAAGAATAGATGCGAAGGGAGAGAAGTAAACAGTGTGGAGACAACTCAGAATAGAGTTTTTTTCAGCATAGATTTTTGGGCATCCAATAAATCCTTTTGGATGTGTAGATGTAGAATACTATAAGTCAACGGCAGAGATTTTCGGTCATCCAAGAAATCCATGGAGTTAGGTCCTCAGATCTACAAGCGTAACTAAAGATCAATCGGACTGTTTTAAATGTGGTACATGCCCTTTTGGATGTGAAGAATAGAATAAGTCAACGGCAGAGGTTTTCGGTCACCCAAGAAATCCCTGGAGTTAGGTCCTCTGATCTACACGCGTAACAAAAGTTCAGTTGGACTTTTTAAATTACGGCACATGTCCTTTTGGATGGTTAGAATAGAATGAGACATCGTAAGAGATTCTGGGTCATTCAAGAAACCCCTGGAGTTAGGCCTTAAGATCTACACCCGTCACTTTAAGATTTATCGGACTATTTTAAATCTAGTACTGCAAAACCTCTTTTTGCGCCCAAAACGGGGGAGCGTAAATTGAATCAGAGCGTAAAAAGAGGGAGCGTTATTTCGAATTTAGGGCGTAAAAAGAGGGAGCGTTATTTGTAATTTTGAGCGTAAAAGGAGGGAGCGCTTTTTGGAACTTGGAGCGTAAAAAAAGTTTGCAATCTTTAAGGTAAGCAAAGTTTGATATTTAACACACTTTTAGTCTTAAGATGTGTCTTTTACCTATTTCGGTATTAGGGTCGTCCAAATTGTTTTCGTTATCATGGTCGTCCCATTGTTTGAGGGCTGAGGCCTTAAGATGTTCTTGGTACGCCAAGAAATCAAGATGTCATAAGTGGTAAAGATCCTTGATGACGCACAGTAAGACGTTCATTATCATTTTCAAGGCTTTAAAGTTTTTCGAGAACCTCCTGGAGCTTGGACCTTTGTTTTGTGATACATTGGATAGAATGCAACCATTGCATATGTTCATGGTCATCCAAGAAAACTCTGGAAAAGGCCTTAAGATCTACACGCGTAACCAGAGCTCTTTCGGCTTGTTTCAAAAGTGGTACAACCCCTTTGTGGTACATAGAATAGAATGCGTCCATTGCATAGGTTCACGGTGATCCAAGAAAACTCTGAAAAAGGACTTAAGATCTACACGCGTAACCAGAGATCTCTCGTCTTGTGTAGAAAGTGGTACAACCCCTTTGTGGTACATAGAATAGAATGCGTCCATTGCATAGGTTCATGGTCATCCAAGAAAACCCTGGAATAGGCCTTAAGAGCTACACGCGTAACCAGATCTCTTTCGGCTTGATTCAAAATTGGTACAACCCCTTTGTGGCACATAGAATAGAATGCGTCCATTGCATAGGTTCATAGTCATCCAATAAAACTTTGGAATACGCCTTAAGATCTACACGCGTAACCAGAGACCTTTCGACTTGTTTCAAAAGTGGTACAACCCCTTTGTGGTACAAATAATAGAAAGCGTCCATTGCATAGGTTCATGGTCATCCAAGAAAACCCTGGAATAGGCCTTAAGATCTACACGCGTAACCAGAGATCTTTCGGATTGCTCAACAAGTGGTACAAGCCCTTTGTGGTAGGGGCCCTCCTTAGCCGTGCGGTAAGACGCGCGGCTACAAAGCAAGACCATGCTGAGGGTGGCTGGGTTCGATTCCCGGTGCTGGTCTACGAAGTTTTCGGATTGGAAATTGTCTCGACTTCCCTGGGCATAAAAGTATCATCGTGTTAGCCTCATTGATATACGAATGCATAAATGGTAACTTGGCTTAGAAACCACGCAGTTAATAACTGTGGAAGTCCTGTCTCGTCAGAGGGCCGTCGTGTCAGGGCTGTTTAGCGTCCCACCTAACACCAGGACTTGGGCTTGTGCGCTTTGAGCGGCACACGGTCGCTTTGGCGGAACCTACTTGCGGATTCATACAGCTTCTTTTTATAAAGGCGTAATCAGCGATCTTTTGGCTTGTTTCAAAAACGTTAAATGCTCTTTGTGGTATACAGAATAAAAAGCGTCCATTGCATAGATTGATGGTCATCCAAGAAAACCCTGGAAAAGGCCTGTACCCTTAACTAGAGATCTTTTGGCCTGTTTGAAAAGTAGAACATGCCCTTTATGGTACGTAGAATAGAATGCGTTATTTCAAATTGTCATGGTCATCCAGGAAAACCCGGAAGTAAGACTTTAGGATCTACATGCTTAACCAGAGATATATCAATCTGTTTTAAATGTGGTACTTTTCCTTTGTGGTCCATAGAACAAAATGCGTTCATGGCATATGCTAATGGTCATCCTAGAAATTTATGGAGTAAGGCTTCTAGGCTTACACACGGTAACACGGTAAGGTAAGGTAAGGCGGTAACACGGTACATGATCTAATATAGCGCCGTTTTTTCCTTACGTTTTTAACGTGAAGTTATCTCGTTCCAATTTATTCATATTTTGCATTTCCAATGAATGAACAGTTTCGTACGTGATATGCATGAAGTGAGTATACTACCTGGGACCCATGACAACAAGAACTACTTGGAATGCGAATATATCAAAATAAGGTTGCACACCTTGTCAATAACTGCCTAGAGCTAATGACAACAACTTGAACTATTTGGAATGCAAACATATACCAACAGCCTCCCGTTCGGGGTTAATCTGCAAATCATAACTGTATCGAGTTCATACATAGTTCCTACTACCATGGAAACAACTAAAGCTACTTGGAATGCATATATTCACTCAGATGTGGTTGCACAGCTTGTTATTTTTTCGATAAATGGCTTCATCACGGAGGTTAATCAGCAGGCCCTAACTCTACGAATTTCGATTACTTCGAACCCATGACAATAACATGCACCACATGAAATGCGAACATATACAGTATTTACCCGATTTTGTCGACCCCGATTTTACCACGTTTTCGACCCAATTTTATCACCACAAAAGTTTTTAATTTTTTTTTGTCTTTTCTATTGTTTTCAAATAATACCGAAAACAACAATAAATTTCATGAAATAACTTTCACGGCCTGTGGTTTATTATGGATCATTACAGAGAATCTGTCAAGAATTTTGTAAGCCTGTAAGACAAGAAATTACGGGTTCCTTTCACGTATTTTGCCTTTTTCTATTTCATCCCCCCAAAATTTACTAGGATTGAAAAAATCGGGATATTACTGTACCAAAAAGGGGTCACAAAAAGTGTTTAATGCTCAATAACTACGTCCATTACGGAGCCCACGACAGCAAAAAGAACTACTCGAAATACGAACATATATTAGGAAGAAGTCACACAATTTGTTTATTTTTCAATAACTGCCTCCGTTTCGGAAGGTGATCCACAGACCTTGACTCTATGGAGTTCGTAGACTACCTGGAGCCCACGACAACAACAAGAACTACTTGGAATACTAACATTTACCAAGAAGGGGTTACACAACTTGTTTATTTTTCAATAAATAACAATAACTGCTTCCGTAACGGAGGATGATCCACAGGCCTTGACTCAATGACTCAAATTCGTAGACTACCTGGCACCAATGACAAAAACAAAAACTACTTGGAGTACAAACATGTACCGAAAAGGGGTCACACAACTTGTTTATTCTTCAATAGCTGCCTCCATTACGGAGGTTGATCTACAAACCTTGACTCTATGGAGTTCGTACACTACCTGAAGCCCACGAAAACAACTTGGAATACAAACACATACTAACTAGGAGTCACACAACTTGTTTATTTTTCAATAGCTGCCTCCATTACGGAGGTTGATCCACGGACCTTGAAACTATGGAGTTCGTAGACTACCTGGAGCCCACGACAACAACAAGAACTACTTGGAATACAAACATATACCAAGAAGAGGTCACACAACTTGTTTATTCTCCGATAATTGCCTACATTACGTAGGTTGACCCATAGACCTTTACTTTCTGGAGTTCGTAGACTACCTGGCACCAATGACAAAAACAAAAACTTACTTAGAACATAAACATATACCAAGAAGGGGTCACACAACTTGTTTATTCTCCAATAGCTGCCTCCATTACGGAGGTTGATCTACAGACCTTGACTCTATGGAGTTCGAAGACTATCTGGAGCCAACGACAACAAAAAGAACTACTTGGAATACAAACATATACCAAGAAGGGATCACACAACTTGTTTATTTTTCAATAACTGCCTACATTACGTAGGTTGATCCCCAGGCCTTGAATCTATGGATTTCGTAGACTACCTGGCATCAGTGACAACATCAAGAACTACTCGAAATACAAACATATACCTAGAAGGGGTCACACAACTTGTTTATTCTCCAATAGCTGCCTCCATTGCGGAGGTTGATCTACATACCTTGACTCTATGGAGTTCGAAGACTATCTGGAGCCCACGACAACAAAAAGAACTACTTGGAATACAAACATATTTCAAGAAGGGTCGCACAACTTGTTTTTTCTCCAATAACTGCCTCCATTGCGGAGGTTGACCCATGGATCTTGACTCCATGGAGTTCATAGACTATCAGGAGCCCACGACAACAACAAGAACTACTTGAAATATAAACATATACTAACTAGGGGTCACACAACTTGTTTATTTTTCAATAACTGCCTCCATTACGGAGATTGATCCACTGGCCTTGACTTTATGGAGTTCGTCGACTACCTGGCACTAATGACTAATTGGAATACAAACATATACCTAGAAGGGGTCACACAACTTGTTTATTCTCCAATAGCTGCCTCCATTACGGAGGTTGATCAGCATACCTTGACTCTATGGAGCTCGTAGACTACTTGGAGCCCACGATAACAACAAGAGCTACTTGGAATACTAACATATACCATGGAGGTGTCACCCAACTTGTTTATTTTTCAATAACTGCCTCCATTATGTAGGTTGATCCCCAGGCCTTGAATCTATGGTGTTCGTAGACTACCTGGCTTCAGTGACAACATCAAGAACTACTTGGAATACAAACATATACCAAGAAGGGGTCACACAACTTGTTTATTCTTCAATATCTGCCTCCAATACGAAGGCTAATCAACAGACCTTGTATGGAATGTATGGAGTTCGTAGATTACCTACAACCCATGACAACAGGTTATACCACTTTGCATCCATAAAATCTTTGGTTCCGCGTGTAGACCGAAAGGCCTATTCCAGGGATTTCATGGATGACCAAGAACCTATGCTGGGTACGCATTCTATTATATGTGTCATAAAGGGCATGTACCATGTTTAAAACCGTCCGATCGATTTTTTGTTGCTTCTATAGACTTTATAGCCTTAATCCAGAGATTTCTTGGACTATCAAGAACCTATGATGTGAACACGTTCTATTCTACGTATCACAAAAGGCATATATCACATTCGAAGCAGTCCGATAGATCGTTGATTACTCATGTAGACCGTAAGATCTCTTGGAAGTGTGATACATGTACCATGCACAGAAAATCGTGATTTGGCTCCGTAATGCACAAGGTCACATGCGCCCACCAAATAAATTAAAGAATAAACATATCTTGTATGCACACATCAACTAGTTACACGAAAATATAGCAAAAAAAAATTAATTTACATTTCATTGCAGTGGAAACGAGAATAGGACTTTTCATAAATTGATACTTGATTCTTCTGTCAGTTCACTGCTGTTTGTTTACATTTTTAGGCTGGCGCGTTTTAGCCTCGGGGTGGCGCGTTTGAACCCGCATGGTTTGAAATTGCACGAAAATGCAGCGCTTCAAAATAAAATCGTTTTCTCGGAATATAATTGGTTTTTCATCCAAATTTATATTCCGTATCATATATGGTAAGTTAAATTAGTGGTTAATACATTGGAAGTACATAATTTCGACCATCATCATCGTTAAATTCGAAGATTTGCTTAGGGGGCGCATATTGAACGCCTCTCCCCTACCATTGAGCAATACAAGAAGGGAGCCTCGCCGCCGAATATTTATAACGGCGCCTAAATTCACAAAAAAGTTCGTTTTGGTAAATATGGTTTTGTGAGGGCCCGGGTCCATGACCCATACCACCCACTGGACCCCCACAACATCAGGCATTGCTGCCTTTCAGAGTTGATTATTTATTTATTTATTCAGACTAAGCCAGAGTGGCCTATGTAGTACGTAAGGGAAAAGTCGTCTCCATTCAGCTCTGTCCATGCCTGCACGTCGCCAACGAGACGGTACGCCAAACGTCTTCCACCTGTTCGATCCACCTTACTCGTCACGCTTCTCGTTTTCTTGTGCCCGCCGGATCGTTGTCGAGAACTATGTTCACCGGGTTATTATTCGACATCCTGGCTACGTACCCGGCCCATCGTAGTCGTCCGATTTACGCGGTGTTGTTTGGCCTAGTATGTCGTTTGAACAAATAAACCATTTGGATGAAACCCATCTAGTCTAAAATTATTTATTAATGATTAAATTAATTCGAATAAATGGCTTTTCGCCGAATGACATTCGGCCAGAAACAGGTAGGGTGATTTGACCGAAAGTTATTTGGCCGAACAAACCTTGATGATTTTCAACTTAATGATCGGCCAAATGGCTTTCCTTCAAACGATTTTCCAAAAGACCTCCCTTTTAATTTTATAATTTCCAATGAATTTCCGAAGAATTTCTTATAGACAACACAAAGAATTCCCTGTAGAAATATAAAAAAAAATCCTTCAAAATTCCAATTTTTTCTTCGCTGAAATACCGAACAGTTTTCCGTAAGAAATTGAAAAAAATCACGTGGGTATTTTAAACAATGTTATTTAAAGTTTCGTGAAATGCGTGGAAATTCCTAAAAAATTTCCAAAGAAATTTTGAAAAATCCCGTGCCAATTACAACTAATTTCCTATGAAAATTTCTTAAAATTTGCGGTCGAAATTCGATTCTTTAGTTGATGTCCACATTTTGAACAATCTCCTCGAAAAATCTGAAGAATTATCTATGTAAATTTCAAAGAATACCCAACAAAAATTTTCCATGGATTTTCTGAACATTTTCCTGTAGAAAGACTTGGAACAATTTTTCGTGAAAATTATGAAGAATTTTTCATGTGAATTCCAAAGAATTTCTCACGGAAATACCAAACAATTTGCTTGCTTCCTTGAAAATTCCAAAAAATTCTCAAAACATTAAAGTTTTAAGCTAGCTTTACCGTCCGAATCGGTTGGAGTAACCACTTCGCTTAAGCGTCAAGTATGCAAAAAGTTTCATCTGCATGCGAAGAGGCAAGATTTGTATCCCGGCGAGACTCCTCAAGGCGAGTCCAAAAAAAAAAACATCCGAACCGGCGAATCGTACCACCTCACACTCTCCAGACTCGATCGTTAGACGGGATGGTCAACGGGGAATAAAAACTCGGTTATCGCTCTTCTCTTCTCGTTCAACAGTTCGAGCGGATGGAACAATATTTTTGGTTTCTATAGAATCGCTTAAGCTACAGGGTTCGGCTCTTCTTTACCGACCCTTCAAAGTAATTGAGTTCAACTCTCGATTGTGGCAAGTCTCTTTTTTATTTATCTAGTCTATGGGAGCGACCCGAGTATTCTAATCTCCCTTGGGGCGGTATCGGTAGTCAAGGATTTAAATATATTTTTTACAAAAAAAAATAGAGATCTCTGACTTGTTCGTGACGCTTCGCTGAAGGATACCCGCTGCTCGATGCGATGCTGTCAGTGGTAGGTGTCTCAACTTACGACACGTGCACACCAGGGTAGTTCTTTGGCGGGCCCGCTTCTTCCACTCGCGAGTGCTGCTTCTAGACCAACAATGGAGTGTGGCCGGCTATTGACGACCGGCTGACACCCCGGAAGTAGTGGTCCTTTCCGATGGCCCGTAGATGCGCTGGGGCCTGATCACTAACCCGCCGCGAGACCAGCTACAAGCGGATGAGTCTTCGGACCTTCCCAGAGGCCACGCGACGTGTGTAATCCACTACACTTACACGGACGAAACACCTTCGATTGAAGTATATTTGGTCCTTCAAGCGATAACACACAACATTAAAATTTCGGTCCCATGGACTAGAATATTTGTGTCGAACATTCACCTTGACCTCGAGCAATTTCAATCACCGAATTCCGATTCGTAGGCAAATACGCTTGACCTTCCGTTAGTCTAAAGACATGCAACATTAAAATAGGAAACACTAACTCTCTTACAAAAACTCACATTTCTAGTAATCTAGTAACTAGTAATAGATAACCTTTACCTTGGCCATTGCTTAACCACGAGATTCACACACATACATCTACTTCAAAATTTAGAAAATCATCTTTTTTTTCTAGACCATTGGCCATACTGTCCAATTTTGGAGCGAAGCGATGATTTCGGCTCTCTTTTAACCCGATGAGTCCAACCATTTTTTTTATTTGAAATAATCACCTTCTTGTAACCTTGTTACAAAGTAGTTGCCTTGGAAAATCAAAAAAAAATTCTTAATGAATATTTTTGAAATACTCAGAGATTTTTTCGAAGAAATTTTAAAGTTTTTCCGTTAGAATTTTTGTAAAATTCAAGAAAAATCTCTAAGAAACGAACGTAAAAAATCTCCACGCTCATTCACGCCGCCGCTGCCGACCAAAATTCTGATAAACGCCACTGCTACCCCGCGCACCCCTCTATCTTGAACGAAGTTTCAGAGAAATCTCTGGTGAAATTTCCCAAGAAATTGTTTTAAAAACGTCCCGAGGAATACCTGAAGATATTTTGATAGAATTTTCGTAGAAACTCTCGGAAAAATCTTGAATAAACTTTTCGAATTGCTGGAAGAACTTCACAACTTACTCCTGGTGGAATTTGAAAGAATGCCTGGAAGAACTTCCGGAGGAATTCCTGTAGGAACTCCCGAAAAAAAACTTGGATGATTTTTTTTATTTTTCCAAGGAACTTTACAACTAACTCCTGGAGAAGCTTCCAGAGGAATTCTTGGTGAAACTTCCGGGAGATTTTCTGGAGGAACATCGATAGGAATTTCATGAAGAACTTCCCAATGAACTCATGGATGAACTTCCTGAGGAATTCGTTGAGAAACTTCCGAAGAAATTCTGCAAAAAAAATTGACTATTGAAATTAGTGCCGCTGCCGATTATCAACGGCGTGACGCCGCCACGCCACCGCCGCTGGCTAAAAATGATCTATTACGTCGACGCCGGTAAAATTTTCATCGGCACACAGGTCTACTTTGAAGGAAGTTCGTCGTGGGTAAATTTTATATTTATAATTCACACAATAATGCGTATTTTAAATCACTAACAGCCAATAACAGAACTCAGAGTCTTGCCAAATAAATTAAATTGGACGCCAAGAATTTACCGATCATTAGCAACGGCACTTTGGAAGAACCCACTGTGCTTAACTTTCTTCCCAATATAATGGTGGTTCTAAAAAGAACCAATTTATTTTCCAGGTCTCCAATCACTATCAGCAACCACCGCCACCCCAGCATTATAACCCCCTTGCTACTCTATGTCGATTCAGGGTATCTGAAAGGTCGGAACGAGGGAATCGGTATTCAACATCCAAGGTCACTCACAATTCTACTTCTAGCAGGAGCACACTATTAGGGCAGACCCATAAACAATTTTGAGGATGGCGTCCACGAATAATTCTCTGTGGGGATTTTGCTCAAAAGCCACGCTGCCAAGTCAATCTAGGCGAACCGTAAAGTGCGGGAGGTTTGATAACTCTTTTTCGAGTTCGAGAAGTTCGAAACTAAACAAAACGAGTGTGACTCTTTTCAACTAACTGAAGTGAACTGCTCAATTTCGTAGATTTATACTGGGATATACTGGGAGTACGATTTTGTTCATTTGGCTCTGGCTTACATAACTATTATGACGTCACAAATTGATCTACTTGCTGTTGTGTGGGACAAAAGGTCGAAAGACAAAAGATCGAAGTGGACAAAAGGCTGAAAAAACAAAACGTCGAAAAGGTTGAATGAAACAAAAGAACAAACAGAGCAAAAAGTCGAAATGTACAAACAAACTGAAACGGAGAGAATCAATCTCGCATCAGAGTTGTCCTACACAGACAGTTGGCAAAAACTCTGTTCTTTTATTTTTCACAATTTTTAACAATTAAATAAAATTTATTCAGTCAGTACAACTCGCAGATGGATGTTTGAGTTTTCTAAATGTCTCTTCGATCTGTCAAAATGGCGCACGCCGGAGCCACACAAGCGCACCTTCATCAAATACACCGGCGGGTTATACGCGAGTCTGCGTTGGTGCGGTGTGCACTATTTTGACAGATCAAAGTGACATTTAGAAAACATAGATATCCATCTTTTATTTGAACTCATTGAATGAATTTTATTTAATTGTTAAAAACAGTGAAAAACTAAAAGAGCATTTTTTTGACAACAGTGCAGGACACCTCTGACGCGCACAATACAAGTTTTATTCATTTCGTACACAGAAAAAAATAATGAAAAATAAACAGCGCATAAAACTTGACATGCGGAAATTTACACTATTTTACGCTGAAATGGCCTTCTTCCTAACAAGATTGCTTACAACTTGTATGCAATACTGACGTTTCACGTCAAATATTGTATACCTTTAGGCTACATCTCGTGTGGATGTATGCTAATAATGACGTTCCATTTATGTGCATGATTTTTAGCGTAAATTTCAGTGGATTTTTCTATCTGTGTAAATCAACAATCTTTTTCTAACTCTAACAGAACTATCTTCATATTCATAATATTGTTTCATAGTAATTACTCCTTCTTTGAAAATAGCTCATTCTTCAACTTTGATTGACGAATGGAGTGTGCTATTTCTGCTTGAACTTAAAAGCATTTCACAAAATCTTTTGGAATACACCCTACTTGTTATCAACTTGTTCTTGATCAATCTTTTATCCCTTTCGACCTTTTGTCCCTTTCGACATTTTGTCCTTTTCGATCTTTTGTCCCTTTCGACCTTTGGTGCCTTTCGACGTTTTGTCTTTTCGACATTTTTCTTTCGACCTTTTGTAATAGATTCGTTTCAGTGAAGACCTCATAGGTACACAACAGATGCTATACAAAAACCACTACTTGTTCCTCGCAATTCAACTTGTATGTGGACATTACTATCTTAAAACCGCGCGCACTAACCACTCGCTTGTGCAGTCCGGTCGGAATTAATTTGGTGAGCGCTAAATTGCCAAGCTCGATCTCCACATTCCCATATAAATACGATTTTATTTATTATCAGACTAAGGCCGGAGTGGCCTGTGCTGCACATAAAAGACTTCTCCATTCAGCTCTGTCCATGGCTGCACTTCGCCTACCACGCAGTCTGCGGAGGGTCCGCAAATCGTCCTCCACCTGATCGATCCACCTTGCCCGCTGTGCACCTCGCCTTCTTGTTGCCTTCTTGCCTTCGCGGTGTGAACGATGGATGCTTCTCCCAACAGCTGATGCAACTCGTGGTTCGTTCGCCTCCTCCACGTATCGTCCGCCATCTGCACCCCACCATAGATGGTACGCAACACTTTCCTTTCAAAAACTCCCAGTGCGCGTTTGGTCCTCCACGAGCATCGTCCAGGTCTCGTGTCTGTAGAGAACTACCGGTCTTATAAGCGTTTTGTAGATAGTCAGTTTGGTACGGCGGCGAACTCTATTCGATCGGAGCGTCTTACGGAGTCCAAAGTACGTACGATTTCCAGCCAATATGCGCCTTCGAATTTCTCTGCTGGTATATCGTTATCGGCGGTCACCGGTGAGCCCAAATACACGAATTCTTCAACCACCTCGATTTCGTCACCACCGATAGAAACTCGTGGTGGGTGGCTTACATTGACCTCTCTTGAGCCTCTTCCTATCATGTACTTCGTCTTCGACGTGTTGATGACTAGTCCAATCCGTTTAACTTCGCTTTTCAGTCTGATGTAGGCTTCCTCCATCCTCTCAAAGTTACGTGCCATGATATCAATGTCGACGGCGAAACCAAATAACTGGACGGACTTCGTGAAAATCGTACCACTCGTGTCAATCCCTGCCCTTCGTATTACTCCCTCCAAAGCGATGTTGAATAGCAGACACGAAAGACCATCACCTTGCCGTAACCCTCTACGCGTTTCGAAGGGACTCGAGAATACGAGCATATTCTGAATTTGCCGTACTTTAGTATTTAGGATATTCGGGAATGCCCCCGTAGTTTATTTGTGGGTTACGCCCCGATGAGATACGGCTCATACCTCCGTCAACGGATTTCTTGCTTTGTGAGTGGTACCGATAGAGTGGGTTGGGATTTGGGAGGAAGAGCACTATTCTCTTTCGCTTCGTAAGCATAGCACAGGGTTGCATCCGTGAGGCGGAATAATAATATATTGTGATAGAGTCACAAGTTCCGCTTTGAAACCATCGGTTACAGCATCGATGACGCCACCAAGGCCATCGATGTGGTAGCCGTTGTCGCTGGGATCGCTTTTCGACGCTATGGTGTGCTTTCTACCCGACGATCGCCTCCGATGCAGATTCACTGCTACCTACTTGAATTTTTCAATAGTTTAACGTTGATAATCAAATGTTTCAATAAGATTTGCAAAAGAAAAATATATTAAGCTCTTTTAGTGGAATGTATTAAACCGTCTAAGACGAATTAAGTACTGTCCATTTACTGGTGGAATTAAATGGACAGTACTTAATTCGTCTTAGAAGATTTGCAAATTGGTGGCGAGTTTCCGAGTCGTTTTATACATAACTTAAGTAAATCCATCGAAAGATAAAGGTGCTAATAACGTTCAAAATCTTATATGATTTCGTGAAGGTCCCAAATTTTGAAATTTTCATTTTGCACCCTGTATTCGAGTTTTTCCTTTAGACGCAGTTACAGGGGTTGGGTAGAATGAGCGGGACACAAAATCAAGCACGACACGACACCACGCAAAACCGTTTTCAACGTCAAATGCCCGAATGAGCAGCTGGTGTTTTTTCAATTAACTTATCCACAGTCGCTAAGAGTTGTTTCGTTGAGCAACATGACCGAAAGAGCGAGTTCTAGAAGCCTTAGCAGAATGTATTTATAGTACACTGGGGTCACTTTTTACGCCGTTTTTACGTGAATTTTGGAACTTACGCGGTTTTCGGAATTTACGTGGTCTTCTTACGCGGTACGTATCCCCCGCGTAGAAACCGACTCCAGTGTACAAACAATTCTCAACGAAACGCAGGAGAACAATGTGGTAAGACAAACGATAATCCAAGTGCCAAATATCCCTGCAATTTAAAACGAGTAGACCATTTACCGAATTGATAGAAAAAGATGACGCATTATGGCCTGATGTTCCCTATCCCGACTCTCCTACAGAATTCCAGCTATTTGTGCGTTCAAAAAGCAGAATGGTTAATGGGATTTTTCATGTGCCTTCTGTAGACACTACTCTGCATTAAGGGTATGCGATAACACACTTTTTCCTAACGAAACGAAACGAAACGAAATTTAAAATGTCTATGTTGATTCGGATCGAAACGAAACGAAATATAGATTTCTTTCGAGACATCGAAACGATACGAAATCGAGGTTCATTTAATTCGAAATTTTTCGAAACGAAACGAAATTTTGATTTTTTTTTTCCGCGGAATTTTTATTGAATTGGTTTTACATTACGTACGCAATTCTGATTTCACTTTTTCAAAGTCGAATAATTGTTTTGCGACCAAAAGAGTTATAATAACTTAAGAGGCAATTTGTGATAAATCGCCGATAAGGCAATACCCCAGCATTAGTGCCGCTTTCATAGGAATTCATTGTGGAGCGTGTGCTCCTGAATCTGATCAATTTTATATCAGTTTTATATAAAGTATATAAAAATAAAGAAATTGTGGGATTTTTCATATACGGGTTCAAATTTCGTTTAAAACCTTAGTTCACTTAAGAATTATGTAATCATGCTGACGCATGCTTCATATTATCTTGTCAGCGTGGTTTTGCAGTATTGACTTAGACAAAATTTGAAAACGAATGCTTAGATTAATTTTTTTATTTAGTGGGATACTTAAGTATGTATCCACATCTGTCAGGCGTATACGCAGATATAGAATTGATATTGCTAGATCAACATTTGAAAAGGGTGTGTCTGCCAAAATTTCTTATCTTATTCCTCGTCTACATATATAGCATACATTTGCTCACTAGAAGAATCATGTGCATTTCACAGCCCGATAGTCTTATATACAGTCAGCTCGACAAACTGATCTATTGTGTGTGTGTCCTTGGCAGATGAGAACAGCTGTTATGGTCAGTGTGTGCTGAAAGCAATCATAAGTAAAGAATTTTCAGCAATTTTAATGATCTTTCAACCCGTTTTGGATTTTTTTTTGCAAATTCCATGCGTAGATCTAGAAATACCCACAAATTTGCAATGTTCCTCATATATTGTGCAAATAGTCGAAGAAGAGCTTAATAACGTTCCTTAACTGTACACGTCGTAGTTGCTAATCATGATTGGTCGAGAAACAGCAAATATGCATAGCTCACCAATTAAATAATATTCTTGGGATTTACTTGCTTCGAAGTTTTCAATTCATGAACAATAACGATACTGGTAAATAACGGTGCTTATAGTCAATTTCGTATTAGGAGAGTAAAATTAGTTTAACACTCATTGTTTTAAGAGACCGAGGTATGCTCTGTATCTCCGTGAGCGCTACGGAAAAGGAATCGTTGGTTAGTTGAGAAGGTAATTCATGTGAAACCCCTTGGTAAGCGACAAAATATTTATTGTAAACGAACTTATTTTGAAAACAAGAAGTTGAAAACTGTGTTTCAAATCAATCCAACGCAAGATCAATGTGCTTCGTTTAATAATCTTCTACAACACGATCGATTCCGCACTAAATAATTTTGTGCTCTTTGATGCAGACGTTAGTTTTATCCATTGGCGTAACTACAGAGGGGCTAGGGGGGGCTATAGGCCCAACTAGGATCCAAATAGCCCCCCGCTAGAATTTTTGCTACTTCGCATAAGTATTGCACATATCTAGCTGTCTGAGCTTAACTACAGATAATGAATTTTATTCATCTTCTCTCTTTTAAAATCTGTTGAATCTGTATTTGAATTTCGAATAATTCAGGACCAAAAAAACATTTTTTATTTTTGAAAACCACAGGGTTTGAATCCAAAGGAGAAAGACAAAATCTTTCACTTTTATGTCTGTATACTCTCTAGATAGGTGGTATACCGTGAGAGACGTTTTTAGGAATCTGTTGCGATAATGAACTGATTCGGGGGCTATGCCTCATGATAAAGGCCATATCAAAATTATATCAACATAAGTTATTATGTTGCAAATTTCTTCAACAAAATTTGTTACAAATGTGATGCAGGATGTTGTTAAAAGATCTAAATTTATATAAAAAATAACACTACTTTAAACAAAAAGATTTCAAATTATGCTACAGTTTTATCACAAAGATAACATATTCTGCTAGAAATTTTTAACAGAATCAGATACATAATATATTGTTTAGTGTGTAGTTGAATTTTTTTACAGGACGTTATAGGTCTCAGGATTGTGTTCATCATCAAATTTTTTTGTATTTGTCTGAACATGATTATTTGTCAAAAACATGAAACTAAGCCTTTGCCAATTTGGCAATCTTTTTAAATTATATCAACGTATGATGATCTATTTGGCTTGAAGACTTTAGCATGCTTAGATGACCGAAGAATTTCAAACAAATCCTGATTTTATCAATCAAATTTCTCAGCAAATGAGCAATATTTAAAAATTTTCAAGTTTTCTTGAAGTTTTGTGGAAAACAATTATGATCTCATGCTTTTTAAAATAGATCTATAAGGCGCAGAATAAAAAATGTGATACAATATTTCAATACCAAATTTTCAAAATGACTAGGCGAAGGCTCCTGCTACGCGTTGATGCTGTTGGTTTGCTTGGGAGTGCTATCAGAATCGCCAAATCGTCGTTTGAATATTTGTTTACAAAAGCAGATAAGTCGTTTTGAAAATTTGGTATTGATTTCATATGCATCTATCCAATTCAGGCATTTCCGATTTGTTTGGTAAAGTGTTCTAGAGATTTCGTAATGCTGCTATTTCTTGAAAATTTTCAATTTTCAGTCAACAATTTAGGCTTCTTTATTTTCGACAAAGTTTTGGCAAACCTCTCAGTTTTTAAAGAGAGGTAATTTAAATTTTGATGAGAAGGAACTTGGAATGCTGTTGGATGGATTATAAAAATCCACAAATCCAATTTCCAATCCAATCCAATTTTGCTTTGCTAAGGCTCGTATGATTTTTTCACGACTTTTCTTTTTTTTATAGGCTGAGTGTCGTGGACCATAATTTATAATGTTCAAGTCGTCAATGGATGTGTTGTATGTAAATAGGTCAATGTTTGTTTGGTCGGCCAACTTGCGAACAATATATACCTACTAGTTGTTTTGAGCATAGAACGAAAACGAAAACTTAATTGTTTTGAGTGAAAAAGTAGAAATAATTAAAAAAAAGTTAGACCCCCCTAGAACTTTCCATTAGTTACGCCAATGGTTTTATCACTTCGCGTTCTCCCACACTAGCTGGCGTGATCACGATCGATTGCACACTGGTTAAACAAATTTCTGCTACGCGATCATTCCGCATTCATATTGTGCAAATAGTAAAAAAATATCACAAAATTTTAATCATGGAAACACTGAAGACGTTTTATAGAAGAAAACTACTTACGTATTAGTCGACTAAGAATGGGGTGAGTAAGCGTTAATCGAAAAATTTGTATAACCTAAAGTTTAGAAAACAACTTAACGATTTAGTTCAGCGGCGCAGCCAAATAAATTTTATGATATAAAGTATGGATTAGTTTAAATTCGTTTCGAAATTCCGCGGAATTCCGTTAAATTTCGTTAGAAGCTAGTTTTTTCTAACGAAATTTTTGTAATTTTACGAAACGAAACGAAATCAAGAAATCAGATTTCGCCATGCTCAAATTCCGCGAAATTCCGCGGAATTTCGTTTCGAACCACCTGAAACGAAATTTTTCGAAATACCGCATATGCTTACTCTGCATGTAAAATGTATCCGAGTAGGTGGGTTCATGTACTCTCCACTCGAATGAACGCCCGCCGATAGCTGGCTGGCCGGTCACTCGTCAATAGCCGTTGAAACAGGAAATTGGTTTATCCGATTGGAAATGTGTGACATGCATTGTGGTGGCGCTGCCAGCAAAATTGGCGTGCAGCTCAATCGGGCGGAAATTTGAGCAGATGCATGCTATGGATTGGTAAAACATTCAATTTTTCGTGAAGTCCAGTCTGTACTCAAACGCGTCAAAAAGATATTTTATCTTCATCGATTGTTGTTTTTTTTTCATATAAAATAAGAACACTGGCAACTTAAATTATCCTGGAAAAATTTCCCTTACTGGTACGCATAGTAAACAGTAACAACTCGTTGTATGGTCATTGTTATTGTTAATTTGTTTGAGTTTTTTTTGTACCAGTACTGCCAGCAGACTCATAAACGTTAGACTTGCAGTCGCATTTTCCTACAAATCGCCTAAAAATTTAATCAATGTTTACCTGCTACACGAGAGACAGCTTGCCATCGCTCGACCGCCACAACTGACACCTCTCAGCACGCTATACCTATAGCTGGGAAAATCGGAAACCTAATCCGGGGGGCAAGCTAAAGTCCCTCGTAATTATGGGCTTCAGTCACGAAGCGCTACATTTTAGTCACACGAAAATCTACACAGCGTCAGAGCGCCAGCTGGATGGGGAGAACCCATTGTGCCCGCAAGCAAATAGATAGCAAAACCACCCACCCACCCACAAAGTAAACGACTCCCTATACAGAAAGTCACGGCGGCAAAAGCTGGCAAGGGAGCACCGAGAAGTGCCTCATCATTGTCCTGCGGATTATATTTCCTCACTTGCTATTTACTGCCAAACACCGCCAAAGGCCATCGTCAGCATTGTGTTGTTTTCAAGAATGTTGGAATTCGTTGCGAAATCGGTGGAAGCCAAGTCTCGCCAGTAGGAGGATAATACAAAATGAATCAGCAAGCTAGGATGATACGATGTGAGACAATTTGTTCTAACAAATAAACATATTGAGTACTGATGTTGTTAGACAAAATAGTACAGCACGTGGTATTTTTTGACCAATTTAATTCAATAAGTGGATACTGACCGAAGCGCGATGCGTTATGATGACATTCTCCCCTATATACTAAAGCTTTAGGATTATTCCCACGGCTGTGAAAAGGGCATCATACGAATCACGTCAGCCAGTAAGGTTGAAAGAATCACACATAATGCCCTTGACAGCGTTAAACGAAATGCTCGTCTAAGAGCCGTCCTTCGAAGCCGCTCGCTTTGTGATCGAGCCTTAAGACGAAATAGAGGTATGGAAAGAATGTGGAACGTTATATAACATAATACCTACTCCTTAAAGTCTCGTAGCAGCACACCGTTATCGCTGGCATCGTCATCGTCGTTCGCCCCGGTAGAGAGATAGAAAAGAATATTCGACGGAAAATTTTCCTCCAAATATGCTTTGCGGAGCATGAGAATAATTCATTCCACGAAAGAATGGCAGCAAATCCGATGATTCCGCCGTATATCTAATACGCGAGACGTGAACATAACAGCAATACTGGATTGCTGCAAACAATCAATTACAGACTGTGCAAAAATGATAAAAGAAGAGATATGAGTGAATATTTTATTTGAATGGATACCTCCGGGCCGGAAATACAGCAAACGAGAAAATAAGACGCTACATTTTTCACATCAATTAATTCCGATCGATATTTTCTGTTGCTGACAATGGGAGGATGCTTTTTCATTTAGAGTTATGTATGAAAAACAACTTGCTGTGGAAGCTCGGTCGATCGGTTGGGAAGGGTTGCAGTTCAAATTCAAAGCTTCCTGAGGAATTCCTGGAAGAAAATTGATGAAACTTTTGAAGGAATTCTTCAAATTCCTGGAGAACCATCCCAATTAATTCTTGGTGGAGCCTTTGGGAAAATGTGTAGAAGAACTTCCGGTGCAATTCCTGGAGCACCTTCTAACCCTAGCAGGCAGCACACATGTTCCCCATCGGTAACTGCAACTCATATGCAACCGGATTCAGTCACAATCAAGTTGTTGCAACCATTTTGGTCTGACTTGTGCTGCTCGGGAAATTTATTGATGGAGGAATTTCGGGACGAATTTATGGAAAAATTCTTGCAGAAAGTTCAGGAGAAATTCCTAGAGGAACGTCAAAAGGAGAAGCGTCCGGAGGATTTTCTGATGAAACTTCCAGAGGAATTCCTGGAATAGAGGTTTGACACGCCAACGAGTTTTGGCACGCCGCTGTTTAAAATTTGTCACCCCGGCGGTGGTCTGTAATTGTCCACGCTGATTCACATTTGAAGAAATCCGCAGAATTTTCCGTGGAAATTCCGAAGATTTTTCCAATTGATCCCTGGAACATCACGTTGGAACTCCAGAGATTTTTTCGTGGAAATATCAATGATTTCCTTCAAAAATCAATACAATTTTTTGTTAGAAAACTTTGTGTGTAAGCTTCAAAAGAATTCCCGTTGAAATCCAAAAATATACTCGTAGAAATAGAATTTTTGAACGAATAAGAGTCTTTTGGCAGAAAGCTATTTTGCCGAAAGCCACAACACTACAAACATTGGAGGTGAATAAAGCGCTGATAGGACTAAATATAGTCCTCTACAGCTTTTTATTCCTGTTCGAGTGTGCCACTGCGACCAATTATTAGATCTATTCTAGCGGTACCCGTATCCTTACCCAGGTAACCAGTAAGCATTATATAAAGCATTTAAGTGGCATTATATGCGCCTTTACTGCAAAACTTCAAATGCCAATAAGCTCTTTAGTCGCCTTTAATGCTATTTTAATGCAGGTTTTGGCCCAATATATGGCTGTTTAAATGCTCAATCCTACTTTATCGATAAAGTAGAAATTTTGCTGAGTAGCATTTATTCAGCATCCGAAATGCTGAATTAATGCTTAATTTTAAAAACAAGAAAAAAGGTTTTTTTATTGGCATTTTTTTCTAATTCTTTTTTTTTACATAGTTTTTTTTCATATTATATCGTTATTGTATTTTCTCATATTTGAAATGGAACATATTTTTTTACTTTCTTCGAGCGGGATTCGAACTCGCGCTCTTGCCACCCGACGCTGTAGTTGTCATCGTCCTTACCAGCTGGGCCATAAGAGAGAGAGATGGTAATGGGAATAATTTTGCCCAACATAAACACTACGCCCCTTCAGGAACATTGAAACTTAATCTAACTCATCTCAGAATTCAACCGTCACAAACGTCATACCCAGTTGCAATGAAACAGCTACGGTAGTGCTGCTTTAATGCATTAATCGAAAATAGTGCAATGGAATAATTAAATGTATCTAAATTATGTAATTAGTGATAGGGTTAGGTTAACGACAAGTACTTCGGTCAACAAACATTCTGCACGTACCGATTTCTATTCTCAAATGTACCCGCTATATGGTTTCATTTTGGAAAACGTTTGACGTATGAACACTACAGGCCTTAAAGTGGCACTAATGTAGCTGTTCCATTGCACTTAACGAAAAACAACATTGTGCATTCAAAATGCTATTATAAGACTATGCCTCTCATGATTGCTTTGAAAATGCTTATTTAGAACAGCCAGGTTTTCGAAATGCTTATTTACAGCATGGAGCATATGCAATGCCAGTATAATGCTACTATAGTGCTTACTTTAATGCTTATTGGTTACCTGGGTAGTGTTTAAGTGCATGTCGAATTACTCCAGTGCTATTGAGAAGCAATGCAGTATCGGTTTCGATACAGTTATTTTGTTTTCTCAAGACCACCATGATAAGGTCCCGCTATTTAGACCCTTAATAGAGAGCAATCCCATTGAAGGCGCGCCCCTTATCAATGGCAAATCAATCCTTTCTTGAGGAAACAACAATAATACTGTTTTTGGCCATGAATCGGAGTCCTAGTCACATCGTTGTCTTGCTTCTAGAATATCACCAGTAAAACTCTTAAAACCTGGGAATTAGCTCTGTCTACAAGATCATTTCAAGCAAGAGAATTTGTTCAGTAATAAGAACTTCCGTGTGTTCCTCTCACTACCATTTTTCACCAGTTCACGAAGAGTTAGTACGTATTTGAACCCCCAACTCGATTTTTCCAACAGTCAGTTCAGCCTATGACCGGGTATCGAGGTTTTTTTAACTAATTGCTTGAAAAGTTGTTTCCACTGCATACAGTTTAGCCTCAAACAAAAGGAATTCGAGTCTTTCAACTGTCTGCAAGGTAACATTAATTATGTTTTATTTCTGAAACTGCTGTTGGTAGCGGGGACTAAATACGATGAATCCTTAATTACCACAACTTATTGCCCTAGCTAGAAAAATGGATTAAGCTAGGGCTCTATTTGGTAGATCTTACACCGCAACACACTACGTCAAAGTAATCTACCATGTTACGCGAACAGCCCCCTCTACAGCTTATATAGCTAAAATTGTTTGTTGGTAGGGCTGAAAGCTGTTTGGCCAAATAAACCATTTGAATGAAGCCCATCTAAAATTATTTTGCCGAAAATGTCATTTGGTTGAACAGTTCCTTTGGCTGAAAAAGAAAACAGCTCAATTGGCCGAAACGGTTGTTTTGCAGAAAGGCTACTTGTCACTTTCGGCCAGATGTCATTTTCGGTGCTGATGTAGTCGATTTTTCTGGAGTTACGGTTCGTTTTTTTGCGAGCTGTGACGGAATCAACTTAATAAAACCACTAGTAGAACAAGAAAAAATAGTGACCACCGAAAAGAGAATATTTCGCTTTATTCTAGAGAGGCGGGTTTAATCTGTTTAACGAGTTGCACGCCAGAAGCTGTGACGTTGGCTGATATTCCTCGCAAAAGAACGATTCCACAAGCCGCCTTTCATTAAGGATTGTTCAGTTTATTGAGAGGACACTTTTACATGACGATATAAAACAGACAGATTGGTTAATTTTGATAGAATTTGCTTTATCGTATATTATAATACACTGTCAATCAACTGTAATTTTTGAAAAGGGGTAAAACAGTTTAAATCCAACAAAATGGCGCCTATTGTAAAAGCTTCTCGAATTTCGCGTAAACATAAGTTTCTCAACACGTTTTGCCTTTCTCGTACAACAAAGTTGTACCAGAAAGGCTTTCATTTCACTCCCAAAACGTACTTTTTATAGAGCGCTTGTAGACCCATAGTATTATATACCATTCGATTCAGCTCGACAAACTGAGCAAATGTCTGTCTGTCCGTGTGTGTGTCCGTGTGTGTGTGTGTGCGTATGTGTGTGCACATTGAAACATTAGCCAATTTTTCTAGTACTAAACCTGAATCGATTTTGCTACAACAAGTTGCATTCGATGGGGAATGTTTTCTTCTTGTTCACTATTGAGTTTCATAATGATGGCACTTCTCAAAAAATAGTAAATATTCAAAGAGTTATGAGACATCCTTATTTCGTAACAAATAAGCTATCGATTTTCTAGGTTATGTTCTCCCAAGACACAATTTATTCGAAACCGGCACACTGACAGCATAGAATACACAGCTTACACATAGAAACCCATTAATGAGTTAAAAAGTACCTATTTTAAGATTTCATGTATACACTGAAAATTCTCGTTTATTTTTTCAAAATGACCTAAGAAACATATTTTCATGAATGAATTTTAATATTGCGATCAACAGACCAATATGATAGCTTTTGATTGCAGTACACAAATTAATTCATGAATAAAAGGTGACATATGTTCTTTTTAAAAGTTAAGCGTCATTTCTGCCATTTCTTTCCCCTATGGGCCGATGTGAGCAGTGAGAAGTGAAAAGTGAGACGTGAGAAGTGCGGAGTGAGGAGTGAAAAGTAAGAAGTAAGAAATGAAAAATGAGAAATGAAAAATCACCAGATGATCCGAAATGAAAACAAAATGTTTTTCCAAATTTAATCTAGACTATCCTTTGAAAAGAGCTGAAATTTTTTTTGCTAATATTTTCAAATGGATATAATAGAAAAACGACGCATCCCACAAAAAAGTGTTGTATGGGTGACCATCGCAAAATCAGTCAAACTTTCTAGTGAAAATATCGGAAACAATCCAAATTGAGCCCTACACTGAAAAAATCAGTTTAAAAATTTTAAAGTCGATTTGCGAAAAAACGCCCTTTTTTATTTAAATGAAATTTTGTCTCAAGATAGGTGATTATGTTCCCTACCAACCGTCCATACATCGCAAGCTGGGCACTCTTAAGGAAAATAAGTTTTTCTAACAAAAACTTTTTCTTGTCGGAATTATTTTCAGTGTATTTTCATCTGAAATTAAACCAATGAAAGCCATCGTTATAGAACCCCAAGTAAATCTATTTTTATGATACATTGTCTAATTTAGTCACTAAATATAGTTTGTTTTTAAATTAAGAGTAATATTAAGAAGGGGTTTATATCTTCAAAAAAATATTATATTCCATTATTAGCTTCTTTAGTTGCGACCAGTTACGACCAAAACATTGTACTCTGCCTGACTGTACAGGAATACTTAATATGAGTATATTATGCATACATATGTTAAATCCACCCCTTAAAGACACTGAAAAAATCAATTCCGTCAAGAAAAAGTTTTTGTTAGAAACATTTTTTTCCCTTCAAAGTGCCCAGCTTGCGATGTATGGACGGTTGGTAGGGAACATAATCACCTATCTTGAGACAAAATTTCGTCCAAATCGAAAAGGGCGTTTTTTTGCAAATCGACTTTTAATTTTTAAATCGATTTTTTTAGTGTAGGGTTCAATTTTGAGTTTTTCAAAAAGTTTTATTAGAAAGTTTGACTGATTTTGCGATAGTCACCCATACAACACTTTTTTGTAGGAAGGGTCGTTTTCGATTATATCCATTTGAAAAAATCAGTAAAAACAAGTTTGACCCTTTTCAAAAGATAGTCTGAATCAAATTTGAATAAACTAAGTATGCACTTTTCTTTTAACTGCACTTCTTAAATGTTGACCAATACATTTACAAAAGTCAACAAACAATCAGAACACTTGCAAGTTCCCAAAAGTTCTATTTTGGCTTTACGCATTTTATTACATTTCCCACATAACTTTTCAAAAGGACCTAAGTAAAATTTTTCATGAATTCTCGCTTAACTTTTCAAAAGGACGTAAGTAACATTTTTTTCATGAATTAATTTGAATACTGCAATCAATATTGTGATTCTCGAGATATTATAGCATTTTGCTCATTCACCTCTGCCTCGCTTAGTTGTGCGCCGCTAAGGTATTGTGTCATATTATGGTACTTTACTCAATTTAAGTGTAGAATATTACATCACAAATTAAACATAATTGCACTACTAATATTCTCTTAAACAATATCCCGAACGCAACACAGGCGAAAGAAAAGCAAAAAACTACTAAACCTCGAACAATTTCACTTAAAAATATCTTTTCGTAAAGGGACGACAATATGCTACATACCTTACAAGCGAATGTGGAAAAGCTTACCGAAAGCTCACATCTATTTGACATTGGTTTATTTACTTTTTGCATGGCGCACAACTCGGCGCATGGGACCCGGCGCGTAACTGGTGAGCCAGTATGCTAATTTTAGAAAAGAATCGCAATAGCTTTCATGTTGTTCTGTTGATTGCAGTACTCAAATTAATTCATGAAAAAAATGATACTTAGGTCCTTTTGATAAATTATGCGAGATCTATAGTACAGCAGAAAGTCCATTGCTGATAAACGTTCATTTCGAACAATACACCGCAGATTGCTGGTTAATTTTTTTTTGACATATACTCTGTCTCGCTCAAACCAACAGCGAATAATCTAGCGACTACTTTAACGAACTATTTAAGGAACAGCTACTTTAACCGACCGTGTCCATTTAGCAAGCACGGTGTTGAACATAATCTGGAGATTATTGTCGCGCTCTTCTTAAACGCTCAACTCTTCGCGGTGATAACGCGCAAGCAAAGATTGCGCAGCAGCGCGCCCATAAGCTTTTACACAGGGTGTGAGTCTGTGCTGTTTAATTTAATAAGCCGCCGAATGGGGTTGCCATAGTTGAATAGCCGCCGTGTGTAAAGTAAATGGGCGCGCTCCAGCGCAATTCAACGGAGGCTGATTGGGATGATCACGATCTGAGTGTTTATGTTGGGATGCATAATAAAATAACACTTAATAAAGTTTAAAAAAAACTTAGCAAGTAACCGCACAATATTGAGTAAAACAAATTAAGGGTGTAGCATTTCTGCATGCGGTGAATAAATTTCTCACCGTGTATATAACTGACAGCATGAATGTTTGTGTTGCTTCTTTCGAGCTTTATTGATGATGCTAACCTCTCAAGCAAAGTTTTCCAAAGCTTCAAATGTGGAACACGAAAACTAATGGACGAACACACACGCGCTAGAGACCCGAAGCCGATGACTTCATCCGCTCGCCTCAACACAGCTGTAAAAGTTTCGTCGTTGGAAATAAAAATCGCATACCTACGTACATGCTTTCTCGTGCGCTCGTTACGTTTGCTGCCATTTTGTTTCATGCTTTGGAAGGAAAGAAGAGGCGTGTCATTAAGGCTAACTGCTTTTTGGTTTGGGTGGAATGATGGTGTAGTTTGGGCATATGGGTGATTTGAACATAACATTCGTTTTCATACACCTCCTTATTTCCATATTATGCGGCTTTTTTTTCATTTATATTTATGTGAATTGTTGGTTTCATTTTCACAAATGTACTTGTACAATTATTACACAAAGGGATGCAAAATCAATGTATGACATACAACTATGTAGTATTATTGAACTTTAATATTACATTGGTGAAAAAACACTACGTGGGAATCAGGAAAGTTGGAAACATATCGAATTTTAATCCATATGTATTTTTCAAAACGCGCCGTTGCGCTAATCATTGTATTTACTATCGCTAATCATTGTACTACCGCACGATCGCATATTTGTAACATATGCATTTTCTCCTTTCTCGTATACAACAAAGTTGTACCGAAAGGCTATATTATTGCTAAAAAACTTGATAGAAGGCCCGGAGACCCATAGTGTTATATACCGATCGACTCAGCTCGACAAACTGAGGTGACGTCTGTTTTTTTTTTGTGTATGTGTGTGTGTATGTGTACAAATTTTGTAGGCACACTTTTTAGAACTTAGAATTATCCGATTTACTCGCAACAAGTTGCATTCGACGGGGAATTGTTTGCTATTGGAAATGGGCCCGATCATTGCTTTTCGGAATTATTGAAAAATCATTGTTTTTCCCCAAAGGTCCACCTTAAAAATTCAAAGAACAATTTTTTTGAATGGTGGCAAGGCAAAAATATTAAAAATGATCGAAAAATGTGATCTATTCCCCAAAGAGCTTTTTGACCTTTCTAATGTGATTTTTTCAATATATTTTATAATGCACGAGAAAGGCACCATCACCGCTAGGTGGATTAATCTGGGTTTTTATAAGCTAAATTGACAGTTATAATAAAAAATGTAAATCGGGATGTCAACAAAATCATCAAAAAGATCAGAAAGAAACACACTGTCATTGATTTGTCGATATGCAGAAACATTAGAGCCTGTAGCAGCCCGAAAACGGAATATAAACGGTTTTAGCTGTTAAAAATCCAACAAATTGATACTGTTACAAATATCTCAAATTTCTGAGCTAGAATTGTTTCGTTGATAATTGGATTTCATGTCTAGCAGGTCAGATAATATATTCAACGAAACAAAACAGATTTCTAAAAAGATTGATGGTTTAAATAACATCGACAATACAACGTGTCCTCTTTATAAACTGAACAGTCCTCAGGTGCTGTATCCTTTTAGAAAACCACCTTTTTGGCCACCGCGATGGTCATGGCTTGATAAATAGTTGAGAAGCAGAGTGGATAACACTTTGAGACACGCTTTTTCTTCTTAAGCATTCAGTACACTGTTTGTCTAATTGACAAATATTTGCTAAAATTCAACAAATATATTTGCTTTGTGTGTACTGACTTGTCAAATATTCGTTTATCAAATATTTGCAACACTGCGCAAAACAAATATTTGCAGAAATGACAAATCGTGTACTGTCAAAACTTCAAATATTTGATGATGTTTGCAACTCTTTAACGATGTTGAGTTGCAAATACTTACAAATAATTTTAAACTTGAACGAATCTATCAAAACAAATCAGGAAAAATAACATTGTCCTATTTGTTTCAAGTGTGTTCGGGGATAGTAGATGGTTAAGTGCGTACATAAATCTTGAAATAAAAAAATATGGATTTTCTACTATAAATATGTGCCGATTATCCTCAATGCAGTTGGGGGAGTTTCACGATTCTTCAAATCGTTGAGAGATCCGGTTGCACTGATATTTCGTAGACGGTTCCTTGGAAATTTGATTTAAAAACAAATTATTCCACTCATGTGGTGTAATCGGACCTGGGGACCCAAATGTTCGGGGAAAATAGAGGAACATTGACCGGCCATAGAGCAACATAGACCAAGGGAATCCCAGCAAACATGGGGCAATAAAATCTATATACATAAAAATGAATTTCTGTCTGTCTGACCCTTATAGACTCGGAAACTACTGAACCGACCGGCGTGAAAATTTGTACATATGCATAGGTTTTTGGGGCCGGGGAAGGTTCTTAACATGGCTTGAGATCCCTTCCCTCTTTGGAAAGAGAGGTTCCCATACAAATGAAACACAAATTTCATCATAACTCGAGAATTAATCAAGCAAATGGAACCAAATCTGGCATGTTGAGGTTTTGGAAGAGAAGATATGTTTCTGCGGTGGTTTGAAACCCTCATGGAAACAGGGGCTCGCATACAAATGAACCAGAACTAATTAGAGAAGGAATCAATTTTAGGCGAAACGAAGTTCATCGGATCTGCTACTAGAAAATAAATAAAATTAGAAAGAACTGCTCATGAGAAAAAAGTCGTATGTCATCCTCCTTGATATGGTGGCGAGTTTTTTAAATGTGCAATAACAAAACAGTAAAATTCTAGAGCACTCATTTTCAACAGAGATTATAGAAATTCCTCAAGTTCCATCATAATGGATTACTGCTTATGGATAACTTAAATAAACTTAAAAGGTACTTGTCATAAGACGAGTTTGTACAATCCCATTGAAATTCCACCACTTAATTGTATCTTGACAGACACGTATTTCGACCTCAACAGTAAGACCGTCTTCAGTGTCTCGTACTTGACTCGACTCGCTACAAGTACGAGACACTGAAGACGGCCTTACTGTTGAGGTCGAAATACGTATCTGTCAAGATAAAATTAAGTGGTGGAATTTCAAAGGGATTGTACAAACTCGTCTTATGACAAGTGAAGACATTCCACTAAAAAGCTCAAAATAATTTTATTAACTTAAAAGGTAGTCAAAATCGGCTGCGGACATTCTGACGAAGTTCTTGTACAATTTAGGATGATTGCTGCGTAGCTCTTGCAACAATTCGGCGTCTGTTTCTCGACCCAGTCATGAACCCAAACTCTGCTGCATGGTTGGTATTCGTCCTCATCCTTCATTAGCAAATAGCTATACAGGCAAAAATGACCGCAACTGAAGATGCCATCTGTTCCATATTCAGAATAGTTCAAAATTGGTTTGAAAATTTATCATATTACATATTATTGAATTACAACCACAGCAAAACATCAATGTCTAATGTGAGTTTGACGACAAACAATGTACTGTCTTTTGAACAACATTTGACAAATAATCAAACCAAATTTTTAAATGTAATATTTGACAAATAAGTTATATTCAAATATTTGCTCATCGTGTACTGGCACATGTCAAATAATCAGCAAACGTCAAATTTTGTTAAAACATGCTATGACAAATATTTGTCGATTAAACAAACAGTGTACCTACTGAATGCTTTACTCAGGTCCTCCAGTGAAGCGACTGGTGACTAGAGCTGTGCGCCGCGGTCGCCGACGATTTTTATGCGTCGTCGCCGCCACCGTTTTTGACCGGCGCGCCGCTGTAATTTTTTGACCGCGCCGCCGGTGAATTTTGAGCGAGCCGTTGAAATAATTTAAGTGCTGTAGCCTGGGGGTAGTTTTGGGAATTTATCCTTCTCCCCCAATTTGTTAGAAGAAAAATTCCGTTCAAACCCTTATACAGTTGAAAAATTTCGGCTGCGCCGCTGAAAAGAACATGTACACTTTACCGTCTTTTTATATCACTTTGTTGTTAGGATTGATTGATTAATTGATCTTCGAATTCTTTTAAATATGATACATGGCAATCCGCGAACCCAAATTAAATTAATTAATTAACTATGTTATCGCCAGGTTCGTTTCAGGTCTGCCAATAATTTCCTGGAGAGATCTCCACGCGTAAACTAATATCAATATTCCTAGTGATTTATGAATCAAATTGGACATACATTCAACATGTATTCCATTACAGGTAACCCAAGAATTCCGCGACCTTAAGGTCTATACGGGTAATGAAAGATCTATTAGCTCCTTCTTGAAATTAAACATGCTCTGTTTGCTCCTTCTGGAAATGAACATACTGTTATTGGGCTATTTGTGACTTTGTTAAATGGGAGGGTATCCAATTATTACGAGGTGTTCAGACTGCAGCAAGATAATATATCTCGCTTAACTTTACAAAAGGACCTAAGTAACATTTTTTTTTATGAATTAATTTGAATAGCGCAATCAGTAGAACAACATGAAAGCTTTTGATTGCAGTGCTCAAATTAATTCATGAAAAAAATGTTACTTAGGTCCTTTTGAAAAGTTAAGCGAGATATCTTGACGTTTCCATGTTTCCTCATTTGCACGCTAATACAGGGTTGAATTCAAGGAGAGTTTTAAAATTTAATTTGCGAAATCAAGCATTTGTGTGGCGACAATCGAACATTTTTTTCTGAACAAAGTTTCTACGAAAAAAAAAATATAAAAAAAATGAAAAGGGATTTTCGAAGAATATTTGAAGCTCTCATTAAGGATAATGAGCGAAGCTACGTTCATTAGTTAGGTGCGCCGTTCTTCGGGGAATTAGACTATTCCTCAATTTATTTTTAAGTTTAAAAAGTATTTTGATTCTGTACTATGATCGAACGGAGATTTGATAGAAAAATTTAGATACTTTTGGGAATTCTCACAAATAAATAAAAAAAGGACGATTGGACCAATTTTCAAGAAATATTATCGAACTAAAATGTATTTCCACCAGTATCTCCATGTATGAAGGGCAACTCAGCGTTCTACTCGACAATCAATGATACAGCTTCCAACAAAATCGAATCGTGTGAATGTGATATAATTTAAACTGGATTTTGGATGAATTAATGCATTACCAATCCATGTTTTATTTAAGGTTATTCTACTTTATATATACATCCCATTCAAATCGTACAGTTGTCCCACGTGAAAAATGTTGAAATCCAAAGTATATTAAGCCATTCAATGAGCAGAATTGAAACAATTTATGAAATCATGTTTATTCATCAAATATATTCCTTTTTCAACCATTCCTACGTTTTAAATTGTCTTCCGCATTGGCCCTTGAACTTTGAAAATTTATTCGATTTGTTCTATTAAATCTAGGTTTAAGTTAAATACTTCATGTTAATTCTAGAGAGCATCTGTTTTTTAAACAATTCATGTTGAATAAGTGGAGAATAAATAATTATCATCATTATTTTTCATCATATAAAATGCTTTCCACAAAACCATCACAATCCGAGTTAAGGCTTCCCCAGACCTAAGCGATTCCATCGCCGCGACGGCGACAACTAGTCGCCGCGATTATATCGTTGGGTCGCTGCCGGCAATGTTACATTTACGCTTCCATACTAACGGCGACAGGATCGCAGTCGCCAAGCGATAAAATCGCTTCGCGATTGTCGTGTCGCGTGTGTTTGGGGGAACCTTTATTCTTCAGCGCTCAGAAGATTTTTCCATCTAATATGCATTCGACCCTGCTGCGACAGAAAGAGCATGACTGTCAACTACGAAACGAAATGAAAACAGAGAGAATTTTCTTTTGACAGCGCAAAATGTATGGAATATTACGTAAATAATGACATCATAAAGCGTATTTACCCTGAAACGCCAATTATTATGTCATTAATGGCGTAATCTGAATAGGCTATTATAGTGATGTTTTGGATCAAATAGCATTTGACTTCTTGTTCAAGGGTTATCCAATTTGGTTATTTGGATCACATAGAACATGAACCGTTTTTGGACATATCTATGATCCAATAAGGCGTAAACTCGAGGAAATTCTCGGAAGATCTGCAATAAAATAATTTTTGAGGGGATATTCAATTTGGATCTATGGAATACAAAGCGCATAAATTTTCAAGGTTTCCCATAAGACGCTTAATATTAGTTAAGGTGATTATAGAATGAAGCCCGTGGTGAATTTCAAATTCACCACACGTTTATTTACATACATTTCCAAAAGCCCAAATCTGGCGTAATAGTTTTCGTACAGTGCCGAAACTCAAATCATGGTTGTTCAGCATAACTAAGCAAACAATCTACCATTATTTCAGCCCCATACGCGTTATGGTTCTTTCATCTCGTGCTCTTGAAATAATATTGGAAAAGCACGTGGTTTACAAAATGGCCGATTTCTGGCTTAATTGTATAATCACCTTAAGCATCCATTTTGAAGAAGAAATAACAGCCTTTTGAGTACGCGAGCAGACCTTCATGCCTAAACTCCAGGGAATTCTTGGATGAACTGGGATGGAAAACTCTCATCAAATTCAATTCTATGGACCACAGTCAGCATAAACGAATAAAAATAAAACTAGCAGCCCTCAAGGAGCTCAAGGCCTATACTTCAGGCAATTCTAGTATGGACTGGAATGCATATTTTTTCTATATCGGTAGGGATGAGTCTTTTCTAATTATTATAAAAATTGGAAAACGATCCGTTGCGCTTAAAATTTTATTTGCTAAAGAGAAGCTTAGAGAATGAAAAGATTCTGGATCGTTGTAGGGTAAGACGGTATAATGCGCCCCACCTGGCCAAAACGCCCCCCTTTGATTTCTAGAAAACTATAACTAATTAAGGGTCAAAATCAGTTGGGACCTATAAGTATTTGTAAACCCATCATACTATGTGAATGTGGAAGTATTTTTGTATTATACAATGAAAATAATAGCAAAATACAAAATTTACAGTTTTGATGTAACTTTTTATGTTTGTTAGCTCAACATTCTGGAGCGACTCTGGCATACTGTCCACAAAACTTGCACTGGAACACTCAGTAGGTCAACAAAATAACTTTCCTCAGTGGTAAATGTGATATAAAATTGCATCCATCTTCAAAATGTAACGATTTTCGAAAACATGTTTCACTGGCCAAAACGCCCCAGTGTAGGCAGGACGATATGCCATTACCAACTGGACACAAGCGCAGCGAGCCTGCAGCAGTTCCATTCAAATTGTATTCATTTGGGTCATTTGGAAGAAAGGGTCATTAGGCCGAAAGGGTCGTTTGGCTGAATGGGTCATTTGACCGAAAGGGTCAATTGGCCGAAACGTTCATTTGGTCGAATAGGTCATTTGGCCGAAAGGGTCATTTGGCCGAAATGGTCATTTGACCGAAAGGGTCGTTAGGCCGGAAGGGTCATTTGGCCAAATAGGACATTTGGCAGAATAAGACATTTGGCCGAATAGGTCATTTGAAAAGTAAGGAGTAAGAAGATAGACGTCTCAATTCTCATTCCTCATTTCTAACTTCTCACTGTAAAACAATGAGGAGCGCGAAGTGAGTAGTGTGACGTCTCACTACTCACTTCGCGCTTCTTACTTTTTACAGCGAGAAGTAATAAATGAGGAGTGAGAAGTGAGACGTCTCACTTCTCACTCCTCATTTCTCACTACTCACTGTAAAAAAAGGAGGAGCGCGAAGTGAGTAGTGAGACGTCTCACTCATTTCGCGCTTCTCTCTTTTACAGTGAGAAGAGAAAAATGAAGAGTGAGAAGTGAGATGAATCTTTTCTTATTCCTAATTTCTCACTTTTCAAATGACCTATTCGTCCAAATGTTCTATTCGGCCAAATGACCCTTTCGGCCAAACCACCTATTCGGTCAAATGACCCTTTCGGCCAAGCGACCCTTTCGGGCAAATGATCCTACCCTTTCGGCCAAGCGACCCTTTCGGCCAAATGACCTGTTCGACCAAATGGCCCTTTCGGCCAAATGACTTTCGGCCAGATGGGTTTCGGCCTAATGGTTTGTTCGGCCTAGTGGCATTCGACCAAATGGCTTTCGGCCGAATGGTTTTCTTTAATTTTGAACAATTTCTCTATGATTCTGAAAAATTCCTGCTGCATGAATTCTTGGAAACTGATTTTCCAATCATTCTTGGTTCTTCCATCTCAGGTGGTCTGAAAACTTGCCCATTAAGGAATTATGGGGAATAATTCTAGGAACTTTTTTCTAATAGGCGTAACTGTATTTGACCTTGAAATTTGAAACAACTTGATCAAAATAGTTTGAATTAAGAGCACAATCATCGTTCCAAGAATCAAGGTCAGAATCTTATACGCCCATTTGAAAAAAGTTCCTAGAATTCCTCCCAAAAATCTCAATAAATGCAACACTATTGCCTCCCTTCCAGCAACGCAGGTATTCTTTTCTCTCACTGGAAATCTTCCTCAGATATTTTGTAGAAATTCTCCTCCAGGAATTCTAGGAACTCATTATACAAGAATTGTGAAATATTCTAACATTAGTATTTTAGGAGAATTTCTCCTTCAGAAGCTCTGGGATATTCCAATTTCAACGCAGTGTTCCATCTCTTTGATTTCAATTCATCGCTAGCTATTCTGCCGTCATACACATATTTGTCCCATGCTTGCTGGGATTTCCTATGTACATGGGACAGTTATGCGTAGAACGGTAGTATTCTACATCGACTTTTTGCAGCACACTTTCAAGACACAACAATTGAAGATTGATATGTCCTGTTTAATTGTATTGATGTGTTTCTTATGAATTCTGATTGCTGTATTATGAGCATATTTTATCCTTGTTTGTACATATAGTAATTAGATTTGGGGGACATTTTTATCCTTATAGTCATTGAAGCATGTGAAATAAATAAATAGCTAAATATTTCTCCTACATGAATTCCTTCTACAGAAATTCTCTCAAAAACTTAGAGATTAAAACGGAGATAAAGCTATGTCCATTTAGAATCCGGAATAATAGATCATCTGTATCTAGGTAACGGATTAACATACAAAAAAGGTTAATACATCAAAACAAAGGTAATTTATTGTACTTTAAGGAAAAAACTATAAATGCAAATCATTTCTAGTTTTCTAGTGACAATTTGCATTTTCTTGTTTATTCCTCTCATCAAACGCTGCACACCTCCGGAGACAACTTCCTTGGCACATTTGCTCCACATTTTGGTCATCTGAGTCGCGTCCCGAGCTGTTTATATATTTTTGACGTAGAATTACGTCTGTCGGTAAGATAGGGGGGTTGCTCTAAAGTTTTAAATTTGGGACCGTCACGAAAAGAGGTCAGGAAGTACGAGCCATTAACTAAGCCCGTTTTTAACGGATTCCGGAGATTTTGGTATGAATCGATCAGTAAACTCTCTAAGATTTTATACAACTATTGTAAACAATTGATTCAATGCATTTAACTATTGAAAAATTCAATTCCGCCAGCCAATGTTGAAATTGCACTTTAACAGTAAATTGCCTATATTTCGGATATTAGCCACCCGGCATGAACATGCATAAAATATTGATGATCAAATTTCGTATCAGCTATCGCACTATACGCAATTCTACGTTCAATTTGCGGTCGTATCAGTGAGAAGTAAGAAGTGTAAAATTAGAAATGAGGAGTGAAAAGTAAGACGTCTTGCCTTTCATTTTGTTTGTTTTTGTTTTCCCAGTGAGAAATAATGAGTGAGGAGCGAGAAGACCTCTCATTCCTTACTTCTCACTTATTTTTCCTCACTTCTCGCTTCTCACTGTGAATAGTGAGAAGAGCGAAGTGAGAAGTGAGAGGCCTCACTCATTTCTCGTTTTTCATTGATCACATCCCACTTTTCACAGTGACTTCCAAACGACCATGCCTGAAGTATCGTGCATATTATTTTTTGGTATTTCTCCATTGGTACCTCTTATGCAAGGCTAGTTCATAACAGCGTATGGTATCAATAACAAAATTGGGTATTATTGAACCAGTTTCTCCTGCTCGGGTAGCAACCATTGATATGTACACAGTCAGTCTAAGGTAAACTAAGCTAAGCTAAGCAAATGACCTGTTCGGCCAAACAACATTTTCGGCCGGGTCTGGATCATTTGGCATAAAGTCATTTGGCATAATGGTCATTTGGCATAATTTTAAACTGCAAGAAAAGAGTGGGTCATTTGGCATAACGGACATTTGGCATAATTTTGAACTGTGAAAGCGAAAGGCATATTTCATGTATTGTTGACATTTTCCGGAAGAACGAAATAACAAAACGGCAAAATTACTTCCGAGGGAGGGATCACATCCATCATTGACTACTCGACTAAATGTTATTCGACCGAATAACCGATTTGGCTACATGACTTCTTTGGCTAAATGGCTACTCGCCCAAATGACTTAATCGGCCAAATGACTTTATCGGCCAAATGACCTATACGGATAAATGCATCGGTCTGTCAAATGATTTTCCGCCTAATGGATTTTTCAGTCAAATGATATATTCGGCAAAAAACACAAATTCGTGAACGTTTTTCTATCCGTGTTTAAAATTTTGATCACTTGGACGCATCTCAATCACCTGACAGATTTTTGCCATATCGATCACAATGCCGATCCGGTGCAGGCGGAATGGAGTTTGATTATTTATAGATTAGGCCGTTCTAGATCACAGGACCGACCATAGGCCCGTCGCGTCATTTAACGAAAAATCAGACGAAGTTTTGCACGATGCATCGAACCGATACCGTGTTAAGATCAAGATACTACTCGGTACAGATTATCATATTGATGTTCGACGTGTGATAGCGCGCAGAGTCGGCTAATGCAATGTTATCTAACAGATTCCACCGGCACGCTTTGAGCGCTTCGTAAGGTTGTAGATTCGTAAGATTGAGCAGAACGTTAAACCGCATAAATTCCTCGAAACTCAATATTGTATCGAAACGTGGGCTAACTTTTCTGCCAACAGCTTTCTTTGATACGCTTCCGGTATTGCCAATACCTCTCACCTGTGGATAATTCGGATAACTCTTCAACATTCGGACGGAATAAAACATTACTGCGAGCAGGAATCGACAGTGCCTTGAGATTCTGTTGGTATCACAGATCCGCATATATAGCTCGGAATCTAGAAGAGATCCTAATCTATCGCAGAAGGCTGGTATTCGGCATCTAAGGGTCGTTGATGAACTGCTATGAAATGAAAACTTTCTCGGTCGGTCGATTAAGAAGCTTGCAAGATAGGTTGCATGATTGGTAGAATCCGCTCCTAGTGTTTCCCTATAATGCTGCAAACAAAACTCCGTGCCTGGTACTTCATAAGCTGACAAAAAAAGTGTTCCACAGAATTAGGGACGTCACTTATCTCGCAAGTAACACGGAAAGGGTCGCCTCGAAAGGGGAGGCTTGAATGTGAATTCACTAGTTCATGTTTTAATATCAGCCAGAAGAACAAGGGGGTAAAACACCGGCCTCGATAGCCGACTCCTACCAAAAGGTCCTCTAGTGTATTGCCAGGCACATCCAGGCCTAAGTTGTCAACTGGTGTGAATTCGCAAGGATGTTCTGGATCCAGGGTGCTTAGGATGCTAGCAGAATCAGTAAGGACGAGGATTGGTCATTAAGATAGCCGAATAAAAAGCTGTCGTAAGGCGAGTTCAGTATTTGCAAGTCGCGTTAAGTACGAAACACTGAAGACGGCCTTGAAGTTGTGGTCAAAATACCAGCTCTACTGCAGCTCGAGTGACCCGCTTCAGACTTCCGGGTATTTCATGACCAGTCAGAGGTCACTTTTGCTTACAATAAGCTCAACCTGTTTATGTCACTATTATTAATAGGATTGGAACTTATTAATCCAGCACGTATTTTATTTTTAAAATAAAGTTGGAATGTTGATTTTATATTCATACAAAGGTAATAATGCTCTTACCTGGGTGACTGTACTAAGATTCTAAGCAATCTACTTACTCCATTGCGGTAAGAAGCGCAACTACAAAGCAAGACCATGCTGAGGTGGGTTCGATTACCGGTTCGGTGTAGGAAATTCTCGAGTTGGCAAATGTCTCGCCTTCCCTGGACATAAGATGATAATCGTATAAACCTCATGATATACCAATGCAAAAATGGAAGCTTGTCTTAGAAACCACACAGTGAATAACTGTGGAAGACTTACTGCATTGTAGAATGCTAATAGACAATGCTTCATCCATGTTATTGTTTTGATGCAAGTACAATCTCCACTGATTCGTAGTGTAGTTGTCCAATTTCGCATTTCCTGTTCAGTGCGCTAACTTTAGCATACTTGATTCATAGCTCATAAAATTAAATGTTTCAACTGATTTCAGTAAACACTGTTGTAAATGAATAGATAGGTAGGTATGCCGAATTTTATCAGAAAAATAAGACAGCAACAGCAATAATACGTCTGAGCCTAAAGCAAAGCCTTATAAGCAAAATAGCACAAACTGTGGACGGTTTATTCAAAACAGCGTCCGACCATCTTCTGCACGTGTTGCTCGCACGCTTTTGTGCGATCTGTTGCGCGATTCAGTGAGCAATCTAACCCGAACAATCTGGGGGAAAAAATCTCTCATAAGTGACAGAACCAACCCCGCCATATGTATGGCAGGCGACGACAACGACGATAAAATATATTATTTTTTTCTGAACCCGATCACTTCGTGGTGGATGGGAAGACCTATTCAAGCTCATTCCAGAGGAATGCCGCTGATAGACTGAACATTTATGGCGTCGAACGTGCTGGTGCTGTGGGGAACCATAATATTAATATTTGCACGTCCTTTTCTCGACTATGAACAAGATAACAGACAGAGTCAACTTCAACAGTTGTTTTCTTTTTCGAGGGCTTAGGTTTTCGAGAGCGGCGAATATGGTTGTTTAGGATTCCATATTATTCGTGTGGCATTTGTGCTTTGATGTGGCCGAATGTGGACGAGTCGAGCGTTGGTTGTGTGGTTTAATGAATTCTCTTGAGATTTAATTAATTTCGGCACGAGTCACATTTTATGCCCATGCTGGACCACCACTTCTGATTATGTTTTTCTTCCGAGTGTGTGTTTTGTTTGGTCTCATATTTCCAGCAGAATAGAAGGAGTTAACTCGTTGACATCTTTAACAAATTAAAGACAAAATAAGTTTCTTTTTCGAAAACTGAAAAGAATTGAAAACTTCTTTTACAACTCTTTCCATCATTCTAGTTGACATATATTTCGAATATGAGAGTTTTTCAGTTTCATTGGTCAACATTGTTTTAACAAGCTTGTTAAGAGGGAAAACTTGAGGAGCTTTGAACTGTCATAAGTCAATTAACATACCCAAAAAATAATAGAAAAAGTTAACATGTATGTAGAAGGTTTAAACACAGAGTACAGCTGTATATCACCTTACTTTAGAGGTCAATCCTCTAGTATGAATGTGTAGTGTTTAAAAGATTCCTAGGCTTTTAAAAAACATTCTCTCGATTGTAAAGTAACAGCAACGCAACGAAGAGCACTCAGCATGAAAAAGTTGGTCAGGTCTTCCGTACTATGTACTGCCAAGTTTTTTTTTCATTTTAACTTGATGATAAATAATTAGGTAACGTAAATGATTCCAAAAAGGACAACTAAAGTTGCCAACAAATTATACAATTTGTATATCTATGTCACAGAACGTGAGTTTTCATATGATCAACACTAAAAAGATTTTTTTGGAAAGTTGATTTCCATTCTTATTTTATCCCGGATGTATTCCTAGTGGATAGCTGCTTTCAACCCACTAGTAGAATTCGTTGTATAGAGTGAAAAGAGCCACGATACAAAGCGGAAAGCCCATTCCCAACTGCACACAATTCAATTTCGATCCAATTACGTTAAAACGAATATTCTCTCCATCTTGCACTTGGGCTTCGAAAGAGTTGCCTAGAACGTGTGAACACACATATGAGCACTTTAACGCGGAATGCATATACAGTCCAGCTGAATACACCGAGCGAGCGATATCAGCGGCAGAGCAATATCCCGAGCAGTGGATATTTGGTACGAGACCACTCCTCGCTGTGAAACGATCACACTTCAAAGCAAACGCGGCCAAATTGAATTCTGGCACCGCCATTCACATGTTTCGCTGGAATAAAGCCCAATGAAGACGAGGGGGGGCAAAAGTTCACACTGCGTTGCAAAACCCGGCTGATTGGGGGGTCGCATCTCGTTAACCCGGGTGCAGCCAGAACAAATCCCGAGCTGCGCTGGCGTGTTCCGGCTATCCATTTCGGCGGATATGAGCCCGGGTCGTTGAAATCGACAATTAGGCTCGTCGTTCCGTTGAGCGTACCCAAAGGAAAAACCATCCCCCGTGTCGAATTTCATTGAATATTCAGTTTGGATAGTATTCATTTTGTTTCGGATGCTGCCTGGTTTCGGTATACAAAAATAACCAAACCCAGCTTGTTTACCGGATCCGGGCAGAAGCCTGAAGGACCCTCATTGAATTAGTCCGTTCAGTCGCGCTCACCCTGTCTCTGCTAGTGCGCTTCATAATAGAGCAGAGCTTCTCAAACTTGCACTAATGCTTGCTTATTGAACAGATTTTGATGAAAGAACATATTCAAAGAAGAACTGAAAAAATACATCATTTGTTTAAATGAATTTTCTGGATTTTTACCTAAATTTAAATTTTAATGTTAAAAAGCTCACTCGAGCCGACTTTCGCTACAGACTTTGCGTTTGCGCAAAGCTTTTCTTTGTAATATCTTGCTTTCATATTCAAGACGTCATGTCTTTATGTTCAATAACGTTTTCGTTGAAATCTGGTTTAATTCTTTTTTTTTTTTTAATTTAGCTAATTCTATTATAGTTTTATCATAATTGACATTTTGATATTAATTTTATTAACAGCTATGCGTAATTGAATTCTGTCCAAAGCTTTTGATAGTGGATCAACTCAACTAGTGAGCAATCTCCAATTCCAACAAAAAAATTGAAGTTAAAATTGAACACTTATTACGTACTGGGCATCGTTTGCTGCTATTGCCGCGGATATTGTGGGAGTCCTAGGTATCCGGTTCACGCTTTAGTTAGCAACGGTGGCTCTTCTCGACCTTCTATTCCCTAAGTTATTTTTTATTTATTCAGACTAAGGCCGAAGTGGCCTGTGCGGTATATAAGAGTATTCTCCATTCGGTTCGGTCCATGGCTACACGTCGCCAACCACGCAGTCTACGGAGGGTCCGCAAGTCATCTTCCACCTGATCGATCCACCTTGCCCGCTGCGCACCTCACCTTCTTGTGCCCGTCGGATCGTTGTCGAGAACCATTTTCACCGGATTACTGTCCGACATTCTGGCTACGTGCCCGGTCTACCGCAATCGTCCGATTTTCGCGGTGTGAACGATGGATGGTTCTCCCAACAGCAGTTGCAACTCGTGATTCATTCGCGGTCCTACAAAATGTAGAGCGTGAAATCCACTATTATGTTTTAATGCGATACCCGAGAAAAAAAAATTTTTTTGCCGCATTTTTTTTTGTTCGGGTTTTTTACAATGTTTTAGAATATTGTGTTTTGAGAAATTTTGCTAAAGAAACTGTATGTTTACTTCCTAATTTTAAAGGTTGAATCGTTGTTTTTCGATACTGCTGTCCAAAACTCATAAAAATCGATTTTCAGTATTTTTAAAATAAATATAGGGTGGGTGTACCAATTGTCGCCATACATAAGAACAACTATTTTTTAAAAATAAGTAAAAGGCATGTGGGTGGACTTTATATATCAAGCGAAAGATTTTACTTTCTGCTCCTTAGTACAGCTGTGAAAACCACAATAAAATTTGTTATTATCCTCAAAATTGATTAATCCATAATAGGAACGCATGCACCAGTTGTGGCACTATTCTTAATTTTGGTTCCTTATTTGGCAAATCCATTGTTTTCTTATGGGACTGGCCAAATAGGGACCACTAGTGCCACAACTGGTGCAAAGGACGTCAAAAATTAAGCAAAATCAATTTTTACAATTATGCTTTGCTTGTTTGGGAGGAAATCAAAGGTGTTATCGTATCATATGAATATGCTTTATTGATTTGAACTTGGTTTGCGGTGATTTGATTGGCCATTTCGCATATAAAGCACTAGTGCGACAACTGGTGCTATAGCCACAACTGGTACACCTAGCCTAGGGAATGACGGCTTTGGCAGGTTTTGTTCTATTATTGGCAGGGGTTTTTTATGATTAACTAGGCTCAAATTTGGCCTAAACATTCTTTGCATATCAAAGAATATTGTGGCCAAATTTCATAAAATTTGGTCGACAAAAACCCCCCTGCCAATAATAAAACAAAACCTGCCAAAGCCGTCTTTCCCCCTACAACATATCAACACGTTTCATATCACAAAATAAAAAATGGCACTAATATACGATCGTTTTCAGATAATAGAACGGTTTTATTGAATATATAGAATAAATAGAACGGTTTTATTGAAAAAATAATATAATTTCTTGATTATATATCAGCCTTATAGGCACATTTTGGCGGCTAGATTTCTGTTATTCTAAAAGCCTATTTTGTATAAAAGAAGCCAGTGGCTAAAACTCAGTTGGGTCTGATGAGGCTCACTGATTTTTGTTCCAATTTTTATAGTGTAGTTTTCGATAAATATTTCTCTTTTTATCATATGCTCATTTCATCGGCCTTATTGTGGATCTATTTATTAATTCTATAAGTAGGGTGAGCGTACCTTTTGCTTATAATTCAGTGCCTAATTTAGCCAACTTTTGAAAAACATTGTTTTTAAACAAAATCAATTGGTTTTAGAAGTAAATTTGACTAAATAATAAGTGTATCTTTATGATACACTACAAAACTTCTAAAATATTTTTAATAAATGCTCGAATACGAAGATATAGCCAAAATTCGGTACTGTACCCGTATAATACCTTATTGGTTAAGATACTTGCACCTTAACGTTAATTGATAATGCGGAAATAACTGCTTCAATTAAAGGCAAATTAAATTGAAACAAGAAAATCAGTATACTTATATTTTACTTACTTATCATGTTTGATCGCATATTTCTATCTTCCATATCTTTTAAGGGAAAGAGATTGCTCTTTGTGAGTTATTTTTCCGATAAATGTGTTCCATTTGAAAGAAATGTCAATAAAAAAGACCATATCTTCAGATTAGCGTATGTCAGTGCTATTCAATGTTTTGTGATACAAAACGGGTCAAAACGTTGTATATTTAGTTTCGAAATATTGAAAATCGATTGTTATATTAGTTTAAGACAGCAATATCGAAAAACAACGATTCAACACTTAAAATTAGGAGAAAAACATACAGTATCTTCAGCAAAATTTCTCAAAACACAATATTCTAAAACATTGTCAAAAACCCGAACAAAAAAAAACATTGTAGAAATTTTTTTTTTGCTCGGGTATCGAATTAAGGTGATTATACAATTGATCCCGTGGTGAATTTCATATTCACCACATGTTTTTCTTCTTTTATTCCTACAAGCTCAAATCTGGCGTAATAATTATCGTTCAGTGCTGAAGTTTAAGTCGATTGTTCAGCATAAGTAAACAAATGATTTGCCATTGTTTTACTGCATGAGCGCGTTTTGGTTCTCTCAACTCGTGCTCTTGAAAAATGTCTACAAAACTCATGTGCTTTTCAAGATGGCCGATTTGTGGCTTTGTTGTATAATCACCTTAAAACATAATAGTGGATTTCACGCTCTAGATTTTGTTGGGCAGCTGTTTGAACACATTATATGAACAAATCATGGATCTAAATCTGTATTAAAATCCGCAATGAGGTTTTGACCGTCTTTTTCTGAGTTGTTCCAATGTGGTACGGCAGCGAACTCTATTCGATCGAAGCGTCTTGCGGAGTCCAAAGTACGTACGATTTCCAGCCACTATGCGTCTTCGAATTTCTCTGCTGGTATCGTTATCGGCGGTCACCAGTGAGCCCAAGTACACGAATTCTTCAACCACCTCGATTTCGTCACCACCGATAGAAACTCGTGGTGGGTGGCTTACATTGACCTCTCTTGAACCTCTTCCTATCATATACTTCGTCTTCGAGGTGTTGATGACTAGTCCAACCCGTTAAGCTTCGCTTTTCAGTCTGATATAGGCTTTCTCCATCCTCTCAAAATTACGTGCCATGATATCAATGTCGTCGGCGAAACCGAATAACTGGACGGACTTCGTGAAAATCGTACCACTCGTGTCAATCTCTGCCCTTCGTAAAGACCATCACATTGCCGTAACCCTCTACGCGTTCCGAAGGGACTCGAGAATGCCCATGAAACTCGAACTACGCACATCACCCGATCCACCGTCGCTTTGATCAACCGTATCAGTTTATCCGGAAATCTGTTTTCGTGCATTAGCTGCCATAGCTGGTCCCGATCGATTGTATCATATGCGGCTTTGAAGTCGATAAATAGATGATGTGTGGGCACGTTGTATTCGCGGCATTTCTGCAATACCTGACGTATGGCGAACACCTGGTCTGTGGTAGAGCGTTCACCCATAAATCCCGTCTGATACTGCCCCATGAAGTCTTTTGCCATTGGTGTTAGTCGGCGGCATACAATTTTGGAGAGTATCTTGTAGGCGGCGTTCAGCAATGTGATTACACGGTAGTTGCTACAATCCAGCTTATCGCCCTTTTTGTAGATGGGGCACACGACATGTCCATCCACCTTCCATCCACTCCTGCGGCAGAACCTCATCCTCCCAAACCTTGGTGATCACCCAGTGCAGCGCTCTAGCCAGTGCCTCACCACCGTGTTTAAACAGCTCTCCTGGTCAGTTGTTGGTCAACTCCAGGGGCTTTGTTGTTTTTCAGGCGGCCGATCTCCTCCTGGATTTCCTGGAGATTCGGAGCCGGAAGTCATGTGTCCTGCGCGCGTGCTCCTAGGTTCATTACCATACTTCCACCGTTGTCTGCCATATCGCCATTCAGGTGCTCTTCGTAGTGCTGCCGCCACCTTTGGATCACCTCACGCTCGTTTGTAAGAAGGCTCCCGTTTATTTCCTTAAACATATCGGGCTGTAGCACGTGGCCCTTACGTGAACGGTTCAACTTCTCATAGAACTTTCGTGCGTTATTAGCGCGGTACAGTTCCTCCGTCTCTTCATGGTCTTGATCCTCCTTGAGGCGCTTTTTCCTCCGGAAAATCGAGTTTTGTCTGTTCCGCACCCGTTTGTATTGTGCCTCGTTGGCCCTCGTGCGGTATTGCAGCAATCTCGCCCATGCTGCATTCTTCTCCTCAACTAACTGCTCACATTCGCCGTCATACCAATCGTTTCTCTGATCCGGAGCCACCGTGCCTAGTGCAGCGGTTGCGGTGCTTCCAATGGCGGATCGAATATCTCTCCAGCCATCTTCAAGAGATGTTGCGCCTAGCTGCGCCATTGGGAGTGCCACTTCTAGCTGCTGCGCGTAGTCTTGGGCTAGTCTATCGTCTTGTAGCCGACATTGGGCGGACGACTCCGACGCGTGTTGATCACCGTCGAGAATTTTGAGCGCAGACATACTGCAATGAGGTAGTGGTCGGATTCAATATTCGCACTGCGGTAAGTGCGCACATTCGTGATGTCGGAGAAGAATTTACCGTCGATTAGACCGTGGTCGATTTGGTTTTCCGTTTTTTTGGTTAGGTGATCTCCATGTGGCCTTGTGGATATTTTTGCGGGGAAGGTGCTTCGGACTACCATACCGCGGGAGGCTGGGAAGTTTATGCATCGTTGACCGAAATCATTCGATACGGTGTGCCGACTATCCGGCCCGATGACCGGTCTATACATTCCCTCCCTTCCTACCTGAGCGTTCATGTCACCAATGACGATTTTGACGTCCCGCATTGGGCATTCATCGTATGTCTACTCCAGCTGTGCATAGAACGCTTCTTTCTCGTCGTCGGGTCTCCCTTCGTGTGGGCAGTGCACGTTGATGATGCTATAGTTGAAGAAACGGCCTTTTATCCTCAGCTTGCACATCCTTGCGTTGATTGGCTGCCACCCAATCACGCGTTGGCGCTAGACCTGTGCGCCGGTCATATAATCGGCGGCGGCGTCACGGCGGCGCGCCGTTGGCTTTTATCGGCGGCGGTGGCGTGAACCGGCGTGGATGAAAAAATCAATGGCAAAACAATCAATTTTAATGCGTATTTTAGAATTCACGTGGTTTTGATTCACACCGTACAAATCGCCCGAATAAAAATCGACTTCAGTGGAATAAAATTGTAATATTCTATGTTTGTCGATCATCAAACAGCACATTCTGTAGTAAATTACCAGCGACACTAATAAATACCTGATCTCAAGATGTTATTTAAATTAAAACTATTTTTTTATTCTCTGATTTTGATGAATCAAAATTTAACAACGAATCCTGCTTCACTTTTCGTAGCCCTTGAGCAGTATTGAGAACTAGACTTCGGTGTCATAGGACTAACTTTTTCCAAAAAGTGTTTTTTCCAAAAGTTTTCCCAATTCAGGATTTTGATAAACTCCAGTCGATTTACTTCTCAATATATCTACTATTCTTTTAGTTACATATACAATTGGGTAATGTTTGAGCGGCTGCATATCTATCTAGTATATTTAGAAAATTTGCAGTGCTACTTCGTTCACCTGCTGTGGCCCTTGGATCCTGGAAGGGCATTCACGATGGAGTCCGCAAATGACAACCACAATGGACAGTTTACTCCCCACCTCGCGTTCTTGTATGCACAAATCCTAATAGATGATCAACATAACTAAAATGAGCTCTGGCTGAGTAAGACTGGGGCACGATGACCAACCAAATTGAATATTTTCTTCAAAAGTTGTTAAATATGCCAAAAAAGGTCTTGGTGGAGTGGAGATGGTGGAGATTCGGAGGAAACTACGATTTTTTTCTAATGTTCATTAGAAATTCCTTTGTAAAACCCTGTAAGAAATTCTGCGGAAGCTCATATAGGCATTTTTTCAAAAACCATTAAGGTTCTGGGATGGGAAATTTCTTTAGTAAAACCACATGTGAAACCGTAGAATATTCTTTCAGGATTTCATTCGGAAATTTATTAAGGAGTGAAATAGTTACCGAAAGAATTCCTAAAACAAATGCCGAAGAAAATGGTGAAAAATTTTTCGAAAAGGTTCAGAAAGGACTCTCCGAGAGAATAGCGCAAAGAGTTCATAAAGACATTTCTTTCAAATTTTTTTTAATGAATTTTCGAAAGAACTTAGTGTAAAATAATTCTTCCGAACTTGGCCAACTTCACTATTGATCCCACATTGATTTCACTTCCCATAAATCACACCAAGGGAATAAAAAAAAACCTTGCTTAATGTAGACTTGTTTATTCGTCATAAGGAACAAAGGTTTGGCCATTTTATAATTTTCCCGGTAGAACCGACTAAAAAATAGTTTACAAGAAAGGAATTCCCGCAGAAAAATCAGAAAGAATCGTTTTAGTAAATTTCGAAAAAAAATGTTCTAGGGAATTCCTAGAAGAATTTCCGAATGATTCCCAAAAGCAATTTCCGAAGAAATTTCTTTGAATTAATTTCTAAAGAGACTCTCGAAAAAAATCAAAAGCAATGGAGAATGTTGTGACGGAATTATTGAGTTAGCAAAGTTAGCAAAAAAATTTCAAAGGATTACCCGTAATTCCCAAGGAATTGCTTAAGGTAGTTCTGAAAGTATTCATATGGAAATTTCAGGAAAAGTTGTCAAAGAACTTGCTAAGGAATCTTTAGAGGAATTTCTATAAAATTTCCAACGTTTTTTTTTTCTAAAAAAAAATTCCGAAGGAATTCTTAAAATAATCCTCCGTATTAATTTCTGAATAAATTCCTAAGCAAACTGTCAATGACTCCGAAGGAATCTGTAAATGAATTTCTGATGGAATTTTTAGAGGAATTCTAAAATATTTTTCGTCGATATTTCAAATGGAATTTGCGTATGATTTTCGGAAGATATATCCAGACATCATGCACGCGTACAAAAAAGGATGAGATTGAGCACCGACTGCTACGCGCACATAAAATTTAGCGCGCGCGAGTCTCACGAAGCTTGTGTACCTCACATTAACATTGGTGAGTCGCATTGAGACATCTCAATGCGATCAGCTCATGCGCTGTTTGCCATGGTAAACTTTTGCAAACAACAGCGGAGATGCGTAAAACAGCTTGGGCGGGAAATTTTCATTCAATAATATCGTCGCCTAAGTAACGCCAGCTATGCATTCCTAGCGCATGAGATGAGTCTCATGAGACGTGCATTGAGACACGCTCACTTAGTTATTTTATGCGCGCGCTAGCTTCTCTCGTCGCACAGAATCGGTGCTACGTGAACTTTTGTAGCTCATGGCACACTGTCTCATCCATGTATACACGAGAATTAAGAGACTCTGATCCGAAAGAATTTCTAAGGGAATTACGCAAAAATTCCTGAAGGATTTTATGAAGCAATTCCTAAAGCAATTTCCAAAAGAACGAACCTTAGGAGGAAATTCTGACGTAATCCCTGAGGTAAATTTTAAGGAATATCCGAAGAACTTCCGAAGAACTTTCTGGAATTCGTTTACGGAGGAGTTTTTGTAGAGGCAATTTCCAAAGGAATTCCTGGACGAATTTTCGAAGGAATCTCTGGAGGAAATTGTGAATAAATTACTGGGTAAAATTCCAAAGGAATCCTTGACAAAACCTAGGAATTACATCAGAAAAAAACAGTACGCATTTTCTCTGAAATTCTATTAGGATTTTCTTCGTAATTTATCTTTGAGAATTCCTTCGGAAATTCCATCATAAAATCCTTCAAAAATACCTTTATCGAATCCTCTGGAAATTCCTTGGGAAAGTATTTCACCTTTAAAAAATCTTTTAGAAAATCCTTTGGGAATTATTTTCGAAAATCCATTCAGGTTCTCCCTTCAAAAGTTTATTTGAAAATTCCTGCACTAAACCCAACACAAATTTCTTTAAAAACGCCTCCAAAAATTTGCCTATTTGCCAAATAAAAATGCCTCCGGATATTTCTCCAGATTTTTTTTCGGAAGATCTTCCAGGAGATCCTTTGTAATTTATTAAAAATGAAGCTGTTTCAGATGTAGGGGGAAAGACAGCTTTGGCAGGTTTTGTTCTATTATTAGCAGGGGGGTTTTGTCGACCAAATTTTATGAAATTTGGCCACAATATTCTTTGATATGCAAAGAATGTTTAGGCCAAATTTGAGCCTAGTCAGTCATAAAAAAACCCCTGCCAATAATAGAACAAAACCTGCCAAAGCCGTCATTCCCCCTAGTTACTTTTTGAATTTTCAAAAATAAAAATAAAATCCAAAAATAAACAACAAACAAACAAATACTTTAGGAAAGATTAAGGCATTTTCGAAGAAATTCCTGCAGGAAGTTCTGGAGGAATTCCCGAAGTATGTTTTAAAGAAATTGCTGGAAGAAGTTCGGAAGAAATTCCTTAGGCAAATTTTGAATGAATCTAGAATAACTTTTTCCAGCGATTCATTAAATAAATGCCGAAACAATTTCAAAAGGAAATTTTCTCAAAAAAAATTCTCAGAAAAAAAAAATTCCGAAGAAATTCTCAAAAGAACGAATGAAATTTTTAAGGAACTCCTTGAGGAATTTGCACACCCAAAGGAATTCCTCAAAAAGTCTCCGAAGGAGATTTTAGGAATTCGTAGAACAAAATCCGAAAGCATCCCTTTAGCGATTTCCGAAAGAAATTCGTAAAGGATTTTCTAAAAAAAATCTGTAATGAAAATTCTTAAGGAATTTTCGGAGAAATTTTGTAAGGAATCTCCGAAGATTCAAACAAGTTTTAGGAAGAATTCCTAAAATAATCTTCTAAGGTTTTAAAAAAAAAATTTGGAGGAATATCTGGAGGAATTATCAAACTAAATTATTATTAAATTAATTATATTAAATTAAATATCTTGATTTATTTCCGAACTAATTTCTGGAGTATTTTTCGAAGAAATTCATAAATGAACGTTTAAACGATACTTCTTCGAATATTCTCAGAAGTTTCAAGAATTCCACAATAAGGATTTTACAATACAGTATTAAATAATATCAAGACATTAAACTAAATTTTCGTAATGTTTGAAAATACCTGACGTTTTTATTAAACAATTTGACTAAACACTATGCAGCGAGGCGACAACACCCCAGAGTTACAATAGCTATGAATAATAGAATAAGAATCGTTTTTAACTGATGCTCGTAATGTTTGCTCAGAAATATTTGCTTTGCTGAGCTCAGCAAGTGTTTTTTCAAATATATTCAGAAATTGATTTCAAAATATAAATTACTTACTCGAGAGACGGAACAAAAAAATCGGTAAAGCATTCACAGTTGGGATTTAATTATTTTGCTAAAACAGTTTGCCTTATAAGCCAACTGTCCTAATAGCACACATCTTAAAACAAAGACATATTTTTGATTTAAATAAATTAAAAAAATAAATATTGTCCACTTGACTTGAAATTGAAGTGCAATAATTTTCCTGCACTAATGTCAGATCCTTTAAGAATGGGGACGCTTTGAGCATGTATCCAGGCCCCTCAACAAACCCATTTTGCGAGTAACCTACATGTTTAGGTGCCCGACTCAATGAGGCCTTGGCTTAACGCATTCCAAAGATCAGTTTAATAATTTATGTATTATTATACTAGATAGAGCCTCATTCAAACTCTCAAACTAATCAACTAACCTATTAACTACCCAGACAATGTATGTCACTGCACCGACTTAGAGACACCATCGCTTGAGGTAGATTTGAAATTGAATTTTGACGAGATCCACCTTAACAACATTTCTCGCTTAACTTTTCAAAAGGACCTAAGTAACATTTTTTTCATGAAATAATTTGAGTACCGGAATCAAAAGCTGTCATATTAGTCTATAGATTGCACTATTCAAATTAAATCATGAAAAAAATGTTGCTTAGGTCCTTTTGAAAAGTTGAGCGAGATTTATGAACTTCCATAAGACTAGTTTAGTACTATTCCAATTAACTCTACCACGCCAGTAGATTTTTTTCTCTCGCGATCCATTCCATCCGTCTGCTAGGGCGTCAAACAGAACCTTTTTTCCAAGAGGAGATGTTTCCCATCATAAGAAATATTTTCTTATTATGAATGATATTGTTAGAACTAAGTCCTGTAGAATACGTAGTTTGTTGACTGGGTTTGGTAACAACAAAAGCGGTAACCAGTTTCTCACATAAACAAAGTAGAAAAATCATCCGGAATTTACTCGAGTGAATTTCCCACCAAATTTTGATCTGTTATCCCGTTTAAATTTCAATGAAATTTTCATAAAATTTTAAACCAAACGAATTTGTTGAAGGACTTTTGCAGTAACATGGATTTATTTTGTACGGATTTTAACATGCTACGTAGTCGCTTATGTGCTACATTTGTAAAACATTATGACTCTCGTTGAACCCAGAAATGATAACTTTTAAGATAAGATAATTAATAAGCAAACAAAAATCGGTCAAGCAGCTTAAAGCATCGACAACACGATGGAAATTATTTTCACACAATGTGCTTGAGCTCGATTTTTTAAAATCATTCTCTTATTTGATTTTACTGCCGTAGTTAAAAACGCAATCAACTTCCAATTAAATGTGCATTCGAGAGTAAACAATATACAAGCTGTTATCAGGACCGTGAATCATGCTTGAGGAAATCCTGCCATAGGTTCGCCGTTTGTTCCTTTATTACCCATCTGAGTGAAAATCAGCGAACGCGAGGGCCTACAGCCTCAGCCGGTCGTCGCTCGACTGCCCCCGTTGGAAAGACTAATCAAGTTTTCTAATTTTCTCACGGATGTTGTTTTTGAATCAACACCGGCTTATTATGTCGTTGCGTTGGCGATGTCGGGTTGGATCCAGCCGACAAAAGACGACGACGCACTTTTATATTCTGTCTGTCTGAACCAGCCAGAGCCCTTCAGCGCTGGAGTTACGGGCCGTGGCTCTGGCAGCCAGCCAACCGAGCTCAATCCATAAACTACAAGACGACATAAATTGAATTAACCGCTTGAAGCGCTAGACGACGCGATGGGGGCCGCTGTTTGCAGTTGGTGCTTGAGCTGGTCGTTTCCGGGAGCGGGGAGAATTGTTTGCTGGAAACTCAAGAGGCACTAATAAAGCAGACTGGATGCTTCCATCAGACGGCAAATACAGGTATCGAAAATTCAGACATAGGAGCTGAGGTTTATTGCCGAATTGATGGTATGATGAAATTTGGAGCCTTAATTAATTCTAGAGAAAGAAGCAAATGCCCATAAAACAGCAATTTGAACTCCCAAGTGGCAACGATTACCAAAATCTAATCTTCTGATATTTTTGATAATATTGCTATAATTAAATGTTGGCAATATTATTCACTCCACTGTACAATTAGCCAAAAGCATTTACAAAATACACGAGAATGATAAAGTCGAGCTCAAAACTTCAGTATTTTTGCAAAAGAATTATTTTCCAAATCAACCAAATCATTTTCGGGATTGTATTTCGAATGCAAAATACGTTTCCCACAATTTTGTCGCTGACAATCCAAGAATTCCAATAAACCTCACCCATCTTGTCACGCCATCAAGTAGTTGGCCCTCCTTGGGATTTTGACTTTGGCACGAAACCACTACAACTGGCATGTTGCACGGAGTCATGCCACCATCATCATCAGGCACTCAGCTCGCGAAGATGATTTTACACGGCTTTCGGGTTCTGGCAAAACCATGCTTTGGTTACAAACCGTTCTTCCGAACAAAAGCCATTCAGCTTGTCGTCATCTGTTCACCACACTCAACACGTTCGTTCTGGGGTTTGTATTGTTCCGCAAGTGGTCCCCGGCCGGAAAAATGTTTCCACAAACAACGCAGATGCACTACGAGCTATTGGCTGAAGGTTGCTGACCAAAATTTGTTTGCGGATGTCAAACAAATATTTATCACATTGAAAACAATGTTGAAGCCTTTCAAAACAGGTTAGAATGTTGGTCGAGTCTAGGATTCTGCATGAATGATTAGTTTTGCAATCAATAACTGTGGAGTTGTTTTATGAATACTAAACCGCGCAGTTATGGAATGCGGTGCCAGCAAATAGAAACTAAACTTTTCGTTCTTGATTGTTCTTGCATTTATGTTATGATTTATCCATAAAAAAAGATCTATGCAAAATTATTTTGTCAACACAAATGCGATGGACGAATCCATTGTTTCGACTTCCAACCACATATTGCCCCACAGTTGGCTGTAAAGTCTCAAACCGCGCCAGGTGCTGTTGCCAAGGACTGAGAAAGGGATAATCGGGTCCATATTCAAGCACTACTGGCAGCTCCGATATCTCGCAGTTGTTTGTTCACGGGCTCAACACGTGTGCTTGGGAGCATGAATCCGCCGGGGACACAATGTCGGGTATCGGATGTTGCTTGTTCGGTGGTTCCCAAAACGGGAAACTGCTGGTTGGTTGCGGTGTGATCCTTGTTTGTATGCCTACTTGAACGCAGCTCAAATGGTGGATGAGTGTACTGATCGAACGAAATAATTGGAAATCAGGCATCGAGAGCTTTTATGACAACAGCCAAACTCCCACCAGTCCATTGTTAAAGTATGTTTGGATGGAAACCGAGCCTTTTTTCGGATGAAGATAATTCGAAACATCATTCCAAACGATAGAGTGGGTAAAAAGGGGTTCACTTTTGTTGTGCGGCTTAAAAAATTAATAGGGTAAGGACAGGTTTTCCTGACAGGTGTCCCATCGCTGACAGATGCAATCATATTTTTTCAAAACTCCACCATAAACATTTGAACTTGAAAACTTTGCTATGCAATAGTTTGCAGATTTGTGTTATAGTTCGCATTGACATAGAGAGTGAGCAGGAATATCTATTGATTCTCTGTAATCCGAAAAAGGATGAGAACACCCAAGAATGAAACTTGGTTAAACATAAGCACTGCTTTACATGAATAAGTCTAGCTTCCTCTCAAATAGCATGATCCTTTGGAATAGCAATCTTTCTGTACCTTTCCGTTCAAAATGAAAACATCTGTATATCCAATAAATTAAAGCCATGAAAAAATACTTTGGTGCAAATTGTTACTTTTCAAATGCATGATGCTGAAGGCAGAATGAAACCCTTGAGAGAAAATTTCACTTTACTGCTGTGCTACTGATGCCATCCATGCGAATGAATGATAAACTTGCTCTTTAAATAAAATTCGTCTCGTACAAACATCCTTTTGTGGGTCTTCAGTTAGTCTTGCGAGCAAAGGCGTAGGATTGCCAATCCGGAGGTGGCGAGCTCGATTCTCGTTCTGGTCTAGGATGTTTCCGGATGGGAAAAATTCTCAACTTTCTAGGCATTGTGTATCCGTTGTATTTGCCACACAAAATACATACTCATACATGCAATAGTGGGCATAGAAAAGCTTTCAATTAATGATTGTAGAAATGCTAACAGAATACTAGGTTGAAAAGAAGGCCAAGTTCCAATTGTTATGTAGAGCCACGAAAGAAGAAGAAGAAAGAACCGATTAATTACCAGTAATGCGGATTTCGGATCATTACACTGGTCGACAGTAGATTTGTATTCGCAATGCTCGTGTGTTGCATTTGTAGTTCTCAACTCGATTGGTTTCTGGTGTTTGTAGTTTGATTGTAAAAATTCCGAGATTATTTGGTTACAAAGTGGTAAAGGGATCATCGCTTTGACGGTGTTGAAATCACTTGCATGTCTGCATGATTGCATGTTCAGATAAGTTAAAAAAGTTATTACAATAATCTAAGTGGAGTTTAGATAATTTAGTCTAGCAGGTCTACTACGCCTGACATCTAACCGGAATCAACCAAGCAAGTCCACACAAGGCCCTAGAGCCCTTGCGTACAGTTCAAATTTGTTTGATGCAGATGTTCTAGGACCTCCAAACTGTTCTGGATTTCAAATTGCGTATTATGTGCTGTTGCGAAATACGAGAGATAGGCCCTTTGGATCTGCAGTGCAGTGAAGCGGCGCGTAATATCCACGCGCATCGTTGGATTGTTGACAGATCTAACAGTGACATCAGCAAAACAAATGAACACACTCCTATGTGAAAGTTAGGTTTGGCGGAATAGCTGCTGTTTTATACAATTAATTAATTCTATATTGTTCAATTTAATAATCCTATTACTATACTATACTATTTTTGAGTGAATTCGATTGATCAATTAAACGAAAGTGAACTTACGTCCTAAATTAGTACCTAATAATTACGGGAAAACCGAACTGCGAAACCGTTTTACAACATCCTCGAAAATTAGTTTCCTAACTATCCGAGCTATCCAATGTGCATGCCAGCTCCAGTTTCTGAGGTTAGGTCAGATATCCGTAAGCTCCGGAAGCTCGAGTGCTCGTTTACGATTGAGACAATTAGAGGAATCGAAAGCGCTCGACGATCGGCTCCTACTGCAACAAGCGGAACGGGAACGAGTTTTTCTAGCCGAAAAACACCTGCTGGAGGCCGAAATTCAAGCAGAAAGGCAGGTAAGGGGTAGTTTCGGAAGTCGGCACAGTGGAAGAAGTCGACACAGCTACAGGAACGAAATACGTACGTGGATCAATCAATCGGAAGATACTCCAGAGAAGACAGCGGACCAGCATCCAGGTGCGTCAACATCGACTCCTATTGTTTCCACCAAGAACATCACTCTAGCGGTACCAGACCAACGAGTTCTCCTACCAGCTCAGCCGGTTCCTCCTCATGATCCTCCGATGGCCCAGGAAATCGTCAATCATCCTTCAGGCACAAACGTTGTCACATCGGTGCTTCCAGAGAGAAGTGATACGCCGTCAGTCTTCGCACCGAAAAGCCACAATCGGCCAACCGAAATCGATGACAAATGCTAATGCAATCCATTCGTCTGTGCAATCTTCTTCAGTGCGTGTTCATAACGTATTCCAACAAGGACAACAGAAACAACATCCATCGTGTCAGACTAAACGACAACTTCCACCGACAATAGAGTCAGGGTCGAAAGAGTCCATGCCGTCAGCCGCGAATCCTTTGGAAAGTCAAGTATCTACGCATGTCCGTTGTGAAAACCAAGTTCAAGCAGAAGAAATAGATGTACAGCAGCCCAGTATGCAGCAGAAAATTCGTCAGCACTCTCGGTACTGTGGTCCACAAACCGGTCACTCTTTACTTCCGTCACTGAATCAGAATGCTTCACCAGCGCCAGCTTCATCGTTTCCGGCACAGTGGCAGCGAAATACAAATGTTACCTTCGTGGACAGTCATCAGCCGTTTTCAACAAACCCAGTCGTGCAGCCGATCAGCGGTCCTTCTTCGATGAGTTTCTACCAACCGTCGCACTACCCTGGATGGTCCGGGCAGGTGCCACAGAATGCACCATTCCAGCAATCGGGCACCGCTGCAGGAAACGCTTCAGAAGCATACGCATCACACATACAACCCGGCCTAGGACATTCTGCGCAACAGACACTTCCATTGCAAGCTTCGAGCTTCTACCGTGCCCAGCCCGCAGAAGGAATATTGAGTGCTCATCAATTGGCTGCCCGACAAGTGGTATCACGTGAGCTACCTAAATTCTCAGGAGACCCGCTATGTTCATCAACGCTTTTGAGTCCACTACGGCAATGTGTGGGATTCAACCAGACGAGAACTTGAACAGACTGCAAAAAAGTTTGGTAGGTGCTGCCAGGGAGAAAGTTCAAAGCATATTGACTCTGCCGGCGGCGATCCCAGAGATCATTGAAACCCTTCGCGAGGAATGTGATCGCCCGGAACAGCTGGTTCATTGCTTGCTTGTGAAGATTTGTCAAGTGCCTCCGCCAAACGTTAATAAGCTCGAAACGCTAATAAATTTTTGTAGAGAAGTCAGGAACCTCGTAACATTTATCGAAGGAGCCAATTTACAAGACCACTTGTCAAATTCGATGTAGCCATCAGAGCTGGTGGGGAAACTACCGCCAAGTCTTCGACTGGATTGGGGTCTTCAAACGCAGAAAGTGCCACAGGTTTCACTGAAAGGTGCTGAAAGCATTCAGTGATTACGTCACCTAAATCAAAACGGCTGCTTATAAAGTATGTAACGAGCATGGCCGTTCGTTAAATGTATTCGTATTATTATCTTCAGTATAAATTATCCGTATTATTAGATTAGTTTGAACCAGTCTAGTACTGGAAAGTTCACCCACTGCATGAATCTTGTTCATATTCACGAGTAGCGTCCCACAGACAGTCATTTAAATGAGTTCCTACTCTAGCCAACTCGCACATGCTTTAACCGCCCAAAAGGGAAAAGCGATAACAGCAAATATGAAATTTGCACGCTCGTCGCTGTCCAATGACCCCGGAGGAATGCATTCAGGGGATATTGAACTTGGATCCACTCTCTCAGATTTAGCGAGCCGTTTGATGTAAGCCTTTCGGCGAAGACTAATCCCCCTCCCTTTAACCTTGGTCGTTTCGCGAGCGTGGGAATTATTCAACCTTCGGATTTCCGCTCCGGATTTCCCGAAGGTTATGATTGCGAAACTAATTAATAATGCGCACCTTGATCTGAGGAAAAATTGACCTCGATCGATCACTTCGTTCTGGCTAGTGGAAGAGGCAGGAGTGATCGATTTTTAAGTGTCGCGCCGTGATGTGTTGTTAAAGGTTTATATTAGCATGCTTGTCTTTGATTAATTTTAATTAAGTCTTTCCCGTTTAGATTTGTTGAGTGTAACTTGTTGAGTGCAACGTTATATTGCGTAAAGTTATTAGCAGCTTCGTGCGTGTGGTTAAAATTGTGCAGGTAATTAGTTGGTCAAATTTATGTGCAATTTGTGTGTGTGTTAATCGTGTCGTCGTACGACACCACGTGATTTGAACCAGGTTTGTGGCATTCTGCGGAGCCGTACACATCACACCAAAAGTCAACGATCGCTTCTGACCCCACCGTCAGCTACGAGGGTTTTCCCGGAAGTTCGTCAACCGGAAGAGGGTTTGCGAACATTCATCGCGCCCTAGGCAAGGCTAGCAGATACCCGGATTCATCGCAAAATTGCGCCAATCGTCTACAATTCATCGCCGCGACGACCATACCCGTTCATCGCCGCCGCGTGAAGCCCACAGACCGGAGGGAATCATCTGCGTCAACGTCATCGACGTGAACATCAATCAACGCGTCCGTTCGAATGAACGACCGTTTGATTCCCGTAAAATCCCCATCAAGCGTACGCAAACCGTGAGTAAATCATGCATGATTATTAAGTAAGTCCATGCGCATGGCTCAGTTCCCGCCGCTACCGAAGCAATCGAAGTAAGTAGCGTGCTAATCGAAACTTTCACGTGGCTGTCCTTAGTCCCCGCGCTTGCGCTGACAGCCACGCTTCTGAGCACACACACCTAAACCGACCCGGAATGAACACACTGCACGCATAGAACTCAACACACGCCCCGAATGAAGACAGAGGTTAGATAGAGAGAGAGTAGTAAGGGAAAGCAAACAGCAGGCCTAGGCAATAGAGTATGAAGAGAAGAAATATATGTATGTAAATGAATATGATACTGTTGGAACACTTGTAATGTTATGTCGTGTTTGTCCATGCTGGTAACATAAATGCAGGCGATACGCCTTTCGTAAAAATCTATCCCGAACGCAATGCGAGAATAAAAATTGATTAAAGTTTAGCATGTTAATCGGTCGTTAATTTATTTTATTATTTATTATATTTTGCTGGGGCGGTTCCCCGAAACAACCACGATAACTCCCTATTCTTTTATAGCAGGATTCGCAGGTTCTTTCAGGTCATCCAGTGATGATAAACGGGCGTAAGTATTGTTTCGTAATCGCCTAATTCCTACGCTTGTAAATCGATTTCCCTTCCCCTTTTCCCCCTATATTGTCTCCACCCCCACTCTTTTTTTTTTTTTTTTTGTACAAGGCTGAAAGCATTTACACACTAACCCAGTACACGTGCATTGTAGTTGCCAAACTACCACACGGAAGTGTACTGGAGAGTCGGACTCGACCATCCAGGTAATACCGACTAAACTCCCTTGGCTCCACCATCGTTTCCCCAGGAACTACCTCGCAGTACTACTTCTGGGGGGACGGCAGTACTAAGCGTACTCACTCATTATCGCTCACACAGGCACTCGTCCCACGCGAGACTGACTTGGGTGCTCGCACCCCATTCACTCCATTTGAGTCTTACTTGGATGCTCTCCCGGACGCGCCGCTGCCATGCCTCGAGGTGTCAATAGCGGTAACTGCCTGGGCCTACAGATATTGCGCTACGACACTCTGCCTCAGCACGAGCAGATCAATCACACCACTGCCGAAGCAGACCATACGCTACCCTGCCGAAGCAGGGACACTCCCCATGCACCACATGTGCACAACTGTAGGTGTGTGGGTACAACCCACTGCTACCCTGCCGCCGAAGCAGCTTCTCCAAAGACCATTCGCTCCATGTGACCCTTTTTCGGGTGTTCACTCTAACACTCCACTGCAATGCCTCGAGGTGTCGATGGGATACCTCGACTCCTGCCTCAGCATGTGCAGTCCATACTCAGACTTCTGCTGCGCTTTGAGGTGACAATAGCGGCGGAGACACGCTATGACACTCCTGCCTCAGCACAACCAGATCACTCACTCCCTGCCGAAGCAGCTCACGCGCTACCCTACCGAAGTAGGTACACTCCACAACTTATTCCAACACTCCACTGCCATGCCTCGAGGTGTCGATAGCGGTATGTGGGGACTAATCAACGATACTACGCTACGACACTCTTACCTTAGCATGTGCAGTCCATACTCAGACTTCTGCTGCGCTTCGAGGTGGCCATAGCGGCGGCGACTCGCTATGACACTCCTGCCTCAGCACAAACAGATCACTCACTCCCTGCCGAAGCAGCTCACGCACTACCCTACCGAAGTAGGGACACTCCACATGCCAGTTGGCACTCCCTCCCTGGGCTTGTGCTTTTAAAGCGGCACACAGTCGCTTTGATAGAGTCCGCTTACGGGCACTTGTGGTTTTTTGGGAGGGATTTTAGCAGAGCCCACTGCTAAATCCCACCACGCCCTAGGCAGTTCTCCTGACTCGCAGACAGCTGGGGAGGGGTCGTCAAGCCCTTGGACATCATGCTGTTCCTGCTGTCCCTGCTGCCCCCACCCCCAGTCTTACGTCACCCGATTCGTCCCCTCTCTGAAAACGGGAGTAATTATACCCATTCCCTGGGGGTCTCAGCGGCCGGGCAGCCCTATATCTGGAAGGTGGTCTCCGAAAGGAGTGGCGCTTAAACCACCTATCTTATTTCCCCGGGAAACGTGCGGGTTGGCGGGTTATAAGTATCACTGCCTATTGATTCGCATCCAGACGAACATCGACGAAATAGGAAGGAGAAAGGTGGGTTTGTTAATGCACACACCGTTGAACAAAAAGGAGGCTCCATGCTGTCCAATTCCAAAAAGGAGTATCATGCTAAATCCGAACCTTACGTTGCCAAGCCATGCCCGGCCTGCGACAAAAGTGACCACAAGCTACGGACCTGCGAAAAATTCGTAGGCCTCAGTATGGACCAAAAAAGGCGTCTCGTCGATCAGTTGAAACTATGTCAACGTTGCTTGGGAAGTCATGGGAAATGGCCGTGCAGATCAAAGCAATTCTGTGAAATCGACGGTTGTAAAGGAACCCATCATAGGCTGCTTCATCCATCATCGAATACAAAGGCTACTAGTAATGTACAAGCAGGTCCATCAGGAATTATCTCAGCTCATTGTTCTCGACAAGCAGGCGTGCTGTTTAAAGTGGTCCCAGTTGTTCTCTCTAACAATGGAAAGTCTATCACGACATTCGCGTTCCTGGATGACGGATCTAACATCACGCTGATAGAAGAGGATATTGCTAATGAACTTGGTTTGATCGGAAGTGTCAGTTCGCTGTGCATTCAATGGACAGGAAGCGTGACCAGAAAAGAGCCAACATCAAGACAAGTGAAGCTATGCATTTCCGGCGTAAATGGAGGGCCGGAATATACCATTTCGGAGGTCCAAACAGTACCTAACCTTGACTTACCAGCGCAAAGCCTTGATTACGAGGAAATCTGCCAGCAGTTCCCACATTTAAAGGGCCTTCCTGTTCAGAGCTTTTCGAAAGCAGTTCCACGAATTCTGATAGGTCTAGATAATGCGACGTTGAAATTGACGCTAGACAAACGCGAAAGACGCATAAGAGAACCAGTTGCAGCCAAAACTAGACTCGGGTGGACAATTTTCGGAGGTGGACAAAAGGAAACACAACGCACCGGTCACATGATGTTCCACATGTGCAATTGTAAGGCAGATGAGGCGCTTCACGAGCTTGTCAACACCTACTTTGCTGTAGAGTCGATCGGAGTGAATCCTATGCCCCTTTTAGAGTCCTCCGAAGATCAACGTGCTAGGTATATTTTGGCACAAACTTCCAAGCGTACGGAGTCGGGGAGGTTTGAATGTGGACTTCTGTGGAAAAGTGACAACTTCGAGTTTCCTTGTAGCTACAAAATGGCTGAGCGTCGATTAGTTTGTTTAGAGAAGAAATTTGCCAAGGATCCTGCATTGAAAATAAAGGTGGTAGAGCAGATAAACGAGTATCTGGAGCGCGGTTATGCTCATATCGCTTCCGAAACAGAACTGCGGCAGTCTAATCCAAGTCGCGTCTGGTATCTTCCATTGGGAATCGTCCAGAACCCCCGCAAACCCGAGAAATTTCGCATAGTTTGGGACGCAGCAGCACGTGTAAAAGATGTTTCGCTTAATTCTATGTTGCTTGTGGGACCAGATCTTTTGACTCCACTGCTGAAAGTCATCTGCGGTTTCAGGCAACGGCAGTACGTAGCAGTTGGTGATGTCCGGCAAATGTTTCACCAATTGCTAATGAAACAAAGCGATCGACAAGCTCAAAGGTTTCTGTTTCGATCCGACCCTCAGCAAATGCCTACAGTATACGTCATGGACGTTGTTATCTTCGGGGCGTCTTGTTCTCCGTGTTTGGCACAACATGTGAAAAACACCAATGCCAAAGAGTTTGAGGGAACGTATCCAGAAGCAGCGTCGGCGATTATCAACTGTACTTACGTAGATGATTTTCTGGACAGTAGAGATACAGTGGAAGAAATTGTGCGGCTAGTAGGAGAAGTGCGCTGGATCTTCGACAAGGCTGGCTTCGAGATTCGCAACTGGCAGTCAAATTCTGAGGAGGTTTTACGACGGGTCGGGGCCGACGTCAACGATACAGCAAAATTCTTTTCAGTGGAGAAGTCCACAGTTGCCGAACGAGTTTTAGGGATGATGTGGGACCCCAAGGACGATTTGTTCGTATTTGACACCCAATTCCGTGAAGATCTTCGCCCGTTACTGTCTGGAAGCATCGTTCCCACAAAAAGACAAGTCCTTCGTGTGGTTATGAGTCATTTTGACCCACTCGGGATTGCAGCAACTTATAGAGTACATTGGAAAATTCTGATTCAAGACACATGGAGATCCGGCGTTAAATTTGATAATCTAGTAACAATGGTGGATTTTGAGGATTGGAAACGATGGGTCCAATTAGTTCCAAACCTGAGAAAGGTTAAAATTCCTAGGTGCTATTTTCCACATTACGACCCTGTCAGTTACTCCTCTCTAGAACTCCACGTTTTCGTCGATGCCAGCCTCATGGCGTATTGCGCTGCAGCATATTTCCGGATTTTCGACTACGGATCACCGCGTTGCGCTTTAGTATCGGCAAAGACGAAAGTTACACCGCTAAAACCTCAATCAGTTCCACGCAGCGAACTGTGCGCCGGAGTGCTTGGAGTAAGACTTCTAAGGAGCATCCAGGAGAATCATTCAATACCAATCCAGAAACGCTATCTGTGGACTGACTCAACAACCGTTCTCGCTTGGTTGAGAGCGGATCCTCGGAAGTTCAGGCAATTCGTAGCTTTTCGGGTTGCTGAGATTCAGTCGGAAACAAGTGTTGACGAATGGCACTACGTCCCAACGAACTTAAACATTGCCGACAAGGGTACCAAATGGGGAAACGGCCCTTGTTTTGACCCGGAAAGTCCATGGTTTTCGGGACCAGCATTTCTACATCGACCGGAATACGAGTGGCCACGCCAACCGATCAAGTTTACAGTGCTTCAAGAGGAGATTAAATCAGTTCAACATCACGAAGTAGTTTGTGATTCAGTTTTCGACTTTACAAAGTTCTCTCGTTGGGAGGATCTTGTGAAGAGCCTTAGCTATCTGCACCACTTCGTTCATCGTTGCCGAACTTCGCACCGAGTAGCAACCGGGTGCAGGGTGGCAGTATTGGAGCAGAAAGATTACGCAGCAGCAGAAGCAAGTGTGTGGCGAGTAGTACAATACGCAGAATATTCCAAAGAGATTTACATTCTGCGTAAGAACGTCGAACTTCCCAAAAACGAATGTAAGTCCCTCAAAAAGAGCAGTTCCATTGCAAATCTGTCACCATTTTTGGATGAAAGAGGTGTGCTGCGAATGCGTAGTCGTATTAACGAAGTTTCGGTCTATTATTCCACGGATTTTCAAAATCCGGTGATAGTCCCCCGAGATAACCACGTCACCAATTTGCTCATCCACAAATACCATCAACGTTACGGACACGCTAACGTCGATACTGTCGTGAACGAGTTGCGCCAACGGTATTACATACCCAAAATTCGCTTCGTGGTCAAGAAGGTCGTGAAGCAATGTATATGGTGCAAAGTCTACAGAGCAAAGCCATCCGTGCCAAAGATGGCTGTTCTGCCGCATCCAAGGGTAACACCATACGTTCGCCCGTTTACATTCACAGGTCTGGATTACTTCGGGCCATTGATTGTGAAGCGCCGTCGAAGTAACGAAAAACGATGGGTGGCACTATTTACATGTTTAACTGTACGAGCCGTACATGTGGAGGTAGTACATACGTTATCAGCAGAATCATGTAAAATGGCGATTCGCCGTTTTATATCTCGAAGAGGGGCACCACAACAAATATTCAGTGACAACGGCACCAATTTCCGGGGAGCTGCTCGCGAGATTGCCGAACAGATAAAATCTATTAACCGGACATTAGCCAGTACGTTCGTCAACGCTGAAATTGAGTGGATATTCAATCCACCCTCCGCTCCTCACATGGGTGGTGTATGGGAGCGGAAGGTACGGTCCATTAAAGATGCGTTCAAATCATTAAACCACCAGCAACATTTGAACGACGAAGAACTGATGACTTTTCTAGCAGAAGCCGAAATGATTGTCAATTCCCATCCTCTGACATTTGTACCACTGGAGGATTCAACAGAAGAAGCCATCACACCCTACAACTTCCTGCTGATGAGTTCGAGTGGTGCGAACACTTCATCGCGAATTCCCATTACCGAGGAAGTCCAGTTAAGAGTGAACTGGAAGCTATTACAACAACTTCTGAACCAGTTTTGGAAGCGGTGGATCCAAGGCTACCTTCCAACCATAGCACGTCGCACCAAGTGGTTCAACGATGTTCGCCCGCTTCAGGTTGGAGATCCAGTCGTCATCGTAGACGAGGCGGTTCGTAATGGATGGTTACGAGGCCGTGTTGCAAATGTTTAACAGCATCAGGAGTGTTCCAGAGACCTGCGGTCAAAGTAGCCTTGCTGGACGTCCTGCAGAGTGGTAAGGCCGTTGAAAGATAAGGCATTACGGGTCGGGGTGTTGCGAAATACGAGAGATAGGCCCTTTGGATCTGCAGTGCAGTGAAGCGGCGCGTAATATCCACGCGCATCGTTGAATTGTTGACAGATCTAACAGTGACATCAGCAAAACAAATGAACACACTCCTATGTGAAAGTTAGGTTTGGCGGAATAGCTGCTGTTTTATACAATTAATTAATTCTATATTGTTCAATTTAATAATCCTATTACTATACTATACTATTTTTGAGTGAATTCGATTGATCAATTAAACGAAAGTGAACTTACGTCCTAAATTAGTACCTAATAATTACGGGAAAACCGAACTGCGAAACCGTTTTACAACATGTGCAGTAGGGTGGCTCAAATTAGTATGGGAAAAACTTTTTTCAATTTTTTTGATGGGCCGCCCTCTTATTCGGTTCTATTTGATGCCCTGATGCTCTGGACAAAATTTCAGCCAAATCGGTCAACGTTTGGGCGGTGCTAAATTTGTTGGAAGTTTATATGCAAAAATGTATGCAGAAACATCCAAAAACAGTGAATTGCAGTTGGACGGCACAACTTACGATGAAGAACTATGATATTCATTCAGATCATGGAGAATTTAATACAGAATGGTATGCTGAAAACCGCGAGAAGATTAGAGTTTGCCCGGCTAAGTTATTAGTATTTCTGTGAAGTGGGGTTTGAGCAAATTTCGTTTCTTTTACCTTTGAAAAGAAATAAATTCACCCCTGCAACACTCCAGCAAAATGCTAATATCTTTGCCTAATAAACTCTAATCTACTCGCGGTTTTTAGCATAACATTCTGTATTTTATTTTACAAGAACTGAATGAGTATTATGGTTCTTGATCGTAAATTGTGCCGTCCAACTGCAAATCACTGTATTGGGATGTTTCTGCATACATTTTTCCATATAAACTTCCAACGAGTTTAGCACCGCCCAAACGTTGACCGATTTGGCTGAAATTTTGTCCAGAGCATCAGGGCATCAATTCATTTCATTTATTTAGTTAACATCTAAACAGATAACACTGAATCAACAATTTGACGCCACAATACACGGTTCGAGGCTGCATCTCTCCATCCTCGGATACGCCCCACACTCGCCAAGTCGTTCTGCACCTGGTCTGCCCATCTCGCTCGCTGCGCTCCACGCCGTCTCGTACCTGCCGGATCGGAAGCGAACACCATCTTTGCAGGGTTGCTGTCCGGCATTCTTGCAACATGTCCTGCCCATCGTACCCTTCCGGCTTTAGCTACCTTCTGGATACTGGGTTCGCCGTAGAGTTGGGCGAGCTCGTGGTTCATTCTTCGCCGCCACACACCGTCTTCTTGCACACCGCCAAAGATGGTCCTAAGCACCCGTCTCTAGAACTGAGTGCTTGCAAGTCCTCCTCGAGCATTGTCCATGTTTCATGTCCGTAGAGGACAACCGGTCTTATAAGCGTCTTGTACATGACACATTTGGTGCGGTGGCGAATCTTTTTCGACCGCAGTTTCTTCTGGAGCCCGTAGTAGGCCCGACTTCCACTGATGATGCGCCTTCGTATTTCACGGCTAACGTTGTTGTCAGCCGTTAGCAAGGATCCGAGGTAGACGAATTCCTCGACCACCTCGAAGGTATCCCCGTCTATCGTAACACTGCTTCCCAGGCGGGCCCTGTCGCGCTCGGTTCCGCCCACAAGCATGTACTTTGTCTTTGACGCATTCACCACCAGTCCAACTTTTGTTGCTTCACGTTTCAGGCGGGTGTACAGTTCTGCCACCTTTGCAAATGTTCGGCCGACAATGTCCATGTCATCCGCGAAGCAAATAAATTGACTGGATCTATTGAAAATCGTACCCCGGCTGTTACACCCGGCTCTCCGCATGACACCTTCTAGCGCAATGTTGAACAACAGGCACGAAAGTCCATCACCTTGTCTTAGTCCCCGGCGCGATTCGAACGAACTGGAGTGTTCGCCCGAAATCTTCACACAGTTTTGCACACCATCCATCGTTGCTTTGATCAGTCTGGTAAGCTTCGCAGGGAAGCTGTTTTCGTCCATAATTTTCCATAGCTCTACGCGGTCTATACTGTCGTATGCCGCCTTGAAATCAACGAACAGATGGTGCGTTGGGACCTGGTATTCACGGCATTTTTGAAGGATTTGCCGTACAGTAAAGATCTGGTCCGTTGTCGAGCGGCCGTCAACGAAGCCGGCTTGATAACTTCCCACGAACTCGTTCACTAATGGTGACAGACGACGGAAGATGATCTGGGATATCACTTTGTAGGCGGCATTAAGGATGGTGATCGCTCGAAAGTTCTCACACTCCAGTTTGTCGCCTTTCTTGTAGATGGGGCATATAACCCCTTCCTTCCACTCCTCCGGTAGCTGTTCGGTTTCCCAGATTCTGACTATCAGTTTGTGCAGGCAAGTGGCCAGCTTTTCCGGGCCCATCTTGATGAGCTCAGCTCCGATACCATCCTTACCAGCTGCTTTATTGGTCTTTAGCTGTTGAATGGCATCCTTAACTTCCCTCAAGGTGGGGGCTGGTTGGCTTCCATCGTCCGCTGAACTGACGTAGTCATCTCCTCCGCTGCCTTGACTTTCACTGCCTGTACTCTCAGCGCCATTCAGATGTTCCTCGTAGTGCTGCTTCCACCTTTCGATCACCACACGTTCGTCCGTCAAGATGCTCCCATCCTTATCCCGGCACATTTCGGCTCGCGGCACGAAGCCTTTGCGGGATGCGTTGAGCTTCTGATAGAACTTGCGTGTATCTTGAGAACGGCACAGCTGTTCCATCTCCTCGCACTCCGCTTCTTCCAGGCGGCGTTTCTTCTCCTGAAAAAGGCGGGTCTGCTGTTTCCGCTTCCGTCTATAACGTTCCACGTTCTGCCGGGTACCTTGCTGCAGCGCGACCGCCCGCGCTGCGTCCTTCTCCTCCAGAATCTGTCTGCACTCTTCGTCGAACCAATCGTTCCGTCGACTTCGACCCATATACCCGACGTTGTTCTCCGCTGCGTCGTTGATGGCTGCTTTGACTGTATTCCAGCAGTCCTCAAGAGGGGCCCCATCGAGCTCACCCTCTTCCGGCAACGCTGCCTCGAGATGCTGCGCGTATGCAGTGGCGACATCAGGTTGCTTCAGTCGCTCTAGGTCGTACCGCGGCGGTCGTCGGTACCGAACATTGTTGATGACGGATAGTTTTGGGCGCAGTTTAACCATTACCAGATAGTGGTCAGAGTCGATGTTAGCGCCACGATATGTCCTGACGTCGATAATGTCGGAGAAGTGCCGTCCATCAATCAGAACGTGGTCGATTTGTGATTCTGTCTGCAGTGGTGATCTCCAGGTGTACCGATACGGGAGGCTGTGTTGGAAGTAGGTGCTGCGAATGGCCATATTCTTGGAGGCGGCGAAATCAATTAGTCGTAGGCCGTTTTCGTTCGTCAGCCGGTGAGCGCTGAACTTTCCAATAGTCGGTCTAAACTCCTCCTCTTGACCAACCTGAGCGTTCAAGTCTCCTATGATGATTTTGACGTCGTGGCTTGGGCAGCTGTCGTACTCACGTTCCAGCTGCGCGTAGAATGCGTCCTTATCATCATCAGTGCTTCCGGAGTGTGGGCTATGGACGTTGATTATGCTGAAGTTGAAGAACCGGCCTTTGATCCTCAACTTGCACATTCTTTCATTGATCGGCCACCACCCGATCACGCGCCTTGCATATCGCCCATCACTATGAAAGCTGTTCCCAGCTCGTGTGTGTTGCCGCAGCTCTGGTAGATGGTATGATTACCTCTAAACGTTCGCACCATTGATCCCTTCCAACAAACCTCCTGCAGCGCTACGATGCCGAATCCACGGTCCTTGAGCACATCGGCGAGTATGCGTGTGCTCCCGATGAAGTTGAGAGATTTGCAGTTCCACGAACCGAGTTTCCAATCGCTAGTCCCTTTTCGTCGCAGTGGTCTTCGCCGATGGTTCCGGTCCGTACTCTCTTGTTGATTGTTCGTTGCTTAAGATTTTTTAAAGGCTGGCTTGCAGGGCCTGACACCAAACCCCTTAAATTTCCGGAGGACCATTCCTCCTTATTTCCGGTGGACCATGGTGCACAGTTTCACTTAGAGTCCCTCGCTGGCACTCGGACGATGATCAGCCGCCCCTAACATGGAGAACAGACGCTGTTGTGAGCCGATCCTGACATGGAGAACAGACGCTCAATAAGATTTGCACCTCCGGAGAGGAGCAAACCCCCCTTCCCTGTCAGCATACGACCATAGTTCCCACCGGGGTTGGTTACCCGATCTTCCCTAAGGTTGCTCGTATCCCGGCCAGCACCGCGGGTGGTAGGGATAGGAGTTGCTGGGTAAGAGGCTAAGGACCGCGAGATGGGGTCTATTTTATTCCTTCAGGTACGCGAAGTACCAATGGTACGCTTTACCCAGCATTTGCCGTGCCAGGGCATCAAATAAAACCGAATAAAAGGGCGGCCCATCAAAAAATTTGAAAAAGTGTTTTTTGAGCCACCCTAATGTGCAGTGCATATTAGTTCGATGCAACCCTGGTTTCAAAAGCTTGCAGGGACAAGCTGGGTTAATTTCCGTTATGAAGTTCTTCTCAATCGGTAAATTTTACTCATATTGAATTTGGTAATCGAAACTTATACATTTTAAATCTCAGCTTCTGCACTCTAGCTGATCTATCAAAAAATGAGGATCCCTAGAAACACAATAAACTAGCAAACAACAGTAAACTAGATGAAGTGAATAAAACAACCGCGAAATAATTGTGAAAATAATCAAAAGACGTCCGGGACCCTGCTGTTTGAAATCATGATTTCGCGATCGCAATATTCAACATGTTAACCAAGAACATATACTTCCTAACATCCAATAAGGTTCAGGTTTCCCATAATACAAGTTCCATACAAATGCTTGCATACTTGTTCTTTCATTTAAATAAAGCGGGTGCGATGAAATGTGCATAAATTTGCAAAGTTTAATTACAAGATAAATCATAGCATAGCATAGCATAGCATAGCATATGTGATTGTACAAATCGTGGGTGGCTATACAATCCTCAATTCAAGCTCCATCCGGAATAAGGGCGAATGTCGCAAGAGAAGACTCTCCCCGTCGACCCCCTCTCCCTTAAACAAAAGTGACAAGCAGCAGATCTCTCTCTGGTTTATCATTTCAGAACGAAAGAAAACAATGCGAACTTGCATTCTGAGGTGATAAACTGCAAAGAAACTCCCTGCCTGTCACTTTCATTCAAATGAGGGGAAGTCGACGAAGAGAACCCTCTCCCGCGACACCCGCCCCCTCACCAGACAGAGCTTGAATTGAGCAATCTACTGTATATTGTCGCAAATTGGTACTTGGGATTAGTACCTTTTCCTATACAGTAGCAGTTGTATACCTGGCCACGTCCTTACAATCACGGAAGGAAGGGAAGGAATGTTAGTTCAACATCTACTAGTGACGATGCAGGGAACCCATACTACCTTCATAGATGTCTCGGGAAGGAAAATTTGTGTTAATGGGAAAGGTAAATAATAGGGAGCTCTATTCGACAATATAGAGCGTTTGTCAATAACAGTATATGCTGTAAAAGTAATAAAATATATTCATCAATTTACTTACGAACCGTCCTAAGGGAAAAACAAAACAAAACACGAAATTTCGGCAAATCGCGCGGTCGTTCTGCCGTCCGAAACAAGAGCCAACACGCACTTAACTAATTAACTTTATTACCGGTCGCGCAATGCAAAACACAAAATTTCGGCAAATCGCGCGGTCGTTCTGCCGTCCGAAACAAGAGCCAACGCAACACGCACTAAACTAATTAACTTTATTACCGGCCGCGCAATGCAAAACACAAATTTCGGCAAATCGCGCGGTCGTTCTGCTGTCCGGAAACAAGAGCCAACACGCACTAGTTTAATTACAAGATAAATCTTCGCTCAAATGTACCATACGTCTCCATATGCTTTCACGCTTATATGCTCCTGAACAGCTTTCAAAATCCCTACCTATCGGTTCCGAAAAAAACATGGGGACATGGACGGTTGAAAAACAAACATGAGGACATTTAGATACCGTAATAAATTAGATTATCGTAATAACTTATTATTATAGCTTATTTGAACATTCCATCATGCAGACATGCAAGTGACTTCAACACGGTTAAAGCGTTTTACTTTGTGAGCAAATAATCTCATCAAATAATTTTCACAATCAAACAACAAACGCCAGTAATCAGCCGATTTTAGAGGTCAAGAACTATAAAGGCAATACATGAGTATCGAATACAAACTTGTTATCTAATTTTATCGTCCAGTGATTAGCAACTACTCAATAGTTTGGATATGCAAGAAAATTGTTGCTTGAAAGCTGTTTCCATTGATTACCTAATGCCAATCGATGCTACTTCATAAAGGGTGTCCATGATGAAATTGCCTCACACAAAATTGATTCGTAAAATTCGAGTTTTCATCCGATTGCCATCAAATTTTCAGGGAATGAAAAATAACTATTAAACTTCATTTTACCATTTTACTCGTATTTTATTTACAGTCCATACGCAAATGCCCGCACCTTGGCCTTAACCCCGGCTATAAGATTCTGCACAACCTGTGAATCAACCGTTTTTTGCATGTAAACCCATACTTTCTTCAATTCCTCGACGGTCTTCACTACCTTAGGTCGTTTAAGAAGGAGCAGCTTCATAATCGCCTAGTACTTCTCGATGGGGCGGAGCTCCGGAGGATATCGAGTCATAGAATATCAACTCATGGAGGTTTGACTGTATTTGAATGTATCACTTCAGTAGCAGTCAAGTGAAACTTTGACTTAAGATTATGATTTAAGTTGGCGGACTGCTACTGATGCGAAAATATTTTTGCAACGTTTCCCTCCTGTGGTATCCAATAGGAGCATTTGAAATGTTAAGCTAGACAAGTCCACGGAGTTGTCAGATACGCGTGAATACGAGAGACGGACACAAATTTTCGGTAGTGTTTTCGATGGATGATCTAAATGTAAATACAGTAACCGTTCGATAACTGAAACGCCTTCTAGACGTCAAACGGTTGTCAATCGACGTCAGATACAATAAAAGTGCATCTAAATATGCAGCGCAATGCAGCTGTCATTACGTTTGACATCAATTTGAAGTTTAGTAGTCCGATAACTGCAGAACTGTTGCAACCAGTGGCGCCGGGAGTAGGTAGGACAAGTAGGACATGCCCTTCGCATGAATTTGCTTTGGTGGGACAGTCAAGGCATTGTTCTACCTATGATTATGGTAAGAGTATATGAAGTCATTGACTGGCAAGAATCTGTGCGTTATCAAATGGTGATTTCAAAACTAATCGGAGTCTTTAGAATTAGAATAATCATAGACGGCGCAATACTCCTACCTTAACCGATTCAATACGGATTTTTTTTTCGTCGTATTTCAACATAAATTTTGGAGATACTGCTTCAAAAAAGATGTTAACCATAAAAAAAGTAGTAATATGGGGGAAAATTTTTTTTTTTGAAATCTTTTAGGGCTTCCAAACCCTTCTTGAGTACAGTACAGAAAATAAACAACAAAGCGTTTTACGGGGCCTCAATCCTAATATGAAGTTGGCAATGGTACTTGAGACATAATTAAACTTTTTTTTATCAAATCGCAGTGTTACCAGAACATCAACGGTACTCCAAACTATTCTTGAGTTCAGATCTTGGAGGTCTTCAAGACCAACCGAGTGATTGATAGGTTCCTGAGCTTCTGTGTTAGTTGTAGAAACCCCATGGGACATCATTACATCAGTATTTAAAAAAATCAACATTCCCAGAATAGCTATAGTACTCCAAACCATTCTTGAGTTCAGATCTTGGAGGTGTACAAGAATAACAGAGTAATTCAAAAGGTTCTCGAGCTTGTGTGTTAGTTGGAGAAGCCCCACGGGATATTATTACATCAGTATATAAGAAATTTAACATTCCCAGAATAGCTAAAGTACTCCAAACCATTCTTGAGTCCAGATATTGGAGTTCTGCAACACCAACAGAGTGATTCATAGGGTTCTGAGCTTGTGTGATATTTGGAGCGACCCCAAGGGACATCATTACATCAGTATACACAAATCACAAAATTCTTAGAGCTCCTGAGGTACGCCAAATCATTCTTGAGTATTGGAGGTCTACAAGATCAACAGAGTGATTAATAGGTTCTCGAGCTTGTGTGTTAGTTGGAGAAGCCCCACGGGACATCATTACATCAGTATATGAGAAATTCAACATTCCCTGAATAGCTACGGTACTCCAAACCATTCTTGAGTTCAGATATTGGAGGTCTACAACACCAACAGAGTGATTCATAGGGTTCTGAGCTTGTGTGATAGTTGGAGCAACCCCACGGGACATCATTACACCAGTATACACAAATCACAACATTCTCAGAGTTCCTGCGGTACTCCAAATCATTCTTGGGTTCAGATATTGAAAGTCTACAAGACCAACAGAGTGATTAAAAGGGTCCTGAGCTTGTGTGATAGTTGGAGCAACCCCACGGGACATCATTACACCAGTATACACAAATCACAATATTCTCAGAGTTCCTGCGGTACTCCAAATCATTCTTGAGTTCAGATATTGGAGGTCTACAAGACCAACAGAGTGATTAATAAGTTCTCGAGCTTGTGTGTTAGTTGGAGAAGCCCCACGGGACATCATTACATCATTATATAAGAAATTCAACATTCCCTGGATAGCTACGGTACTCCAAACTATTCTTGAGTTCAGATATTGGAGGTCTACAACACCAACGGAGTGATTCATAGGGTCCTGAGCTTGTGTGATAGTTGAAGCAACCCCACGGGACATCATTACACCAGCATACACAAATCACAACATTCTCAGAGTTCATGCGGTACTCCAAATCATTCTTGAATTCAGATATTGGAGGTCTACAAGACCAACAGAGTGATTCATAGGTTTCCGAGCTTGTGTGTTAGTTGATGAAGTCCCATTTGACATCATTACACCAGTATATACATAATACAACATACCCAGAATATTCACGATACTCCAAAGCATTCTTGAGCTCAGATATTGGACGTCTACAAGACCAACAGAGTTATTCATAGGTTTCTGAGCTTGTGTGTTAGTTGGGAAGACCCACGGGAAATCATTACACCAGTATATACAAATCATAACATTTAAAAAATATCTACTTCTTCTCCTTATTGGCATTCCATCCCCACACTGGGACGGAGCCGCCTTGCAGCTTAGTGTTCATTAAACACTTCCACAGTTATTAACTGCGGGGTTTCTAAGCCAGGTTACCATTTCTGCATTCGTATATAGTGAGGCTAGCACGATGATACTTTTATGCCCAGGGAAGTCGAGACAATTTCCAATCCGAAAATTGCCTAGATCGGCACCGGGAATCGTATCCAGCCACCCTCAGCATGGTCTTGCTTTGTAGCCGCGCGTCTTACCGCACGGCTAAGGATGGCCCCAATATCTACGATACCATAAATGAGCTATTCCAACTCATAAAAACAGTTGAGACATCGATGTTGATCGATTTTAATTTTAAGATCTGTACTCAAGGATAGTTTGGAGTGTCGTAGATATTGATCGAAATCTGTGGTGTGTCAGTAATGGTGTTACGAGGTACCTTGGAGCTATTCCTCCAACTAGTAAGGACATCAAAGATCTTCATGTTGATCGATTTGAATATTAATATCTGTACGGTACGACCTAGAGCGACTGAAGCAACCTGATGTTGCCACTGTATACGCGCAGTATCTCGAGGCAGCGTTGCCGGAAGAGGGTGAGCTCGATGGGGCCCCTTTTGAGGACTGCTGGAATACAGTCAAAGCAGCCATTAACGACGCAGCGGAGAACAACGTCGGGTATATGGGTCGAAGTCGACGGAACGATTGGTTCGACGAAGAGTGCAGACAGATTCTGGAGGAGAAGGACGCAGCGCAGGCGGCCGCGCTGCAGCAAGGTATCCGGCAGAACGTGGAACGTTATAGACGGAAGCGGAGACAGCAGACCCGCCTTTTTCAGGAGAAGAAACGCCGCCTGGAAGAAGCCGATCACGAGGAGTGCGAGGAGATCGAACAGCTGTGCCGTTCTCAAGAAACACGCAAGTTCTATCAGACGCTCAACGCATCCCGCAAAGGCTTCGTGCCGCCAGCCGAAATATGCCGGGATACGGATGGGAGCATCTTGATGGACGAACGTGTGGTGATCGAAAGGTGGAAGCAGCACTACGAGAAACATTTGAATGGCGCTGAGAGTACAGGCAGTGAAAGTCAAGGCAGCGGAGGAGATGACTACGTCAGTTCAGCGGACGATGGAAGCCAACCAGCCCCCACCTTGAGGGAAGTTAAGGATGCCATTCAACAGCTAAAGATCAATAAAGCAGCTGGTAAGGATGGTATCGGAGCTGAGCTCATCAAGATGGGCCCGGAAAAGCTGGCCACTTGCCTGCACAAACTGATAGTCAGAATCTGGGAAACCGAACAGCTACCGGAGGAGTGGAAGGAAGGGTTTATATGCCCCATCTACAAGAAAGGCGACAAACTGGAGTGTGAGAACTTTTGAGCGATCACCACCCTTAATGCCGCCTACAAAGTGATATTCCAGATTATCTTCCGTCGTCTGTCACCATTAGTGAACGAGTTCGTGGGAAGTTATCAAGCCGGCTTCGTTGACGGCCGCTCGACAACGGACCATTTCTTAATGTACGGCAAATCCTTCAAAAATGCCGTGAATACCAGGTCCCAACGCACCATTTGTCGTTGATTTCAAGGCGGCATACGACAGTATAGACCGCGTAGAGCTATGGAAAAGTATGGACGAGTACAGCTTCCTGGGAAGCTTACCAGACTGATCAAAGCAACGGTGGATGGTGTGCAAAACTGTGTGAAGATTTCAGGCGAACACTCCAGTTCGTTCGAATCGCGCCGGGGACTAAGACGAGGAGATGGACTTTCGTGCCCATGGGCGTAGCCAAGGGGGGGCAGGGGGGGCCGTCGCCCCCCCCTAAATTGTGGAAAGATTGCACGGGTACTGAAATAACTTCCTTTAAACATGTGCACTTTACGATCCAATCATATACAGAAATAGGTGGTTGAAATTCAAAAGATTCCCAAAACTTATTAGGGCATCCAGGATCCATAATATATGAAAGTTCAAAACAACTCGAAACATTTCGGACTCAAAAATTCTCCTTGAAATCCTTCTAGAAGCTCCCCTGGGAACTTCTGAATTCCTCCGCAAAGTTATCCACAAATTCCTCTGGAAATCGTTCGAAAATCCTTCTCATGTAATTGTAATTCCTCCTTATCTAGAAACCCCCCACTATTTTTTTTAGGAAATTCACGAGGAAATTCCTTGAATATTTCTTTTCTTCTCTCCAAGATTTACTTCTAGATATTTCTTCGGTTATTCTCTCTTCAGGAAAAACCCGGCATTTCCTTCAGGCATGCATTCGAGAGTTCCGTCAAGAATACATACGGAATTTCTTCCCAAAATTCTACCAGAAGTTTCTTCAAAAATTTATGACGGAAATCCTCCGATTTAGCTCCATAATTTCACTTGTAAATCTATAAGAAATTCCTTCGGAAATTCTTCTAGGAACTTCTCCGAGCATTCCTCTCGGAACTCTTCCTTTAATTCCTCCGAGTAATCCCGGAAATTTTCTGGGAATACCTCCAAACATTCAATAGCAAAATCATCTAGCATTCTAATCTGGAATTCTTTTCGCAATTACTTCAGAATATCTTTCAAGAAATCCTCTAGAAATATCTTCATGAATTTCTCCTGGAATTCGTCCAAGTATTTCCCCAGAAATTCTTACAGGTATTTTTTCGGGAAATTCTTCAGGTACTTCTCCAGGAATTCCTTGAGGAATTTTCCCGGGAGATTTTCCGCGGAAGTGTACTAGAATTCCTTCCGGACTTCACACGGAATTTACTCGGATATCTGCCAAGAGCTCTTCCAGAAATTTCTTCGGAACAATCCGCAAGGATTTTCTTCAGCAATTCATCTGGGAATACTTTCAGGATTTCATCTGGGAATTTCTGCATTAATTCCTCCTGGTATTTCTCTAGGCATTCCTTCAGATATTTTTTCGGAAATTCCTTTAGGAACTTCTCTAAGAATTATTTCAGGACTTCCATGTGGGAATTCCTCCGGAAGTGCTTGTGGGAGTTCCTCCGGGAGTTCTTCCAGGAGTTTTTCCAAGAAATTCTCCGGTAATACCTCCAGGAACTTTACAGGGAATTCCTGGACGATATTTGGCAGGAATTTCACGGGAAATGGGATTTCGGAAGTTCCTTCAGAAATATTTTTTCTCTTTCTCTAGGGTATTCCACCGGATATTCCTCTGAAGTTCCACCAGTAGTTCCTTCGGGAATTCAATCAGGCTTTCTTCCAGGAATTCATTTAGCATTTCTTTAGGCATTTATCTACAAATTCCTCCAGAAGTTCCTCGTAGAATTTCTCTGGGAGTTCTTACGGGAACACCTCCGGGAGGTTCTTTTAAGAATTCTTCCAGGAGCTTCTCCTGGAATTCTTACGGAAGTTCTTTTGGGAGTTCATCCTAAAATTTTTACGAGAGTTCCTCCAGGATTTCCTTCGGAAATTCTTCCTGTAGTTCTTCAATAAATTCCTCCAGCAGTTCCACCGGCAGTTCCTCCGAGAATTCTTCTGATAATCTCTCCGGAAATTCCTATAGAAAATCCCCCGGGAGTTCCTCCGGAAATTACTCTAGGAGTTCCTCCGGGAGTTCCTTTTCAGAGAAACACCCGGAGAAACTGCCGGTGAAACTCCCGGAGGGATTCTCGTAGAAACTGCTGGTGGATCTCCCGGAGGAATTCCCGAAGGAACTGCCGGAGGAATTTCAGGAGGAACTCCTAGAAAAATTCCTAGAGGACCTCCCGGATGAGCTCCCAGAGAAACTGTCGGAAGAACTTCTGGAGGAATTTCCAGCTTAATTTCTGAAGAAAGCCTAAATGATTTCCTGAAAAAAAGCCTGAATAATTTCCTGGAATAGCTTCTGGTGGAACTCCCGGAGGAATTTCCGGAGAAACTCCCGGATGAATTGCTGGTGGAATTCCCATAGGAACTCTCGAAGGCATTTTCTGGAAGAATTTCTGAAAAAACTCCAGGAGAATTTTCAAAGGAACCCCTGGGAAACTACCAGAAGCATTCTCGGAAACAAGAGAATTCATCTTATAGACAAATCTCGTCTAGCTGAAACCTTTGTTGGGGTGTGTAGCTGGACCATCATCATCATCAGAGGACCTCCCGGAGAATTCCCTGAGGATCTCGCAGAGAAATTCTCAGAGGAGCTTCTGGTGAAAAATCTATATAAATTCCTGAAGAAGCCTAAATAAATTCCAATTCTGCCGAAATTCCCGGAAGAATTTTCAGAGGATAGATCTACCGGAATTATTTCTCGAATGAAATCCTAGAGAAATTGGAAATGCCGGTGGAACTCCTGGAAGAATTCCAGGAGGAATTTTCGGAGAAACTCCTGGATTCCCAGTGGAAATCTTGAAGTTTCCACCGGAATTCTTTCAGGCGAGTTAATCTAGGAACTCCTACGAAAATTCCATTGTTGATTTCATTTTCGGTATAATTTCTGTATAAATTTCCGGTGGAATTCCTGGAGAAATTCTTTGAAATTTTCACAAGAAATTATTCGAAACAATTCACGGAAAATTTTATGGAATTTACACAAGAAATTCGAAGATTTTTCGTGAAATTCTCAGGAATGTCTACTGGCAATTCTGCGGAATTTCCACGGAATATTCTTATTCTTAAAAATTATGGGAAACAGCACGAAATTATTTGAATTATTGCAGAGAATTCTGCAGAACTTATAAAGAAGTTCGTGAAGATTTGCTTGGAGTAAATAATGGTGGAATTTTCGGATCAATTCCCGGCAAAATTTATGATGGAATTCCTGAGGACACTGCCGAATAAGTTGCTTGAGGCATTCCTAAAGAATCCCTGATAGAATTTCGGATAGAATGCCAGGAGCAATTGTCGAAGGAATTCCTGGAGAAAGCTTGCATATTGATTTTTCTGCCTATTTTATAATAAATATTATTTTGAAATATTTTGGCTTTTTCAGTCTGATTTATTCAAACGGGTTTATATTTGCATTGCCCGACGTTTCGGCGCGTTTACTGGGTCTTTTTCAAGGGAAAAGCTGTCGAAGAATGGCAGACAGCTTTTCCCTTGAAAAAGACCCAATAAACGGGCCGAAACGTCGGGCAATGCAAATATAAACCCGTTTGAATAAATCAGACTGAAAAAGCCAAAATATTTCAAAAAATACCCCAGTCGAACTGTAATCAATAAATATTCTTTCAGAGATGATTTTCTTAAAAATTCAGATGTATGGTTCTAGTTTTCTTAAACTTATGGAAGAATGCATAAGACAAGACTTATGGAAGAATGCAGGATTTTTATAATAATTGTTATAGCCGATTTTATATTCTTTCTGAATACTAAGTTCGTTAATATTTGTCTCACTTTATTTAAAAATATCTGATGAGCAATAAATCACGCATTTTTAAATCCATTATTGTTTTAATCATTATTGTTTCGATTTGGTTTGGATTTTTTTTCATGTGTTAATATTCATGTGTTTTTATAAAACTACTATAAAACCCCCCTTCTCGAAATCCTGGCTACGCCCATGTTCGTGCCTGTTGTTCAACATTGCGCTAGAAGGTGTCATACGGAGAGCCAGGTGTGACAGCCGGGGTACGATTTTCAACAGATCCAGTATTTTTTTTTGTTTCGCGCTTGATATGGACATTGTCGGCCGAACATTTGCAAAGGTGGCAGAACTGTACACCCGCCTGAAACGTGAAGCAACAAAAGTTGGACTGGTGGTGAATGCGTCAAAGACAAAGTACATGCTTGTGGGCGGAACCGAGCGCGACAGGGCCCGCCTGGGAAGCATTGTTACGATAGCAGGGGATACCTTCGAGGTGGTCGAGGAACTCGTCTACCTCGGATCCTTACTAACGGCTGACAACAACGTTAGTCGTGAAATACGAAGGCGCATCATCTGTGGAAGTCGGGCCTACTACGGGCTCCAGAAGAAACTGCGGTAAAAAAGATTCGCCACCGCACCAAATGTGTCATGTACAAGACGCTGATAAGACCGGTAGTCCTCTATGGACATGAAACATGGACAATGCTCGAGGAGAACTTGCAAGCACTCGGAGTATTCGAGAGACGGGTGCTTAGGACCATCTTTGGCGGTGTGCAAGAAGACGGTGTGTGGTGGCGAAGAATGAAGCACGAGCTAGCTCAGCTCTACGGCGAACCCAGTATCCAGAAGGTAGCAAAAGCCGGAAGGACGATGGGCATGTTTCAAGAATGCCGGATAGCAACCTTGCAAAGATGGTGTTCGCTTCCAATCCGGTAAGCACGAGACGGCATGGAGCGTAGCGAACGAGTTGGGCTGACCAGGTACAGAACGACTTGGTGAGCATGGGGCGTATTCAAGGATGGAGAGATGCGGACTCGAACCGTGTATTGTGGCGTCCAATTGACATTGTTGATTCAGTGCTATCTGTTAAGATGTAAGCTAAATAAATGAAATGAAATGAACTCAAGGATAGTTTGGAGTGTCGCAGATGTCGAACGAATTCTGTAGTTTGTCTGTAATTGTATAATGAAGCCCGTGGAGCTATTCCAACTCATAAAAAAGTTGAGACATCAAAGATCTTCATGTTGATCGATTTGAACATTAAGATCTGTACTCAAGGATGGTTTGGAATGTCGTAGATATTGATCGAATTCTGTGGTGTGTCTGTAATGGTGTAACGATGTACCTTGGAGCTATTCTAACTCATAAAACTAGTGAGGACATCGAAGATCTTCATGTTGATCGATTTTAATATTAAGATCTGTACTCAAGGATAGTTTGGAGTGTCGTAGATGTCGAACGAATTCTGTGGTGTGTCTGTATTGGTGTAATGAAGACCCGCGGAGCTGTTCCAAATCATAAAAAAAGTTTAGGCATCAAAGATCTCCATGTTGATCGATTTTAATATTAAGATCTATACTCAAGGACAGTTTGGAGAGTTACGAGGTACTGTGGAGCTATTCTAACTCATAAAAATAGTGAGGACATTGAAGATCTTCTTGTTGATCGATTTGAATATCAGGATCTGAATTCAAGGACGGTTTGGAGTATCGTAGATATTGAAAAAGATCTGTTATACCGCTGGGCAGGCGCAGAATTTTATCACTAAGCATTTCAATTTCAATTATTTAACAAGAATATGGTTAAGTTTGGTGCTGATTAACATGAACATCAAAATTACAACTCAAGGATAGTTTGGATGGTCTATATCATCGTAGTGCCCGTAACCTGACTTGTGCAATATTTTTCCTAGATGGAGCAGTTAATTTTAATCATTTTTGCTGAAGAAAGCAAGGATCCATCTTTTAAAACTGATTTTTGACATCTGATTTTCGTCTTGGGTCATATATGACCCATCCGTATTGAATCGGATAAAGAACTTTGTGCTCGATTGGAACAACCAATTTGACAGCAAGCGCGCTGTTCCAATTTTGACATTGCGTCTCTTTGTTATTAATCCGGTCTTGTTAGCAGGAACCACCGTCATCGGGGCTGCACGCCTAACCTTTGCATCCCCAAAAGGGTTGGTGTGTCAAAATTTTGGTGATGTTTTTGCTCTAATTCATTCAATTTTTGACCGATTTGATTGAACTTTTCAGACATGAACCAGAAATTATCACAGTTTCAGAGGATTGATCGATTGGACATGTCGGGTGGCCATTTAGGACATTTGTGACTTTTATGTTTGTTATTCGTACCAATATCGTCTTTCTATACCCGTATCGGGAAAAAACTTATTTGCGATGCTTCTGAACGAATTTGGAAGCGTGATGGCCACGCTGTAACAGGTTGTAGGGCTCTAACTGGGGACATGTATCAGAATACTTCGAAATGTATCATGAGTCATATCCATCATCGGCATTTTTTGGCGAAAGCCAATGGTGGTGGCGTCGCACCGTTGTGGGCGACCAGTGGATGCGGTGCGGCGGCGTAGAAATTGCTCCAGAAGCTCCACCAGGTATTGCTCTGGAAGTTCCACCAATTCCTCTGGAAGTTTCTTCAGCAATTCTTCCGAAAGATCCTTCAGGAATTCCTCCGGAAGTTACTTTAGGAATTCCTTCGGAATTTACTTTAGGGATTCCTTCAGAAGTTCATTTAGGGATTCCTTCGGAAATTCCTTCAAGAATTCATTCGAAAGTTCTTTCAGCAATTCCTCCAGAAGTTCCTTCAGGATTCCCCCGGCAGTTCCTTCAGGATTGATTAACACAATTTCACGAAATTTTCATATATAATACCCCAGAATTTCCACTGGAATTTATCAGGAGTTAGAGCTAGAAATATTTTGGAATTTACACGACAAATTCTTTTAAATTTTCATGGAGAATTCTAGAAATTTATTTACATGAAATTCATCGGAATTTTTTACGAAAGAATGTTTAGAATTTTCACAGAAATTTCTATAGAACTTCTTCATAAAACACTTCGGAATTTGAACTGGCAATTCTTCCGAACTTCCACGAGAATCCTTCGCAATTTTTATTAAAAAAAAGGTAATGGGAATTTACAATCGATTTTTTTTAATTTTATATGCGAAGCTCTCCGCAATATGAATAGGAAAGTATTATTATTATGTGAAATTATGTGGTTATCCTGATTTTTATACTCGGCTCGTATGCGGAGTTTCTGTAAATTAACAGTACAACAAAACAGGTTGTTACCGTATAAGGTAACAATAAGTCAACGAACAAACACGAAATGTGGTACCATATATAAATAATAAACAAAAATTGTAAGACTTCGCACGTAGTATTTTTATGACCAAGAATACCCACATAAATCTTAAATTTATGTGAGTATTCTTGCTTGAGAGTGTATGTACCACTAACGCCTCCCACACCCCTGCTTGATGGCACAAATCTACCACGGCGAATTTCTCGCGACAATACCAAATCTGGGGCGAAGGAAGAGAAGGCAAAACCGAGGAAGAACGAGCAGGATCCGAAATCGTGGCAGTCGAGCAGGTACCGACCTAGGAGTCAGATCGGAAAAGAGGACTTCCAAAAAAATATCGTTTCGACAACCAACCCGCGTGTGCCAAAGAGAAGAAGGTATCGAAAATCAGCGCTCAACGGTGGACACTTCGCTAATCAGAAACGGGAGTTTACGGGTGCAAAACTAAAAATTGCAGACATTTTGTCGGCCATTCCCAATCACCGGAATTCAGTGCGTCCAACCCTTGTCCTTCTGGAACTCAGCCAGCCGTCATTCCACGTGGTGGTCTCAGTGCCCTAAATTGAGTAACCATAACCTCACCTGCGGCCTATGCCGGACTGGGCGGGCGACAGAAATCCAACATTCTGTACCCTGGTCAATCCTTCACCAGACCGTTTAAGAACCCAGGGAGTACGTCATCCGACTACCCACGACAGACGATAATCGTCGTCCGCGGCCGACAACCGGCCGTTTCTGTTTTCCACGCAGCTGGAAATCTCGCAAGGCCTTTGCCACCCTCTCTCGGCTGGAACAAGCTAGCGCCCGAACGTGACCTGGATCCACTTCGCAACAATAACCTCAACTGCGGCCGCTCGTCGCAATCGGCCAGCCTGGGCCCGATCGTTACCAGACACACCACCGTTATCTTCCCACGGAAGAGCGGAGAAGAGCGTTCGCAAGTGGACTAAATCGCCAACGAGGCCAACAATTACCTCCATCAGTCTTCCGTTCGTGGTACCAGCGTGCCTCAGCATACTCATCTTGCATCGGTTGGAGCCGAGTTGCCCTCCGGCGGCAAAACAACTCCCATCGTCCAGTTGTCATCCGTTACCGACTCAATGCCATACCTGGTCGTCATCTGGCGGAGAATTCCAGCACCGCCTTCCGGACACGTCAAACCGAACCCGATCCTGCTGCCAAGACCGTGAGCTAAGAAACCAAAAGTATGCAGGCAAGGTATGTGAACATTTCTCGCATGTCATCTAAGGGCCCCAACGTTTCCGATCGGCCGCACCAATACTAACCTTAATCACTAACCCTAAATCGATTCAGAAAAAATTAAATATAAAATGCTATAAAATGTACCATATTTCTTTACTTTTTTCCCTCAATTTCACGCATGTTCGTTGACTCGTCCTTGTTACGTCCACTTCGTTTGAGATAAGGTTCGTGTGTTCTCCTGAGCAGGTGTCTAGGCGACCCTGAGAACCCCAAAATCAAAGAGAGCAAGTAGGAGGACGTAAGGACGTCCCCTCCACAGGCGTACGGACGCCGTCATAGGAGGTAGTTACAAGGTTTTTAAATATTTTTTGGAATAAATTAAAGAACCAGCAAGCATTACATGTTATTATAATAAGATTACATAAACCAAGCTGAATTTATTCACATTAAAATGACCCCTGTATCCTGAGCTGTACGCCTTTGATCGTGTTGGAAAAAAATCACGATGGCTTTTCACACATTTTTGACTATTGTGACATGATTTCAAATGTCTCGATAATATGTTCGGTGTTTTGATGGCTGTTGATTTCAAGATAGACCATACCGAATGATAAATTCAATCCAAATCGGGTGAGTAGGAAGGCAAGCACTCACGAAAGCATTCACAAAGAATTTTTTTTATATACATGAAATGACGCTCAGTGTTCTCAGAATATATATCTGTTACAGCCTGCTGAGTTGTTAGGCCCATATGGCTACTTATTCAGTCCATTATTGTCTGTTTTTGATTTGTAGAAGCAAACTATCAAAATCTGTACGGATAATTTGCAGACACCCTGTAAGTGATTCCGTGGTGAATATTCTTCACATTTCTCAAGGCTCACAAATGAATGAAATAGAGTAATCCGCCATTATTTTAACGTCATCTAATGATACTCTTAGCTCTTAGCTAGAGTTGTCCTACGCAGTTGGCAAAAAAATCTGCTATCAGCCCGTACTCCAGTTAAAAAACATGCCAAAGAAAAAGCACGTGTATGCCAAGGTGGCTTTTTTGTAGTGATTTCATTTACCATCACCCCGCAGTGAATCTGTTTAATTTAGCAACTACCTACCGACGTTTTTCTTTTGTGCTTTCGCATATACCAAAACCATCGAATCATGTCCGGCGGTTGGAAACCTTCTTTTTATGCTTTGATTTAGATCTCCGCAAACTGTGGTGAATACCTTTTCCAGCCAGTCAGTAGGTTGCATACCGACGGAAAAGTTTTTTTTCCTTTTAGTTTACGACCTTCATAGTATGGCAGGAGGGGGTTTCCTCTAAGTCGTCATCTGCTCTGGTAGCATGCCCATTCATTTTAATATCGTTAATGGACAAATTGCTCCAAGTTGCATATCGTGCTACCCCCGGTAAGGATTATGTTCGCTCGTGCATAGTCAACTTAATTTTTTTATTCGTTCAGGGTAGTTGGCGATTTTGTATTTTTTATATTTCGGTGGCTTTTAGCCATGGATCTAGTTGTGTCAGAGTTATGCCAGTATAGTAGAAATATTGTGCGGCGAAAAGCTAAATTTCCAACATGTGTACTGGACCCATCTGCTGGCGAGTGGCTGGGTAGAATAATATGTTTGGTACACATGGCAACAGGAACTGCTCTGTACATCTCATGGAGCATTTTCTGGGAACATGTTCTAGGAAAAACTTGCAACATTGTAGATAATATCTGAGTTGGGTACATCGTTGTGCCATTCACTAGGTGCTGCTATGTAGATATTAACAACGTTGATACACATTTTTATTGTTTTTTAAATGCGCGGTAGTCTACTTTGAGACAAATTTATTATTCATTGAGGAAACGCTTTGTGATGGCATGCATATCATCCTTTTCAATTCTTTTATTAATTTTACAAGGTTATACTACTTAACATGTTGGGTCACATTGAAGGTCTTCCATTAAGTTTATTTTTAACAAAAAAAATCCTTTGTAATTATAACCAAAACATGAAAATTTTGGTTTTAAAGGCTCTGGGTTTACGTATTTAATTGATATGCAAATTAAATAAAAATTTTGAATTTTGAGTGATTGAAAAGTAAAATTAGGTCAAATGTTATTTTTAAGACAAAATTTTAAACTGAAGTTACTCACCTGAATTGCTGCCGGATCCAGACCCTCCCTTGACCGCATAGTTGTTATTGATTGAGTTGAAGAAATTGACCGCTCCGGTCCGCCGTAGAATCCAAAACATCTTGCCGCTGCTACGCTGATATGCTCTGATATGTCAATATCTAAATCCGGAATTCAATCCCACTTTCACAGCTTGAATCACTTTTCACTTGCTCCTGGGGGAGCCGAACCCAACAAACGAATGGAAGAATACACCGCAAACGGATTCAGCAACTTTTGCACGGACGAATTGATCAATTCGTATCCCAGCGGGGGAGTATGGCTTTTCTTTTCTATTCCTGGAGGGGGGGCACAAAATACCTTTTCTTTGCACTGTTGCTCCTCGCGGATCGCGTGGCGATGGCACAGTGACCGGACGCCGGACAAAACTCAAAATTTCATTTTTACTTAAGTAGCAAATTCATTAAGTCTATTCGTAATGGTTGTCGTGGTGGCACAGCGATATTACAAAATGAACGTTTGTTTTCAATACTACTATCGAGTTGTCAAAATGTTTCAAGTGACTGCTAACAAGCGTTTGCCTCGTCCGTGATCAGAGAAGCGATGTATATCTGTTGCAGGCGTACCATGTTCGCTAAAGTCGATGAGTTTCTGGGAAAAATACTTCTCGAGGCAGAGACATATTGGCCAATTATCCATAATCATTTCTTCTGGAGGCCTTTTAATGGCTATAAACCTCTCGTTTTTCAAATTGATTGAATATAGAGTGACTTTTTTGCAACAAGTGGATACGACGAATTCTATTCTGGGACAATTCTGAGAAAGAATTTCCGAAAAAAATGCCTTTGGGTGATTAATGCACTTATTTTGCTAGCACCGAATCTTGTTATTATCAATGTATGAAAAGCTGTCCAATTTGTACAAAGATATCTACATATTGCAAATTAGCTTTTCGATTGTCAATTTTTGCTAATTTTTTAAGTTAAATAAATATATATTTATATTTAATTTATAATTTATATGCAAAATTTTGAACAGAAGAAAAATTAAAAGCAAGTAGATGCGTGTAGTATTGAATGTCGAAGTTGGTTAACAAAAACGAGAAACCCGAATTGATATACCGAGCCGCTCGGTTCATATTCCATCTTATAGAAACCGAATAAAGACTACAGGCATTAAACAGAAAGATGGCTTCCAACAGGGTCTGTGTACTATGTTACCGGACAATGCAGCACAGAGTCAGCATCGACAAGGCAGTTCCTTCAGCTCAATGCAGTTATCCCAACCCGGGAGAGGTGGTCTACCAAAACTACTTCAACTATCAAGAACGGAACAAATAGAGAAAATGAATATGACATCAATTAGCCAATGAACGATTAGTCCGATTACGTGACATAAAGATATGTTTATCAGAGATTCAAACGGTCAAACAAGATCCAGAAAGAAAATGTCTTAATTTAATATCATTGGTAAGGAAATCTTTCATTCAATACCAACGGTAACGGTTAGCGACTTGTGTTCTTTGCTACTGCAAAAAGGATGGCAATCAGCAGTAAATATTTCATCTGAACAAGAACCAGATCTAATGAACGCAATTCTTGATGGGTTAAAATCAACCTATTTTGTAACCTTAGATTAATTGAAGCAAAGTGACGTGTTTTCGAATTTGTTGTTCAACACTGCACTCGATGGTGCAAACAGAAGATCTGTATGATGTAGATTCTGTACAGATGTACAGAAGCAGTGTTGTAAAATGTCATTTGCATTCGTTTGTATATTTTCTCCAAAACTTTTTCCAGAAGGTAGCTATCAATTCATGATGTATGACGAACTTATAGCGCTTAAATGTGCCTACAACTTTGTTTAACAAGACATTGCTGTAAATATGTAATCTGGGGCGTGGGATGCAAAATGTCATTCAAATGACATTATGTCAAATGACACGTGACATTTTGGAGAGTTTTAACTCTCTAGCCTAAGATGTTATATTTAGAGCAATGTACCCTTGGGCAAAAATATAGCCCTACTCAAGCATGAGTACATCTAAAATTATGCAAAAAATTTGGCTTCTAAAGAAAGTTATGAACAAATTAGTCAAATGACATGCAGATGAATTTACTGTAACAGAAGATTATCACGTGATCGCATATCCCGGAGCCATAAGCACTGCTTATAAAAATGATAAAGAGCGCTGCCGACGTGCTCAAGGCAATGCGTAGGGCTGAGAAGCTAGCAACCCTCGCTAAAATGATTCGTAGCATAAGGCGGACAAGAGCGGCGAGATTCTCATTGTCCTAAGAATAGCTCACAAGCTGGCGGTATCTTATAAGAAGCACTATCCCAGGAAGTTCTAGGTGAGGGTGTAAATGTGAGGGCTGGTGACCAATAATGTGAGCAGCTGGACGTAGTCACGACAGTGGAAAAAATCACCTCGACCATCAAGCACCAGGGTAGAGTGCTGGTAGCAAAGGCGTCCGACCACCTACGAACAGGACCGCAGGGGACGCAGATTGTCGCGATGAAGTTACCGGTCACAGACGCCAAATAAAAATAATCAAAGTAGGTAAGCTGAAAGATGACTGGTATGCACGGTATACAGAATCAAGGTAGGCTCGTACCTTGAATGACAGTTCAAAAGTGACGTGATTGGTATCGCAGAATGAACGAGTGCAAAAGAAGGCCAAACTCAATCGTAGAGCGTTGGCTTGCTTCATCTCGAGCAGCGATAGTAGTGACGTCAATTGTTTACAGTGAAAATTGATGTTTACGTACGTGTCGATAGTGCTTTGTTTTTGTATGCCGTGACTGAGTGGTATGTATGTCCACGTCCAGTCAGCCTCTATCAACCACCGCTGTCGACAAGTGATTTCGTTGCCTCAAAGCGGGAGACAAATCGTGGGCATGTTTTGCAGGTCATTATTTCGTCTAAGGTCCCCGAACTCTCTGGAATATAACTCTTTGATCTCCATGGAATATATCCGATTTTATTACAAACTTAGCATGTACACAGCAGTCTATTGATGTTTATTTTATTATGGCGCAGAAATCAAGCTAGAAAACTGTGTTTTGTACTGAGTAGTACAGATGTTCTAATTCGCTCCATGAAATACAGGCCTTTGCAGTTACAAGCTTAACTGGTTGACTTTGAAGGATTTTCAAAATTGGTTCATACTCTTAACCCTTAAAACAAGTTATGAGAATAAAATATAAAGCTCCATGAAAGCTATACGAGCTCCATGTAATGAAGGCTTCAAGATGTACAAGTATACTGCAACATGGACATCTTAAAAAATAACAATATCATCATTTATTTGTTCAAGATCGATTGAAATATTCCCTTCCCTCGAATCTGTTGTACCGCAGAAACTTACAGTCAATAAAAAAACTTTTAACATGCTTGAATATTAAAGATTAGATTTATTTTGAAGATGGTTACCTAAGTTGAGTGAATTTATCAAAGGATCCGACGAGTTCATTGCACTAATGAAAACGTCATGTGGATTTTACTCGTTATGTTTTCCTGGCATGATGAGTCCGACTTTATATAATTATTATATCCCAGGCAAGAGCAAGTACTTTATGCACCGTAGCAGGATTTTGTACCAATCATACTGCTGCAAATATAATCGGTAGGTTGTTTTGCAATAACTTTAAAACTTTTCAGAATTGATTGGCTCTTGGCAGTTTATCGCAATCAGACTGAACCGATGTATTTGCTGTTCGTGTTCACGTCGAATGACGCCTCCAATTCCATCTTTCATGTCATTTCGTCATTTCGTGCCAATTAGCAGCGAGATTGGAGTGGTAAAATTATCAATTCTAAAATTTATTCTTTGATATATAAAACTCTTTGCTACTTTTAGAAATAGATTTCGATTATGCCTATGAACTAAATTTGTTGCTACCTAAATTCACAATTGTTCCTACCTAAAATTATTGGAAGACCGATTTTGTAAGTGCAAAAAAACTAAAAATGTAAACATGAAAGTTACTAAAAATAAAATATTTCAAGCTTGAAGCTTGACACACCACAACCACATTTGTGCACGCTGTTAAGAATCGGTAGGAATCCGAAAGAAATTCGTTAATAGGAACAACACCACAGTCAGGAGAGAGTAGTTGCGTAAAATGTGACCGACCGAATACTGTAGACGATCTGGTGCAATGTGATTGCTGTGGGGCATGGTGGCATATGTCGTGTGTATGCGTCACTCACTCTGTGGAAGATCGCGCATGGAACTGCAGTAAATGTGTCCCTTCCATCGATACTTCCGTCGCTACCAGCTCCAGTTCCCGATCATCAACCGCATCGAAACGGGCCCAGTTAGGTCTACAGAAACTATGGACTGGCGCGGACTGAGAATGGTTCTCAAACAGTAAGATTATCAATAGTTGCGGAAAATCAACGTCACTTCCCGTTGAACGAGGTACGTACGGTGAAGGCGCTCAGTCTCCCCTGTCAAAGCCTAAACGCTAGTCGGCTGGCTAACAAGTATACGCATTTGCGTTGAATTCCAATAAGCAGCTATTCAGACGCGGAACCACGTTTGCTGGTAGGAGTTGATAACCTTCGATTGACTGTCCCATTGAAAACCAAGGAAGGTCGAGTGAACGAACCCATAGCGGTGAAAACACGTATAGGATGGTGCATCAACGGCGGACGAGCCCGGTCAACAGAAGCATCACTGAACTACCATTCCTGCGAGTGTTCATCGGATCATAAGATACACGATTTGGTGAAAGGCTTTTTTGATGTCGGAGGACGACAGGAGAGCTAGCAACTTGCTAGAAACCACGGCAAGAAGGATTGACTCCAGATTCGAGATCGGCTACTGTGGCGGTTCGATAAGTTCAAGTTACCTGACAGCTACGGAATGGCCATGAAGCGGTTGGAATGCCTGGAACGACGCATGGCTAGACAACCAGATTTAAATTCCAATGTAGTGAAGCAAATCGATTAATACTTGTTGAAAGGCTACATTAATAAAGGAGAAAAAATACATAGTAATAAAGAAAATGAACAGAAGAGGAAAAAAGAACAAAGAGAGAAAGAAGAAGAAGACGGAAGAAGGAAAAAAGAAGGAAGAAGGAAGGAAGATAAAAGGAAAATAGAAGAATGAAGGAAGAAGGAAGAAAAAAGGAAAGAAAGAAGAAAGAAAAAAGAAAGTAGGATGAAAAATAGAAAGAGAGGAAGAGAGAAGAAAAAAAGAAGAAAGGAGGAAAAATAAAGAAAAAAGGGAAAAAAAGAAAAAAGGAGGAAGAAAGAAGGTGGAAAGAAGGAATGAAGACGGAATAAAAACGAAAGAAAGGAAGAAGGAGGAACGAAGAAAGAAAGAAGGAACGAAGGAAGAAAACGAAAGACGGAAAAAAGAAAGAAGAAAAACGGAAGAAAAGAAGAAAGGAAGAAAGAAGGAAGAAAAAAGAAGAAAGAAGCAAAAAAGAAAAAGTAAAGAATGAAAAAAAGAAGAAAGTGAAAATAAAAAAAGATGAAAAACGGGAAACAAAAAGAAAGAAAAAAGGGGAGAGAGAGAAAGAAGAAAGAAAGAAGAAATAAGGAAGAATGAAGGAAGACAGGAGAAAAAAGATGAAAAAAGAAGACAGAAAGAAGAAAGCAAGTAGAAAGAAAGAAGGTAAAAATAAGGAAGAAAGAATGTGGAAAGAAGGAAGAAAGAAGAAGGAAAGAAAGAAGAAAAAAGAAAGAAGTTAGTAATAGAGAAGATTAAATATGGTAGGAGGAAGGAAGAAAGAAGTGAAAAGGAAAAATAATTGAAAGAAGGAAGCATATGAAGTGAGAAGGAAAAAGGAAGAAGGAAGAGAATATAAGGAAAAAGGAAGAAGATTTAAGAAAAAAGGAAGAAAAAAGAAAGACCTTTTGTCTTTTCGACCTTTCGTCCTTCGACCTTTTGACGCAGTTTTTTTTTGTTTCGGCCTTTTGTCCCTTCGACCTTTTGACCCTTTGGCCCTTTGTCCTTTCGCCCTAGTAGCACAGTTCAAATCAATTTGTTTGCAGCAACTCCAATGTGACTGGATTTGGTCGCATATGAGCCACAGTGACTGATATGTGATAAGTGTGCTACTCGGGCGACCTTTTGACCTTGGACCTTTTGTCATTCGACCTTTTTACTTTCGACCTTTTGTCCTACAACCCTTTGGGTGTAGGGCTTAACCAAAAAAAAAAAACGAATAATCCGTATGATATGGGATTATTTATTATTTATTCAGACTAAGGCCGAAGTGGCCTGTGCGGTATATAAGAGTCTTCTCCATTCGGCTCGGTCCATGGCTACACGTCGCCAACCACGCAGTCTACTACGGAGGGTCCGCAAGTCATCTTCCACCTGATCGATCCACCTTGCCCGCTGCGCACCTCGCCTTCTTGTGCCCGTCGGATCGTTGTCGAGAACCATTTTCACCGGGTTACTGTCCGACATTCTGGCTACGTGCCCGGCCTACCGCAGTCGTCCGATTTTCGCGGTGTGAACGATGGATGGTTCTCCCAACAGCTGACGCAACTCGTGGTTCATTCGCCTCCTCCACGTACCGTCCGCCATCTGCACCCCACCATAGATGGTACGTAGCACTTTCCTTTCGAAAACTCCGAGTGCGCGTTGGTCCTCCACGAGCATCGTCCAGGTCTCGTGTCCGTAGAGGACTACCGGTCTAATGAGCGTTTTGTAGATTGTCAGTTTGGTACGGCGGCGAACTCTATTCGATCGGAGCGTCTTGCGGAGTTTAAAGTATGTACGATTTTCAGCCACTATGCGTCTCCGAATTTCTCTGCTGGTGTCATTTTCGGCAGTCACCAGTGAGCCCAAGTACACAAATTCTTCTACCACCTCGATTTCGTCACCACCGATGCAAACCTATCATTCCTTCCTATCATGTACTTCGTCTTCGACGTGTTGATGACTAGTCCGATCCGCTTCGCTTCCCTCTTCAGTCTGATGTAGGCTTCCTCCATCTTCTCAAAGTTACGTGCCATAATATCTATGTCGTCGGCGAAGCCAAATAGCTGGACGGACTTATTGAAAATTGTACCACTCGTGTTAATCCCTGCTCTTCGTATTACCCCTTCCAAAGCGATGTTGAATAGCAGACACGAAAGACCATCACCTTGCCGTAACCCTCTGCGGGTTTCGAAGGGACTCGAGAATGCCCCTGAAACTCGAACTACGCACATCACCCGATCCATCGTCGCTTTGATCAACCGTGTCAGTTTATCCGGAAATCCGTGTTCGTGCATAAGCTGCCATAGCTGGTCCCGATCGATTGTATCATATGCGGCTTTGAAGTCGATGAATAGATGATGTGTGGGCACGTTGTATTCGCGGCACTTCTGCAGTACTTGGCGAATGGCGAACACCTGGTCCGTGGTGGAGCGTTCGCCCATAAAACCCGCCTGGTACTGCCCCACGAACTCCCTTGCAGTTGGTGCTAGTCGACGGCATAAAATTTGGGATAGTACCTTGTAGGCGGGGCCCTCCTTAGCCGTGCGGTAAGACGCGCGGTTACAAAGCAAGACCATGCTGAGGGTGGCTGGGTTCGATTCCCGGTGTCGGTCTAGGCAATTTTCGGATTGGAAATTGTCTCGACTTTCCTGGGCATAAAAGTATCATCGTGTTAGCCTCATGATATACGAATGCAAAAATGGTAACTTGGCTAAGAAACCTCGCAGTTAATAACTGTGGAAGTGCTTAATGAACACTAAGCTGCGAGGCGGCTCTGTCCCAGTGTGGGGATGTAATGCCAATAAGAAGAAGAAGAAGAAGAACCTTCTAGGCGGCGTTCAGCAATGTGATTGCACGGTAGTTGCTACAATCCAGCTTATCGCCCTTTTTGTAGATGGGACACACGACACCTTCCATCCACTCCTGAGGCAAAACTTCCTCCTCCCAAATCTTGGTAATGACCCAGTGCAGTGCTCTAGCCAGTGCCTCACCACCGTGTTTAAATAGCTCTCCTGGTAGTTGGTCAACCCCAGGGGCTTTGTTGTTCTTCAGCCGGCCAATCTCCTTCTGGATTTCCTGGAGATTCGGAGCCGGTAAGATTATGTCCTGCGCGCGTTCTCCCAGGTCCATCACCATACCGTCATCTTCGTCTGCCACATCGCCATTCAGGTGTTCTTCGTAGTGCTGCCGCCACCTTTGGATCACCTCACGCTCGTTCGTAAGAAGGTTTCCGTTTATGTCCTTACACATATCAGGCTGTGGCACGTGGCCCTTACGTGAACGGTTTAACTTCTCACAGAACTTTCGTGTGTTATTAGCGCGGTACAGTTGCTCCGTCTCTTCACGGTCTCGATCTTCCTGCTGGCGCTTTTTCCTCCGGAAAATCGAGTTTTGTCTGTTCCACGCCTGTTTATATCGTGCCTCGTTCGCCCTCGTGCGGTGTTGCAGCAATCTCGCCCATGCTGCATTCTTCTCTTCCACTAACTGCTCACATTCGCCGTCATACCAGTCGTTTCTCTGATCCGGGGGCACCGTGCCAAGTGCAGCGGTTGCGGTGCTACCAATGGCGGATCGAATATCTCTCCAGCCATCTTCAAGAGACGCTGCGCCTAGCTGCTCTTCCGTTGGGAGTGCCACTTCCAGCTGCTGCGCGTATTCTTGGGCTAGTCTACCGTCTTGTAGCCGCCCAATGTTAAGCCGCGGCGTCCGACTTCGACGCGTGTTGTTCACCGTCGAGAGTTTTGAGCGCAGGCATACTGCAACGAGGTAGTGGTTGGATTCAATATTCACACTGCGGTAAGTGCGGACGTTCGTGATGTCGGAGAAGAATTTACCGTCGATTAGAACGTGGTCGATTTGGTTTTCCGTTTCTTGGTTAGGTGATCTCCATGTGGCCTTGTGGATATTTTTGCGGGGGAAGAAGGTGCTTCGGACTACCATTCCGCGGGAGGCTGCGAAGTTTATGCATCGTTGGCCGTTGTCATTCGATACGGTGTGCAGACTATCCGGTCCGATGACCAGTCTATACATTTCCTCCCTTCCTACCTGTGCGTTCGTGTCACCGATGACGATTTTAACGTCCCGCAGTGGGCATCTATCGTATGTCTTCTCCAGCTGTGCGTAGAACGCTTCTTTTTTTATCGTCGGGTCTCCCTTCGTGTGGGCAGTGCACGTTGATGATGCTATAGTTGAAGAAACGGCCTTTAATCCTCAGCTTGCACATCCTTGCGTTGATTGGCTGTCACTCAATCACGCGTTGGCGCATCTTACCCAGCACTATGAAGCCGGTTCCCAGCTCGTTGGTGGTGCCACAGCTTTGGTAGAAGGTAGCTGCTCGATGCCCGCTTTTCCACACTTTCTGTCCTGTCCAGCAAATCTCCTGCAGTGCCACGACGTCGAAGTTGCGGGGATGTAATTCATCGTAGATCATCCTGTCGCAACCTGCGAAACCTAGCGACTTGCAGTTCCATGTTCCAAGCTTCCAATCGTGATCCTGTATTCGTCGCCTAGGTCTTTGCCGATTATATCGAGTCGCATTATCTCTTATATTGTTCGTAATGATTGGTTTTCTAGGCGGCCTTTTGGGCCTGCGCAAACCTCCTGTCTCGTCGGAGGGCCGTCGTGTCAGGGCTGTTTAGCGTCCCACCTAACACCAGGACTTGGGCTTGTGCGCTTTGAGCGGCACACGGTCGCTTTGGTGGGGCCTTCTTGCGGATACATGCAGCTTTTTATAGAGGTTTAACAGGGCCCACTGTCAAACCCCACCACATCCTAGGCAAGCCCCACAACTCGCAGATGGCCTGGGGAGGGATCGTCAAGCCCTTGGACATAGTCCCTGCTTCCCCCCTGCTGATATGGGATGCAGCTGCCAAATCACACGGAGTATTGCTAGACGACACCCGAGCAGCACACTTGTCATACACAAGTTTCTGTGACTCATACGTGACCGAATCGAGTCACATTGGAGTTGCGGCAACCAAATCGGTCAGAACTGTGCTACTGGGACATGCTCCTAAAAGGCCCTGACCAGTTAACTTCGTTACCTGCGGTGTTGTTCCGATTCCGGCAATTCGCCGTGGCCGTTTCTGCGGATATTGCTGGAAGATCGTCATGCCCAGCGGTTTCTCTGGAGAAACAACTCTACTGCTGTCCCAGAAGTCTTCCTGATGAACGTAGCGACCTTCGGTTCGACATGTTCACCGGCCTCAGTACAATTCATTAAAAATAAAAACGCCATGGAATTTGCCCAGGAGTATCCGCGCGCGCTTCAAAGCATAATAAAAAACCATTATGTTGACGACCTGTTGGAAAGTTTCGAAGATGCTGAAGAAGCTGCTAAAGTTATACAAGAAGTACAGATGATTCATGCCAATGGTGGGTTTAATATCCGTAAGTTCCAGTCAAACAGTCGCCTAGTAATGGACAGCGTGGGAGGAGATAGAGCTTCTGATGTACGTAGCCTTGACTTGCCTCAAAGCGACAATTCCGAACGAGTTCTGGGACTAATATTTGAAGATCTACTTCTCAACGAAAATGAGCGACGACATTCAGAGAGTAATATCAACAGGAACTTCACCAACTAAACGACAAGTTCTTAAGTGCCTTATGAGCTTCTACGACCCTCTAGGACTGTTGGCCATATTCACAGTTCAGGGTAAGATTATACTTCAAAGTATCTGGCGCAGCAGTATTCAATGGGACCACCAAATCAACGCAAACATCCAACCTCGCTGGCAAGCAAGGGTAGAATTGCTGAAAATAATACAACAGTTATGTATAACACGTTGCTACTTCCTGCGAGCTACATCCCAACACTACTACCGTGTGCAGCTTCATATATTTGTTGACGCAAGCGAAGAGGCGTATGCAGCGGTCGCCTATTTTAGAATAGTAAATCAACGAAAGCAAGTGGATTGTTCCCTTGTGGCTGCCAAAACTAAGGTGGCTCCTATTAAACCAATATCTGTCCCTCGTCTGGAGCTTCAAGCAGCCGTGTTAGGTGTGCACCAGATGCACATGGTCGTTGATGGTCATTCCATACAGATAGATCGAAGATGGTTTTGGTCAGACTCCAGTACGGTGCTAGCCTGGATTAACTCCGATAACCGAAGGTACAAAAAACTAATGGGGGTATTATTCGCAGACCAGTCTCAAGGTTAGCTATATTGGATGTGGCGCCGGTTGGTAAAACTGGACCCGGATCATCCGCAGACCAGTGTTACGGGGAGGAGGATGTGCATGCTGGCAGCCCTGCTTCGACAGATCTACCACAGCGCCGACGAACAATTCTTGATAACCGGTGATTACGGAAACCGTCCACGTCGAATGACGTCTCCAATTCCATCTTTCATGTCTTTTTGTGCCAATGAGCAGCGAGAAAAGACGCGAAAAGCAGCAGCCATTGGAGTGGTAAAATTATCAATTCTAAAATTTATTCTTTGATATATAAAACTCTTTGCTACTTTTAGAAATAGAATTCGATTATGCCTATGAACTAAATTTGTTGCTACTTAAATTCACAATTGTTCCTACCTAAAAATATTGGAAGACCGATTTTGTGTGCAAAAAAACTAAAAATGTAAACATGAAAGTTACTAAAAATAAAATATTTCTAGCTTGAAGGTTGACACACCATAACCACATTTGTGCACGCTGTTAAGAATCGGTTGGAATCCGAAAGAAATTCGTTAATAGGAACAGCTTTAATTAACAGATTTAGATTCGAAAACTCTCGTTGACATATGTTTCCTGTTGTACTTGATCCTGCTCAGGTTTTGGTGAAATCGCTCTCAATAGATAACCACGGTAAAAGAAAGGCAAAACCGGTTCCGAATCATAACAAGCCAAGAAAACGAAATTATCAAACTTGTATTATACAAGTGCGAAAAAACAGAATCCCGTAAACGTAGGCAGTCCCCCCCGAGAAGTAATGATTCTCGCTTTGCTTTCGCTTATTTTGTGTTGGGTACCGTGTGCTTAAGGCCTACACGGCCTACTTCAAAGCCTCTGGTATCCGAGTTAATTAATCTCTCTATTTACTGCTCTTAATGCTCTTTTGACATACGTATGAAATTGGTATCCAGTCCATAGCAGTCAGCCGTGTTTTATAAGAATACCCAAATTTATTGTTACGAAATTAATACCAATAAAAAACCCAGATTAATCCACCTAGCGGTGATGGTGCCTTTCTCGTTCGTTCAAAAGGTTTGAAATAATCTAAAATAACACCAATATGTGGATTGGTCTAATTTTTCATCAGTTCAATCAAAGGTAATTGCCTATTTCCGGGGATTAAACCACTCGACTTGGACGTTAATTTACAATGTTATGAAAACTCATATGTGAATATGTACGTTATGTGGAAGATATTGATTTGGAAGTAACCACTTTCCCTTCGATGGGACTCGAACCCATGACCCTACAGTACGCTAGACTGGTGCTTTAACCAACTAAGCTACAAAGGACCCCCGTCGGCCTTTGCAACCTAGCGGCTACTGAACGAGCTCGAGATTCCCAAAATTGGACGCATAGTCAAATCACTCGCAATCCATTTGATTTGACTATGCGTCCAATTTTGGGAATCTCGAGCTCGTTCAGTAGCCGCTAGGTTGCGAAGGCCGACGGAGGCCCTTCGTAGCTTAGTTGGTTAAAGCACCAGTCTAGCGTACTGTAGGGTCATGGGTTCGAGTCCCATCGAAGGGAAAGTGGTTACCTCCAATACATTTTTCAAATCAATATCTTCCACATAACGTACATATTCACATATGAGTTTTCATAACATTGTTTTTTTTTTTCATATTTGTTCATAGGCATAACAAAATTTCGTCGCGTCGAATGCAATTTAATGCGAGCAAATCGGTTGAGGAAAAGTGCCTGAAAAATGAGTGACATTTTTTTTAGCGATTTTTCCATAAAAAATGGTATAATTTTCGATCCCATAGTCCGATATGGCCAATTTTCAATAGGAAACAACGGGACAGGATTCTACGTCGAATGCAACTTGTTGTGAGCAAATCGGTTGAGGATAAGTGTCCGAAAAATGAGTGACATTTTTTACGCGATTTTTTCGTATGAATTTGTATTTTGGCCATAACTTCTGATCCCATAGTCCGATCTGACCAATTTCAAATAGGAAACAATGGGACAGGATTCTGCGTCAAATGCAACTTGTTGCAAGCAAATCGGTTGAGGATAAGTGTCCGAAAAATGAGTGACATTTTTTACGCGATTTTTTCGTATGAATTTGTATTTTGGCCATAACTTCTGATCCCATAGTCCGATCTGACCAATTTCAAATAGGAAACAATGGGACAGGATTCTGCGTCAAATGCAACTTGTTGCAAGCAAATCGGTTGAGGATAAGTGTCCAAAAAATGAGTGACATTTTTTACGCGATTTTTTCGTATAAATTTGTATTTTGGCCATAACTTCTGATCCCATAGTCCGATCTGACCAATTTCAAATAGGAAACAATGGGACAGGATTCTGCGTCGAATGCAACTTGTTGCGAGCAAATCGGTTGAGGATAAGTGCCCGAAAAATGAGTGACATTTTTTGAGTAGTTTTGCGCACACACACACACACACATACACACACACATACACACACATACACACACACACACACACACACACACAGACATCACCTCGATTCGTCGAACTGAGTCGATTGGTATATAACACTATGGGTCTCCGGGCCTTCTATAAAAAGTTTGTTTTTGGAGCGATCATATAGTCTTTACCGTATACTTAGTATACGAGAAAGGCAAAAATGGTATAATTTTCGATCCCATAGTCCGATATGGCCAATTTTCAATAGGAAACAACGGGACAGGATTCTACGTCGAATGCGACTTGTTGTGAGCAAATCGATTGAGGATAAGTGCCCGGAAAATGAGTGAGATTTTTTACGCGATTTTTTCGTATGAATTTGTATTTTGATCATAACTTTCGATCCCATAGTTCGATCTAGCCAATTTCAAATAGGAAATAATGGGACAGGATTCTGCGTCGAATGCAATTTGTTGCGAGCAGATCGGTTGAGAATAAGTTCCCGAAAAATGAGTGACATTTTTGACGCGATTTTCTCGTATGAATTTGTATTTTGGCCATAATTTCTGGTCCCATAGTTCGATCTGACCAATTTCGAATAGGAAACAATGGGACAGGATTCTACATCGAATACAACTTGTTGCGAGCAAATCGGTAGAGTATAAGTACCCGAAAAATGAGTGACATTTTTTACGCGATTTTTTCGTATGAATTTGTATTTTGGTCATAACTTTCGATCCCATAGTTCGATCTGGCCAATTTCAAATAGGAAATAATGGGACAGGATTCTGCGTCGAATGCAACTTGTTGCGAGCAAATCGGTTAAGAATAAGTGCCCGAAAAATGAGTGACATTTTTTACGCGATTTTTTCGTATGAATTTGTATTTTGGTCATAACTTTCGATCCCATAGTTCGATCTGGCCAATTTCAAATGGGAAACAATGGGACAGGATTCTGCGTCGAATGCAATTTAATGCGAGCAAATCGATTAAGAATAAGTGCCCGAAAAATGAGTGACATTTTTTACGCGATTTTTTCGTATGAATTTGTATTTTGGCTATAACTGTCGATCCCATAGTTCGATCTGGCCAATTTCAAATAGGAAACAATAGAACAGGATTCTGCATCGAATGCAACTTGTTGCGAGTAAATCGGTTGATAATAAGTTCCCGAAAAATGAGTGACATTTTTTACGCGATTTTTTCGTATGAATTTGTATTTTGGCCATAACTTCTGATCCCATAGTTCGATCTGACCAATTTCAAATAGGAAACAATGAGACAGGATTCTGCGTCGAATGCGACTTGTTGCGAGCAAATCGGTTGAGGATAAGTGCCCGAAAAATGAGTGACATTTTTTACGCGATTTTTTCGTATGAATTTGTATTTTGGCCATAACTTCAGATCCCATAGTTCGATCTGGCCAATTTCAAATAGGAAACAATGGGACAGGATTCTGCGTCGAATGCAACTTGTTGCGAGCAAATCGGTTGAGGATAAGTGCTCGAAAAATGAGTGACATTTTTACGCGATTTTTTCGTATGAATTTGTATTTTGGCCATAACTTCTGATCCCATAGTCCGATCTGACCAATTTCAAAAAAGGAAACAATGGGGCAGGATTCTGCGTCGAATGCGACTTGTTTCGAGCAAATCGGTTGAGGATAAGTGCCCGAAAAATGAGTGACATTTTTTGAGTAGTTTTGCGCACACACACACACACACACACACACACACACACACACACACACACACACACACACACACACACACACACACACACACACACACACACACACACACACACACACACACACACACACACACACACACACACACACACACACACACACACACACACACACACACACACACACACACACACACACACACACACAGACATCACCTCGATTCGTCGAACTGAGTCGATTGGTATATAACACTATGGGTCTCCGGGCCTTCATATAGCCTTTACCGTATACTTAGTATACGAGAAAGGCAAAAAGTAATCGGAATCGCAGATTTGCAGCCATATTATAAGCAACTGGAATTAATTTCAATTATTTCTGGGGAGAAGATTAAGGAAGACGTAGGGGTAATTCCTAGGCGAAACTTTGAGAAACTTTGTTTTGTATGAAATTTTGTTTGAGTGAAGCTATGGGTCTGAAGCAGTGTTTCGACTTTTCGTGCCGAGAAGACCAAAGGAAGTGTTTTTCGGGCCAAGAGAAAATCTGTTTCTGTTGTTTCTGTTTTTCTGTTAAAGAGCTCGATGAATTCCACTCGTTAACTGGTGTACACCACTTTTTCAGATTACGGCAGTGTGACCAGGAAATAAAATATCTTCAGAATATAGTCTGGCAGTACTGCAATTTTACAATTTCAATGGAAGATGTCACGCGATGTTAACATATCTGTCCCTCTCATTCTTTATCAAAACGCGAAAGATGAAAGGCATGCTAAAAAATCTCACAAATTTTTGTTCCGTGACAGGGCATGAAAGTCTGCAATATTTGCTTTATTATTGTGTTTATTACTGCTTTTAACTTGTTGGATTAAAGGAATATGATTAATTTATCGACTAGTCATTGTTCTTTGCATATATCAATTAAAATAATTTAGAAATTTTAATTTTGAAACAAAGCACAACATCCTTTCATGACTGCTTTTCATGCGAAATTGATCAAAGAGCCCACTATACTTTCATTTGGTCACCTAGAAAAAGGTGCTCTGCTCTCTGTCTAATGACAATCATGACCTTTTGCAGTATTGGTCTGGTACTCCACAAAAAATCTCAGCAGCAGGTTAAAGTGATAGCGGACAATCACACAGAATGGAGATTTTTGAATTCAGCCCTTTGCTCCACTCTATAAAATTGAGCCTACGACCTCCTGCTTATAACATTATAGCAACAAACATATTCAAAATGGAGCCGGCTTTACGCACGCAGAATTTCTGCAAGTAAACCAAAAGTAGGTACTTAAATCAAATTAAAGACAATAATGTTGTTATAAATTTAAATATAGTTTCTGAAGGTCCGTAAAGTGTCCATGAAGTTTGTGAAGATACATTTTAGTCAGTAGGGATTTTGAGAAAATCGTCAATCCCCAAATTATCTGAAGCTGTGAAAAGAGTTCTGCGAGTCGTACACCAACATTCAACTAGCAGTTGTTAGATTTTCTAATGATTCGGTATAAGAATCTACCAAAAATTGTTTAAGAACTGGGCACATGCGAAATTGTTAGATTGTTATGCAAATGTTGCATGAGACATTACAATTGTGTAAGCTTCTCTGACAATATTTGTTTGAGAGCTTACATTCTTACGGAATCTAACAATTTCGCACATGCCCAGTTCGTATACAGGTTTTGGTAGATTCTTAAACAGAATTGATAGAAAATCTAAAAACCCCAAGTTGGGTGTACAAGTCCTATGGGATGCACAATTAGATATTCCTACAGGATTCCCAAAAGCTTCCGTAGACTTCAGTAGACAAACAACAAGATTTTTTTTTCGTGAACATATAGAAAACGTTTATAAGTTTCAGGATTTTTCAACGAACGAAACATCGCAGGTCAATCAGAGAGGCGATTGGTGCGAATCAGCAAAGCTCCAACTATCTAATATAAAAAACAATCATCCATTGTTACTTATCTTCAAGGGATTCTTGACACTGCCCGGGTTTTTAGGATTGTGGCACCCATCGCTTATCTTACGTTCAATTATCCAGGAATATTTTTCTAACAATAGTTACGCAAATCTTAAGTCTCATAGTTCCAATTCATCCATATAAGATCACCCAAGTTGAATGGACTTCAATCATTATGTTCCCCTGAAAATGTGATTTGTTCAAGAACATAAAAATACTGTTAATGTTTGCTAAGCGTTGTCCGGCGGCCTACCACTGTGCTCACTCAGCCTATCTGACTTATTTCGGTCTGTAATACGCGAAGATTGTCTCGCTCGTACAATAAATCGCCAATATCCGACGGCAAGGACATACCTTCCGATACGTCGTCCTTCTTCAAACACTCCCTTACATTCACTTGGGACTCAGAGTTTCAAACTGCCAGTCGGCTACCGAACAATTGGTTCACTGATTGACACAGCTTTCACGTTAAAACAGATCTGTTGTCGATTAAATTCGGAAAGTAATGACGCGAGAAAATTGCTGCCTAAATCCTCTGGGCTAGCATGCCGCATTCAATCTGCATATGATTATCGAATCGACTACCATCCCACCCAACGAACGGTCGGTGGTGCGAAACCTTTTATGTACCACTTTCCGGAGCTTGCTGCAACAATCGCCACAGCAGCTGATAACCTCTCGCGGCACTGAACTCGTGTCGTGTTGGCTGCTGCAGCAATATCAATTTCCATGCACTGCCGTAATCACTTGACACTTCCGTTTCCCTTCCGGGATTCAAATGGGTGGAAAACTGTGGAAACGATAGAAAAATCGCCCTTCAACCGACCGTCGCTGCCCGTCCTCACCCACGATCCCGAACGTGCCACTCCCGGTCCCACCGGGTAGATGATGTGGAAATAAAAAAAAGCTCCAGGTCCCGAAAGGACACCGCGCGCACGTACCGGAGTATGGGGAACTTTCGCGTCCGACTGTATCGGCAGGTCGCAGAAGACTGTTGACGAACAGCTGGTTCCGAAAGCGAGCAGGTTTGTCCAACTCTGTTTGGCGGCCAAGGATACGATTGTCCTGTTCTCGGTCGGGCGGATGAGTTACTGCCATTCCACAGGCGTGCGCAGTGTCAATGTTGATAGCCGGCGAATGGTGGGCTCTTTACTGTGCATGTCCATGTTTTGGGATGAAGCATTCATTCCGAGCTAGCACATGGTTTGTTCCGATGGTTCGGGCCTGGTTCGGGTTCACCATTCGGATGCTGAATGGTGAGTTCTGGTTCGCTCCGGAGATAAAAAAAATTATAGAAGATGTTCATAACTGGGAATACTTCACTATTTGAGCTCCCCATGCTGCTCAAGGCGAGGAAGAAGCTTAATAATGTCCAAAGTGACTGTTTTTTGTTTGTACAAAGATAAGTATGGACAATCGAATAAACCGAAAACCCTCTTTGCATTGTTTGAATATAAATAATGAGGAAAGGAAGATAATTTAAAAACCATTGCAAATCCTGCTGCCGTATTTTTTTCTATATATATGTAGGTGCTGTAATTCGTTATGTAGTTTAAGCATCATGCTAAAACAAAATAAATTCGAAATGCAAGCGAGGCTCTGTAAATACAAAATGATAATTATTATTGAACTTTGATGGGGGGTCCCGTAGCGTAGTTGGCTACACGTTCGCCTTACAAGCGAATGGTCACGGGTACGATTCCCAGCCCCTCCACCAACTCCCGTCAGTCGTCAGATACACAGCCCATGCGGTAGCGTATTGGGGAACGCGCCGTACCGTACGGCTGCCTGATGACGACTGACAAATTGTTCCAACGGACCCGGCTTAATGGCAACCGAACAATGCAACGATCATTGGATGCACGACATGGACAAACGGACACAATGGACTTCCACGATGAGATGGACTGGGAACGACAACGATAATGGTAATGGAAATTAAAAATAGATTCTGTGTGGATTCTGTACAGCAGAATACCACAGTAGATCTATTGAACTTTGATCTAACTTATGCTTGTATTATTTAAAGTCATTTGATTCAAAATCTCATTCTACACAGTTAAAAATTTAGCAAATTATTCGCTATGGAAATAGGTATATTAGCATATTTTTGTTTTGCATTAGCATTAAATTTGACATCCAATTTTTTTGTGCGAAATATTGAATACAAACAACATCGTAAAGACAACCTGTAACTTTAAAAGGTTTGAATAACATGAATCTAATTTTGTGTGCTCTCAAATTTAATACGAAATTCTGTAAATTACACTGAAGCAAAACAATGGAGAAAATACGGATTTGATTAATTACAAAACAGAGGAACTTTTCCGTATATCATTGCATGGTAGCGAATTCAATATGGAGTGAGAGAAAGAGAGATTGGTAGTTTTTGATAACGTTTGATATAAACTAAAGCGATAAGTCCTATTACTTTTTTTTTGCTCTTTTTTAAAACAATTAATTTTTACTGTCATAAGACGTGTTTAGTATTTTCCATGTTTTTGTAATATTTTCCGACACGTATTTCGACCTCAACTGTGAGGCCGTCTCGTACTTGACTCGACTTGAGGTCGAAATACATCTTTTTTTTTAATTTCTCAAAGTATGAACTTTATTCGCAATATAACGACTCAGATTGTTGTGAATTAATCGGTTAAGAATTAATTTCTTGAAGATAAGCGGGTTTATTGCAAACACTCAGTTAGTTTCGAATTCATGTACACACTCAGTGTTCAGTTACCAGTAAATATGTTAAAATTGACAGGCCTCAAATTTTAAGCCACGTCAAGTTGTTTTCCATGAAGCACGTGATAAGAGCTGAGCTGCAGAGCAGATCCCAACTAACATTTCAAGCTTTATTCCACTCTTGGATTGGTTTTCAAGATCAAATCATAAGAACAAACAATAAAACTCATTATTGCAAGACAACCTTCTCCCAACCCCGTCCATCACCAAATTACGCAATCTAACCTTGAGTCGCCACGAGTATCTTGGTCTTTGTCCCTTTCCCTTACTAACAGTTGATAATAAGATGATATCGATTGTAAATATCATTAAGAGTCTCGGCTCCGTTATACATGCCTGAGCCTGCCTGAACAAGTGTTATACATGCCTGAGCCTGCCAAATAAATACAATAGTTAAAAAAAAAGACAACATCAGAAGGTACTACAAGAGTAAAATATGGCCAAATGGCCCTCTCTAGATAACCACTATTAACCTCTTATAAGAGTATTTGGAAAACCCTTCTTCAAAAAAAGGAATTTGGTTACGGCAGCTGTCAAAGGCATTTCTTTAAAAAAGGAAAAAAATATTGCGGAGAAATAATAACAAAATGGACTGATATTCATCATGATGGAGATGTCTACAAAATAATATTTATCCAGGTTTGTTTTTTAATATATTTTCTTAAATATAAGCTGCGCGTTCGATTTTATGGTGAAAGCTAGGTTAAAAATAAGTCTGTATACCACGCAACCGTGTGTCGTGCTCTTTGCGGATCATAATAATCCCAATCCTGATAACAAACCACCAAATCACTTACTCGCACTCGAAACCACACCACGTTGAAAATAGGTGTTCATAATGTAGTTTAGCGCTTTGAATTGAAAATAATTGAAATATCCGTCTAATCTGTTGATATTTCACCCAATTCCAATAATTTAGCAGGAAAAGTGTTCTACGCGATGAAAATATCATTACTTATGGTTTTCTGCGATAAATTTCACCAACTTAACCAACTTGAAAAAAAGACAGGTCGTACAGACAGAACACTTAACACCTAGCATGAGACAACGGACAGGACACATAACACCCAGTGGACCAGTGGAGAATGTTTCGATTACGAAAATTTTCCTCCTTACCGTAGCGGGAATCAAACCCACACTCCCTAGCACATGCGTCTATATGATTGACTTCGCTAACTGCACGACCACGAAGCCCACAAATTCCAATTCCAAGCAGAAAAATAGTTGCTCTTTTTTTACACCGTTATAAACTGTTTGCAATGCAAATATTCTTATTCAGGTTATTTATTTGACCACATTACGACTAAAAATTATGGTTTGGATCGAGCTTTGAAAATATGTCTTATTAGGCTCTTCAGCACAACCGTAGCGTGGCTCATTAGATCAATCGGCATTTGACGTTTGAAGCTTTTCCAGAAAATTTATGAGCGATTCTCTCCAAACACTTCGACCAGTTCGGACGATCTTTGACGAGGATTGTGACACCGCGTTTCGCGAATCGAATTTTCTAGAAGAAAAGAAGATTAGTGAAAAACTGATTAACCTAAAGTGTAAATTACTGTAAATAATAGTGATAAGATTATAATTAGTTACTGTAAGTATTCTCCATATAGTTAGTTTTATTGGGTATCAACTTGACGGACGTGTTTTCTGGGCAAATTTCTTGGAAAAAAATTGCTCTAGGGACGGTCCACATGTGGGAACGTGATGGAGGCAGGAATTGAAGACAAAATGGAAGACGATGATTGGGGCAAATCATAAGAAAATCGAAAGCTAGACATAAATATTCAGATGACGAAAGTGAGAAGGAAATAAGAGTGAAGCGCAGCAAACAAAATGGCGACAGAAAACGGAAACAAGACAAATATCAAACGACACGTGACATTGCTGATGACGATGAGGCGAAAAAACAAAATGGCGACGCCGACAAAAACGCACACGCACAAATACAAAACACTGAACAACCACATACAATGTCAATGGCAAGTACAAAACCAAAAACAGACTTAATGACAAAAAGACAGAACAAAGACAAGACTGACGGAAATTACAACGACAATTGGACCAAAAACCATCACTACACGACTTTTATCATTGAAAAGGAAACTAAAGAAAATGACAAAGAGAAAGGAATCAAACATCCACATCCGATGGAAGTGGCAAAAATGCTCAAAAACATAGGTGTAACCAAGTACAGCTCAATGAAAGGAGTAGGCCGTGGTAAATTTCAGATAAGCTTCGACAAACCGAGAGATGCAGAACAATTACTAAACTCAGATTTATTGAAGAATAGTTTTGGGTACACAATCTTTGTTCCAACCAGATTTAAGGAAAGCATAGGAGTGGTAGGTGATGTGCCGCCATCAATAACAGACCAGGAGGTAATGGAAAATGTTGTATGTGAAAACAACATCAAAGTGTTCAAGGTGGAAAGGATCAACAAAAGAATAGGAGAAAACAGATTCCAACCAACATACTCCATTAAAATTTTCGTCAGGGGTGAAAAACTCCCGAAATCACTTGAAATTTACGGAACAAGGCGGTCGGTAGAACCGTATGTGTTTCCATTAAAAATCTGTGTAAAATGTTGGAGATTTGGTCATAGGGACAAGTTTTGCAAGTCTAGGGAAGCAAGGTGTTGCAACTGTGGTCAGGAACATACTGAGGACAAATGTGATTCAATGGAACCGAAATGTGTTAATTGTGCTGGAATTCATAAAGCGTCGAGTAAGGAATGCCCAGAAAGATCTAGACAGGACTTAATTAGACAGGATATGGCCATCAATAAGACATCATATTTTGAAGCATCGGACAAATACCCAAGACATACGAAACAAAACCTACAAGCACGATTAGACTCAATAAGAGACTTTCCCCAACTAGAAAATAACAAACCCAGGAACATCCAGAATAACACCCAACAAACTAAACAACAAAGAAGGCGTAACGATATCCTAACACCACACTTCCAAACTCCTCAGAATTTATTCAATACGCAAAACATCCATCACGACTTTTCACCAAATCCATACAGAACCACCGAAATTGAAAAAATAACACAAATAATAAAAGACGATCTGATCCGACAATTCAACTTAAACAACCTTTTCGACAAGATTAAAACCATTCAAAAAACCATCATCCAAAGTGCTAACAAAACGGACAGTATTGACCAAGATTTATTACTAATAGATATCAGCGAAGAACTTAATAAAATAATAAATCCGGAAGTAAACGAACTAATCACTAGCATAGATAAACTGTCAACTAACAATGCTTAATACATTAAAAAAACTTGAAATAATCCAAAACAATATCACAAGCTTAAGACCAATAGACACTAGAGAGACCTTAAAAAACTTCCTACTAAAAAACAAAACTGATATAGTAATCCTCAGTGAAATCTGGTTAAAGAAAGACGAACATTACAAGTTTCCAGGCTATAAACTTCTGACTGAAACCAGAGCCGCCGGCTATGGTGGGGTTGGTTTCCTCGTCAAAAATGAAATAGAATTTAAATCACACAAACTACCCAAATTACATCCCATTGAATCAATTGCAATAGTCACACAAAACACACAACCCAAAATTTTGTTTATCTCAATTTACATTCCACCTACCTGTTAACAATAATGATATTAAAGAACCCTTTAAAAACTACTGGACACAATTGATGACTTTAATGGCTCAGTTATATTAGCAGGTGACTTCAATGCCCATAATCAACTATGGAATCCATCACATGAAAACTGTCCAAGAGGAGAACTGCTCGAACATTTGTTAGATAATAGGAACTTAGTACTTCTGAATGATGGTTCAAGTACATTAATTAAGGCCCCCAACACTATACCATCTGCCATAGATTTGACATTTGCAACACCAGAACTAGCTAGTAAAATAGATTGGAAGGTCACAGAAGAAGACTTTTTTAGCAATCATAGAGTTATTCATTTCAATATAGACAGCACAGCATACAATTACAAGTACAAACTTGATTTTTTCAATTAAAACCAAGCCATACAAAAACTAAATACACTACAACCTCATGTTTTCCATACACCAGAAGACATAAGTGAAATAGTTCAGGAAATAGTTCAAGATTGCACATACAAGATAAATTCGAACAAAAATATAAACCCAAAATCATGGTGGACCAATCAGATCAAAGTCATGCTGGACGAAAAAAACAGTAAATTTAGAGACTTCTTAAGAAACCAAACAGATCAAAACTTTACAGAATTTAAAAAAGTAGAGCCATACTGAAAAGAGAAATAAGACGAGAAAAAGGAAGAGTTGGAAAAAATGATAGACTCAATTGACAATACTATGGACAATAAAACACTTTGGAATACAGTAAGAATAGTGAGTGGAGGTCGCCCAGCTAAAAACAACTTAAATCTCTTGAACAACCATAGTTGATCCCAGCAGTTCATGAACTTAAATTTCCCTCCAATAACAGACAGAATAACATTAACCCAAAAACCAGGAAAAGAAATAGAGGTAAATTACACAGAAATAAGTAAAATAATCAAATCCAAAAAAGATCATTCAACACCAGGTATAGATAAGTTATCATTCTTTATCTTGAAAAACATCAAATTTAACTTAATAATTCGATTTACGGAACTCATGCAGGAAGTATTGAATACAGGACGAATTCCAAAAGACTGGAGAACAATAAACATAATACCCCTACTAAAACCAACTAAGGAACCCGACAAACCACAATCATATAGACCTTTAGCTATGATAAATGTCCTAATAAAACTAATAAACAACGTAGTTAAAAATAAGCTTAATGATTTCCTAAAAGACAATAACGTCATACCGCTTCATTCATATGGTTTCAAAAAACATACCTCTGCTATAAATTGTGTAAACACACTAATTTCAAAAATTTATGAAGCTAAAAGAGAAGGTATGGTCTTTGCGGCAACCTTCCTTGATCTTACCAAAGCATTTGACAATGTAAACGTTAGTAAACTCCTTTCAATCATGGAACATCTTAGAATACCATCTGACATTGTCAATTGGGTATATAACTCTTTACAAGAAAGAAAAATGATACTAGAACTAAATGATGGTACACGAATAGTACAAACTACAAACAAAGGCTTACCGCAGGGATGTCCTCTATCACCCATCCTTTTTAATATTTACACTCATATAATTCACCAAGTGATTAGGAATGACGAAATACTCATACAGTTTGCAGACGATTTTACAGCTGTAGTAACAGGATTTAGTGTAGCAACAGTAGCAGAAAAAATGAACATATTCCTGACCCGATTATCACTAGAATTTGAAAAACTAGGAATGGAAATAAACCCACTAAAATCAGCAACAATAGTTTTCAAAAATAAATTCGACCCGTCTATTAATATACGCATTAACAATTCAATAATACCAGTAGTACCAAATCATAGAATACTAGGAGTTCATTTAGACCATAAATTGTCGTTCAAAACACACATTAATAATAGTATAATATAAGCAAAGAATAAAATTAACATTTTGAAAATGATTAGTCGAAAACGTAGTGGCGCACACCCGGAACAAATGTTGAAAATTTATAAAGCTATAGTAAGACCCCACATAGAATATGGTTTAACAATAATCGGAATAGTATGTAAAACAACATTTAAGAAATTAGAAACTGTTCAAAACTTAGCTATTAGAACTTCTCTAAGATATCTACAATCGACACCCAACCATGTAATCCTATGTGAATCAGGAGAAATACCTTTGAAAAAAAGAGCAGAAATGCTAGCCCTGGAAGAAATAAGTAAAACACTGTTCCTTGAGCTTGAGCTTGAGCTTGATTGACTGCTCGTAGTTGCTACTCCATTATGACCAGATCAGCTGTTCTTGCACAGGGAACCAACAGATGTTTGCTTGGGACTAGCACACATCTTCAATGTACAAGAACTGGTGATCTCATTTGTTAGGTCATACTGGCGCCTGCCACGTCAGAATGCAAGTCAATGTAGGGAAGGGGAGGAAATGATGATGCAATCACTCGCCCACTGCAAGCCGAATATACCTCTGCACTTGCCACGACTTCATGCGGAATTGGTTGGAATTTCTGGGTTAGGTTGGAGAGGCAGATGTCCGTCTTGGTTAACGAGCTGCCAATGTGATAGATAGGAGAAGGTAACTAGGAAGGTTAACAATTCTAGCAGATTACTGTTAGAATACTCAAATTGAAGGTATAGGAATAGTAATGGAAACGGTATGGAAGTCCATTTCCAGTTCTAGCGATTGCTAGAACATGAGAAATAAAGAGAAAGATACAAAGTAGGAGAATGGAACGGACCTGGGATTGAACTCACGACCTCCTGCGTATGAGGCAGAAGCAGTAGCCATATGACTACCAAGCCCGCCTCGAAACAAGAGAGATCACGCACTGAACTGATTAATTTTATTACCGGCCGCGCAATGCAGAACACAATAATTCGGCCGACCACGCGATCGTTCTGCTGTCCGAAACATGAGAGATCACGCACTGAACTCAGAAATAAGTAAAACACTGTTCCATAGAAATAGTCCAATAGTAGAAAGTTTGTATGCCATCATGAATTTAGACCATCTTCCAAAACATATATCTTTTCTTGAAAAAACAGCATCACTGAATAACTACCTACTTTTACAACTACTACCAAAATTGACTCCAGTTCACGATAACAGATCAAACAATAGAATAACTATCAGAAACAATATAAAGGAAATCAAAAAGAAAAACATTAATACTAACACACAAAAACAAATAGTATTAGACTTAATAGACAATAACTACAAAAACTGTTACCAAATTTATACTGACGGTTCCATTTCAAACACACTAGTAGGATGTGGATTCTATGATGCTCAGGAGAAAATTTCTTATAGTAGCAAACTAAGAACTGGATACACTATTTTGAGCGCCGAGATAGTAGCCATAATCAATGCAGTAAACTATGCTAAAAACAAAAATATAGGTAATATAGCTATACCAACTGATTCCAAAAATGCTTGCACACTACTCCTAAAACCAATGGAAACTGATAATAGTTTAATAGTAAAATTATGGAATGAAATACAACAAACAGACTTCAGTAAAATATACATACAGTGGATACCAGGACATATTAATCTAATAGGGAACGATCGAGCTGATTATGCAGCTAAAATGGGTACAACTAAGACTACAGAAGAGCAAATAGGATACTCACTACCGGACTTACTAAACATATTCAAAAACGAAACTAATAAAGAATGGCAGGAACAATACGACTTAATTTCAACGGAGAAAGGCAAATTTCACTATGAACATTCTAAAACAATCAGCAATACACCGTGGTTCAAAGGACTAAATTTAACGACAATAGAAGTAATACAAATCGGACGTATCAGAACAGGACATGTAGTAACGAAAGAAAAACTAGCAAACTGGAATCTTGTCTCAAATTCTCGTTGCGACCATTGCGGGAACACAGAGGACTTATCACACATTCTTTATCACTGCCCTAAATACAATTTAAACAGAACAAACACCCCCATACTAAATAATAATACACCATTGATTTATATTCTTCAAAAAAATGACCCCAGAGAACACAAACAAATTTTTGAATACCTGAGAAAGATTGACAAATATTTTTGAGATTTAAAAAAAAATAAAAAATAAATGTAAACAAATCACGAAAGATTATCAGTAAAATACTGAAGGGGCATCAGTTTCGGTATCCCGAACGATGATTTTTAAAACACCACAAATGTCACAATCCTTGCACTGAGATTCGAAACTATCCAAAATCAAGTGTGAAACTACTCAAATTTGAGAAATCTGCCAACACTCCCATTTTGGATATATTTTTATTTTGGTTGTTGGGTGATTTATACTTAATTTCGAAGTTTACCCCCAACACTTTCCACTTAGTAATTTTGTTTATATGTAAGTATCCAAAATTAAGTTTTTTAACACTGTTTTGGCTGAAAATTTACTTACAACCATTTTAACCGACGCTCAATTCGTTAAATGAAGTTTCGAACTTAAATTTCAATTTAAATTGATAATTGTGTGAAAATTTGCCTTAAATGGAACGAAATGCAAGGTTTCGAGGAAGATACTTCACTACGGGTGAGTTACAATTAGTTTCTTATCAATATATGAACTACTAATTTATTCTGCGTACAGTTTTAGGAAGGAATAATTATTTTACCGGCAATCACCAAGAAATCACCGCGGAAACCACCTCTTTGATTTTTTCACATATCCCGCAAGGTAAGTACGACGTTATTAGAACTAATTTTTACATGTAAATACCTGATATCCCAGGTAAATTATTAGTTATAAATGTTTGCGGTTATGGAATCTAACCTCAAACTACATATAAAGACACCTGCATTCGGTGGCGTAGCCAAATTTACCTACAATTTTCTTCATGGCTTTTTTTATGAGTAATTCGGCAATTTTTCTTCTTTTTACAGATTCGAAACGTTGTTTCCATCAAGTATTTGATCGTGACAGCAGAGGACACGGCACACATCTTGCAGTTAATGATCCTGTCATGAAGTCATTCATAATCAATATGTCATTACTATATGTTTGTTTTTCTATTTTTAAAATAGTTTGAATAAAAAAATAAAAACATGATGATACATAATTATAGATTTTAGTATGTATACGAAACAAATCCTCATTTCGCCTAAAATTTGCTACCGTGAAAACCAGATTTTCAGTAATTTTCACTCAGAGTCGACTCATTGACTATAAGTAAAAATCACCCAACCAAAGTTTTATTAAAATAACTCAAAATTGAGTACTTAGTGAATAACTCAATTTTGAGTTGTTGCACTTTGCTGTCAAGTTGAGTGAAAAAGACTCAATTTTGAGTTGTTTCGGTTCTCCGTGTGGCTTTATGGATCAAAAGGTCTGAGCCATCAACAAGAGAGAAAAAAAAAATTATGAGAGCGTTATTGATAGTAATAAGAGGGCAAATAAAACTGAGAAACTAGCCATGGTAATTGCTGTCACAAAGCATGGAAATTGTTACTTGGGATTATATCTGGTCTGGATTTCGTCACCATGATATACGTCAAGAGAGTGAGGGCACTATTCCAGATCATCTTGCAATGTGAACTGTACCACCCAAAAACGCAATATGATCCGATAGAATAGTCGTATCTTGGTTATATTTGGTCATCAAACAAAGAATTGTAACATGAAATGTCGCCCGCAGCTGTGGTGTCAACAGTAACAGTAACACAAATTCACTTATTTAGTAGACCTGTGTGCCGATTAAAATTTTACCGGTGGCGGCGTGCTACATAATTTTCAGCCAGCGGCGCGGCATGACGGCATCAGGCCGTTGATGATCGGCGTGGACTAATTTCGTTCGTCAAAAATTCTCCGAAATTTCTTCAGTCCCAGTCTTCAGAAATATCTCCAGGAATTTTTCTGGAAGTTCCTCCAGGATTTCGTCCGGAAGTTCTTCCAGGATTTCGTCCGCCTGTTTCACCAGGAATTCCTCTGTAAATTCATTCAGAAGTTCCTGCAGGATTTCGTCAGCTGGTTTCTCCAGGATTTCTTCCGGAAGTTCCTCAAGGATTTCGTCCGGAAGTTCCTCGAGGATGTCGTTCGGAAGTTCGTTCAGGATTTCGTCTGGAAGCTCCTCCAGGATTTCGTCCAAAAATTCCTCAGGATTTCGTCCGGCAGTTCATCTAGGAATTCCTCCGGAAGTTCCTCCAGGATTTCGTCCAAAAGTTCCTCAAGGAAGTCGTCTGAAAGTTCCTTCAGGATTTCGTCCGGAAGCTCATCCAGGATTTCGTCCGGAAGTTCCTCCAGGATTTCCTCCGGCAGTTCCATCTGAAATTCCTTCGGATATTCATCCAGGAATTCCTCCGGAAGATTCTATAGGATATCGTGCTGGAGTTCTTTCATGATGTCATCCGGAAAGTTCCTTCAGGATTCCGTCAGCTGGTTTCTTCAGGATCTTGTCAGTAATCCTGCAGGAGTTCTTTTATGATGTCATCCGGAAGTTCCTCCAGGATTTCGTACGGAAGGTCCTCCAGGATGTCGTCCAGATGTTCATTCAGGATTTCGCCCGGAAGTTCCTTCAGGATTTCATCCGGAAGTCCTCCAGGATTTCGCCCAGAAGATCCTCCAGGATGTCATTCGGAAGTTCCTCCAGGATTTCGTCTGGATGTTCCTCCAAGATTTCGTTTGGAAGCTCCTCCAGGATTTCGTCCGGACGTTTCTCCAGGATTTCGTTCTGAAGTTCCTTTAGGATTTCGTCCTGAAGTTCCTCCAGGATTTTGTCCGAAAGTTCCTCCATGATTTCGTCCGCCAGTTTCACCAGGAATTCCTCCATAAGTTCATCCAGAAGTTCCTCCAGGATATCCTGCGGGAGTTCTTTTATGATGTCATCCGGAAGTTCCTCCAGGATTTCATCCGAAAGTTCGTCCGGAAGTCTCTCCAGGACTTCGTCCGGAAGTTCTTCCAGGATATCGTCTGAAAGTTCCTTCAGGATTTCGTCTGGGAGCTCCTCCAGGTTTTCATCCAAAAGTTCCTCAGGATTTCGTCCGGAAGTTTCTCCAGGATTTTCTCCGAAAGTTCCTCAAGGATGCCGTCCGAAAATTCCTCCAGGATTTCTTCCGGAAGTTCATCCAGGATTTCGTCCGGAAGTTCCTCCAGGATTTCTTCCGGCAGTTTCACCTGAAATTCCTTCGGAAGTTCATCCAGGAATTCCTCCGGAAGTTTCTCCAGGATATCCTGCGGGAGTTCTTTCATGATGTCATCCGGAAGTTCCTCCAGGATTTCATCTGGAAGTTCCTTCAGGATTCCGTCAGCTGGTTTATATAGAATTTTGTCAGGAAGTTCCTCCAGGATGTCATCCAGATATTCCTACAGAATTTCGTTCGGAAGTTCCTCCAGGATATCCTGCGGTAGTTCTTTCATGATGTCATCTGGAAGTTCCTCCAGGATTTTGTCCAGAAGTTCATCCAGGATGTCGTCCAGATACTCATCCAGGAAGTTCCTCCAGGATTTTGTCCAGAAGTTCCTCAAGGATGTCGTCCGAAAGTTCCTTCAGGATTTCGTCCGGAAGTTCCTCCAGGATTTCGTCCGAAAGTTTCTTCAGGATTTCGTCCGGAAGATCATCCAAGATTTCGTCCGGAAGATCATCCAAGATTTCGTCCGGAAGTTCCTCCAGGATTTCCTCCGGCAGTTACTTCAGGATTTCGTCCGGAAGCTCATCCAAGATTTCGTTCGGAAGTTCCTCCAGGATTTCCTCCGGCAGTTCCACTTGAAATTCCTCCGGATATTCATCCAGGAATTCCTCCGGAAGTTTATCCAGAATACTCTGCGGGAGTTCTTTCATGATGTCATCCGGAGGCTCCTCCAGGACTTCGTCCGGATGTTCCTTCAGAATTTCGTCAGCTGGTTTCTTCATGATTTTGTCCGGAAGTTCCTCCACGATTTCGTCCTTCAGGATTTCGTCCGAAAGTTCCCCAAGGATTTCGTCCGAAAATTTCTTCAGGATTTCGTCCGGAAGCTCATCCAAGATTTCGTCCGGAAGCTCCTCCAGGATTTCCTCCGGCAGTTCCTTCAGGATTTCGTCCGAAAGTTTCTTCAGGATTTCGTCTTGAAGCTCATCCAGGATTTCGTCCGGAAGTTCCACCTAAAATTCCTCCTTCCTTGGATATTTATCCAGGAATTCCTCCGGAAGTTTATCCAGAATACTCTGCGGAAGTTTTTTCACGATGACATCCGGAAGTTCCTTCAGGATTTCGTCAGCTGGTTTCTTCATGATTTTGTCAGGAAGTTCCTCCAGGTTTTCGTACAAAAGGTCCTACAGAATTTCGTCCGGAAGTTTCTCCAGAATGTCGTCCGGAAATTCATCCAGGAATTCTTCCGGAAATTCCTCCAGGATATCCTGCGGGAGTTCTTTCATGATGTCATCCGGAAGTTCCTCCAGGATTTCGTCCGAAAATTCCTCCATGATTTCGTCCGGAAGGGCCTCCAGGATTTCGTTCAGGAAGTTCCTTCAGGATTTTTCCCGGAAGTTCCTCCAGGATTTCTTCCGGAAGTTCCTCCAGGATTGGGTCCGGAAGGAGTTTTTCCATGGTGTCATCCGGAAGTTGCTCCAGGATTTCGTTCGGAAGTACCTCCAGGATTCTGTTCGAATGTTCCTCCAGGAATTCCGCGGGATATTCTTCGGGAAGTTCTTCTAAGATTTTTTTACGGATTCTTACTTTTTCCAGGAATTTCTTCATAAGTTGTTTAGGGAATTCATCCGGAAGCCCCTCAGATAATTCCTCCGTAGGTTCCTGCAGGAATTCTATTGGTTTTAAAGAAATTCTCTGAAAAAAAATCTCTAAAATCCCTTTAAAAATTTCTCTGGAATTCATATATTCCAATTTCACCGTGAATTTCTCCAAAAACTTAACTGCGGATTATTTTAATTTTAAACGGATATTCCTCTAGAATGTCCCCCAGTTTTCCCTCCAGGAATTACACCTCAAATTCTCCCTGGTGGTCCTTCAGGAATTCTTCCAAGAACTCTTCATAAATTACATCGAGAACTTTCCATTGAACTCCTTTCGAATCTCACATAGAATTTCTACTGAAAATCCCACCACTGGGCATTCTTCCGGAAATATCTATGGGAATTTTTCTAGGTATGCTTATGAAAAATCAATTGCGAGTTCCTTCAGAAATTAATCCGGAACTTTCTCATGATATTTCCTAAAACATTACCAAACAAGCCCCAGGAGAATAGTTTTGGAATTCTTCAGAAATTCCTCTGGAATGCACGCGAAAATTCCTCTGGAAATTAAGTATTTGAAGTTCTCTCAACAGTCCTCGCTGAAACATTTACAGAAATTCCTTCCGGCAGTTCGCTAAGTTTTTCCGCCACTGGAAATTCTTCTACAAATACTCCTGCCTGGAAAATATTCTACAAATACCAGATTGTCGGATAGTAATCCGGTGAAAATGGTTCTCGACAACGATCCGACGGGCACAAGAAGGCGATGTGCGCAGCGAGCAAGGTGGATCGATCAGGACGATTTGCGTATTCCCCGCAGATTGCGGGGCTAGCGACATGCAGCCATGGCGCAAGCTGAATGGAGAGAACTTTCATGTACTTGTACAGTAGACTGAGGGCCAGAGTGCCCTTTGCTGTACATATAAGATCGTCTCCATCCTCGGTCCATGACTGTACGTCACCAACCGCGTGGTCTCGTCGCCAACCACGGACCCTCCCGCAAATCGTCCTCCATACGACATTCGACTTTGTTCACGGCCCACCCCAGTTGTCCGATTTTCGCGGTGCAAGCAATAGACGGTTATCCTAAAGACTAATGCAGCTCGTGATTCATTCGCTCCCTCCACGTAGCGTCCGTCATTTGCGCTCCATAATAGTCCCATATGATACAACCAAACGGGACCAGCTATGGCAGCTACGGTTGATCAATGCGGCGTTGGATCAGGTGATGTGCGTAGTTCGAGTCTCAGGGGCATTCTCGTGTCCTTTTTGCAACTCGCAGAGGGTTACGGCATGGTGATGGTCTTTACTGCCTGCTATTCAACATCGCTTTGGAGAGAGTAATACGAAGGGCAGGGATTGACACGAGTGGTACGATTTTCGCGAAGTCCGTTCAGCTGTTTAGTTTCGCCGATGACATTAATATTCTGGAACGTAACTTTGACGTAAGATGAAAGAAGCCTACATCAGACTGAAAAGGGAATCCAGACGGATCAGAATTGTTATTAACACGTAGAAGTCGAAGTACATGATTAGAAGAAACTTAAGGGAGGACAATGTAAGCCACCCACCACGAGTTTGTATTGGTGGTAACGAAATCAAGGTGGTTGCAGAATTCGTGTACTTGGGCTCACTGGTGACCTCCGATAACCAGCAGAGGAAGTTGAAGACGCATCATAACAGAGCATCGTACGTACTTTGGTTTCCGGAAAAAGATTGGACCATTGACCGACGCACCTCAGAGTTAGTTTTTATTGCCCCAATAGGTTCTAAAAATTTGTTAAAAATTCTAAGGGGTTTCCAAGGAATTTTACTAAAGTTCAACATTCCTTACTGGTTTTATATTATTAAACATATAGGGTTACTGCTCCTGAATTTCATCTCATAGCTCCCATGTTCATCCCATCAAATGGAAAGCATTGAAAAGGGTTAAGTATCTTTTAATGAATCTGATTAATAGTGACTGACTACTAGTGAGCGCGCATGTTAGCAAAAAGAAACGACAAAATTGGTGCAAAATTTCTTTGGTTCGCAATGAGATGAACATATGTTCAGTGAGGTAGAAATCGGAACAGTTCCCCTAGGTCTAAAAGACTTAAACTTATAAATTATTTTAATTCGTATTCTGATTCTGAGAAAAAGAATCAATATATCAATAAAAGGGATACAGATGACTTCTCCAAAATTTATTGCGTCCAATTAAAAGTAAAAGTTTTCCAAATTAATTCCATTCTGGGAAGACCCTATAACCATTTCGTAATTTCGCTAACGAGTTAATGAGAAAGCATACTTCACGTAGTCAGCCTGTTGATTGGTTCGGTTTTGAGACGGAAGCCTTAGCTCCGAACGCAAAATATCCAACAAGAGTCGCGAAACCAGTTGTACAATGCTACGAAATTATAAATCAAATTCGTATACTGGCTGGTATCAAATTTGTCTGCGACAGCCAGCCAGCAACGGGGATGTGACTTTCCTCCGTTACGCATCGTTTCCTTTTAATTAGAGAGGCAGTCTTCCAGGAAATTCAATTTGCGATGGCACGCTGACTGCCGGTTGTGATGTGTGCTCTGTCGTTTCCTTGCCGCCGTATATGGCGGTGAAACAAAAACATTTCGGTCCCATGTTATGTAAATGCGAATAAGATATGTAAAACTATGCTTTTCAAGAGTGATGTAAAAATAAAAATGTTCTATCCAAACAAGCTTTAATTTGTATATTAAAGTGGCTAGACGCTAGCGTAGACGGCACAGTAGACAGCACTGACCTTAGTCCATTGGTACCCGGTTCAATATTTCATGACCAATTTAAAACAGCCAAAGTTTCTTATCATGCAGGACTTTCACTCGGTTGCCTTGAACAACTTCCGCTATCTCACCTCAGTTCATTTATCATCATTTGTTAACTGACTTCTTCTATTCTAAAAATTTCTTAGCACACTTTCGGCATCGTCAGTATACTTCGTACGTCCTTGCACGTTGTTACCACACCATCATTGGAAGCACTCTCTAGGTGGCTATTTTTCTACATTTTATCACTTGTTTTATGGCAGCTCATAGCTTCGCTTATTACTCTAGCCAGCCACTTGTAACGAAGCATTTGTGCTCTTGTTGTCTGCTATTTTGCGAGTAACCATGAACAGGTGACATAAATATTTATCATTTTGTTATTTTCTTTCGCCGAAAATATTAATGAACAATTTCGCTCTCCACTATGTGTACGTAGCAGTTTCTGTTCCTTATCGGTTGGTAACAGTTTGCAAGAGGCGCTGTCACGTCATTAATTCTTATTAAATTCAAAACTCAATTTGCCATGTTCCGTTCGTTTAGAACGGGGAAAGGTCTATCTAAAATCGAAAATGTTGATCTTTCGATGTGTAATAATTAGCAAAGTATGTCACTATTGCCAAGTTCCGTGCAGAACAACCATAATTATGGTTGACCTCCACTTTATAATGTTTCAGATAAATGGTTCCAATTTTACTGTTTACTTATTAGTTTTAGATAATCACCACTGACTTAGATAAAAACTCCTCCTAAAAAATTCAAATTTTTCATATAAAATGTTAATTTTCCAAAAAAATATTATAGTTTGAAGTTCATTTTATAAAATAGGGTAAATATTAAATTTCCATAAAAAAATGCAAAATTGCCATAAACAATAGAGAAGGAACAGAGAAATAAAAATATATTAGCACATTTAAAGTAAAAATTTGCAATTGTAAAGAATGAATTTTCCATAGGCTTGAAGTCTAGTTAAGTACAATACATTGAAGACGGCTTTATTGTTGAGGTTGAAATACGTGTCTCTTAAGTTACAATAAAGTAGTGGAATTAAACATGATACAAACTCGTATTATGACAAGTGAAGACCTTCCACTAAAAGCTCAAAATAATTTTCTTATCACTCGGGACTATGTCCTGTTGCGGAATAAAGGCTTTAGGGGATTCTCGACTAATTTTATTATGAACCGTAACGCTGATTTGGTCCTTGCTTTACATGCGATTTTCTTTCACATCCTCGCCATATCTTATCTATGGAATGGCAATAAGATGGGTAGTTCTCCTTCCTCTTCTTTTCTCACTGGGACATTGTCGCCACGCAAACATTATCATTGTGCTTGGCCCATGCTAGTGTTATTAATCTTTTTTGTTTTGAAAAATCGTGAGGTTTAATGCGTCACTTGCCAGACTTTATAATTGATCAGAAAGTGACCACATCCCCAAAGAACCAACATGCCAAAGTGTCCCGTAATGTGACCAAATACCCTCAGAACGCATTCCCCAAGGTTTGTTATTACAAAAATCATGAAGTTTGATACATGCTAGGTTTCACAACTGATCAAATAGTAGACACTTCCACCAGGAAACCAACAAACCGGGTGTTCCGGAATTTGATCAGATGGACGAAATACTATCCGAATATTTGTTTCGCAAAGTCATTCTGAAGTTTGACTCGCCGAATTTCGTGTTTCCTGCTCAACCAGGCAGCGCATATTGGTTCAATTGGTAGCAGACAAAGTGGTAATAAGTTTTTCAAGCCAAAAATAGCAGAGATAGGAAAAAAAACTTTGTTCTACAAAGTTGTTCCCAACGGTAATGAGCTTATTGAGGTATTCAAAAAAAAAAAAATCGGGTGGGCTACATTTAAAAATAAAATAAAAAATAAAACTTTTCTATTTGCAGAGATATGGGTATAAAATGTTCCGCAGAGTTGTAGGATATGTCTTTGGTTGCCATCTCAGTGCTAATGGCGTAAGCCGACCCACCGCGGCAAGGTAACATATCCGAGGGGAAGGTTTACCTGGTTAGTCTGTATCGCATGGAAAATAAAGTATGTGTCAGAGTTGTCAGTTAAAATCGAATTTATCTGGCCAAATAGGAGTTCTGTTTCTTCTACTATAGCAAAATAGCAATCATTATGAGATTTTCTGTGATGTTTATCTTCAGTTTGCACATCTAGTTTTGGCTTGTAAAGATATTCATTGATTTTGACCATTGACTGCTTCATAAATTTTTCCGTATCGTTGTATTTGTTGATTATTGTTTTGTTCAAATAGAAACACTCTTGTCTTCTCTCACATACTGATTGTTTCAAATTAATTTGATTCAAAAAGTCTTTAACAACGGGCCTCAAAAAATCAGCCTGAGCGTTGAACCTTGTATGCGACATAACAACCCTGTTTGCAATTTGTATTATTGGTTCTTTGGGACCTTTCACATATTTCTTCAATATTCCATTAATATCCTCAAAAACAAATAATGAGAATGCCCACAAAGGTCCATAATCTCGGGAACAATCTACTAAATGTAAAAGAAGGTGTACATTGTAAGTCATTTCATTGAGCCCATACAATATTTCAAACTGTTTAACAAAATCTTGTAACATTATTTCGCATTTTGCATAAGTTTCTTGAGATATGCTATTTTGAAGTAACATTGTTGTCACTGAAACTAGAGAATAGTAATGATCGTAGTACTTTTTTGGTAAACAATCTTTTAAACAAACTTGACTGAAATGTAAAAACCATTGCAGCCATTCATTCGCTTTCCATGAATTCCTATCACTTATTTTTCTTGCATTCCGAGAACTTTCTACAAAACGATCGATCTGTAGCAATGTTTCGTCAATGTGATTGATTTTGCATTTTATATAACTAGCGTGATTGGGAGTTTCGAACCAAATGCGACAAAACTGACGGCATACTCCTAACAGTAATTGATGCATATAATCCACCGGGCAGTTCCGAATGATGTCAAAATCCGAAATGCGAGATGGGTACGTATTTAATTATATTTATTTTTAAACGCTCTTCGTTCTCAATGAAGTTAAGTTTCATAATCGAGAAATCGTACACGAATAAATATAGGCAATCAAAATACTTTACGTGAACATAGAAAGTTTATTAATAATATGGCGGTTACATAAATTAATGCACCATTAATGGTATAATACAACTGTATACTAGCAATAGCACTTAATCATAATTAGTAATTCATGCTTGCCAAAATGTAAAAAAAACTAGCATTTATAAATATGAGCAAGTTTTGTTTTCTGTGTTAAGCAAATGCGTTATTTACCATATCTCATACAGGATTTTTGGTTTGTAATGATAACTGAAAACGTGTATGTTCCTTTAGGAATATTTCTGCACGAATACATTGATTATGTTATGGTACCATGATTTCTAAACAACATCACTTACTGTTCATTATGCTGGTAGTAGTGAGTTGTCGCGTATCGGTCCCCGGTCGGCTTGTTCATCTTCACTTTCGTTTTTACCAGTGCCAGAACCAGAAGTGTACCTAGCAAGTCCTAAACGAAGTCGTTTAAAAAATTAAGCTGGACAATGCCACCCAAGCGAAGGAAGTCCTCACAAGCCGTACCCAATCAAAATAAAAGTAAGTTTGACTCATACCAGTATTTCATTTCATTAAAATATTTTACTTTTAGAACCGAGAGATGGGAAAAATAAACACAAAATGGCGGCCAATCAGCTCAACGTTGCAGAGTTACGCGCACTGGTGAGTAAAAATGTCCGAAACTATAAAACTTTAGTGTTTCGCGATTTTCGTAATTTTACTTTCGATGTTATATGACATATTATCTATAAACCCGTCGGAGATCATAACGAGCAAATTTCTGAACAATCACAATCTAAGGCAAAAATTACTTGAACATAATACTGGGGATTAGCGGAGGACATTTGATTCGATAACCTTTTTTGTAAATATTTAAGAATATTTTTTATTTTTTTTTCCAATCTTGCTCTCAAATTTGCATAAGATTTTTGTTTCCGTGCATACCGCTTGTCAAACTTCTCCGAAAGAGTAATTTTCGTATAAAACTAAAGTGTTCAAAAGTGTATTGCCAAACCGTGCCAAACTCTCTAATTTATCCATTATAATGAAAATGTTTCCATGAAAAAATATCGGATGAATTTAGTCTGATGAATGCAGTTATTCTATACCAGCGAAATGGGCAACACTTTCACGAGATCTTTTTGTGTCTAAAAATATATTATGCCATATTATCATCTGATCCCAAACAATGGAACTGCATTCCCTGTAGAGTGCCACACTTGTTGCTAGCAAATCGGAAATGGTAAGTGCTACAAAATGGGAGTGTTTTTTTGCCTACATACATACATGCTTAAACCACTGATATCTCGTCAATTTGCCAAACAGAGTCGTTCAGTATAGATATCCGATACCTGCAAGTAGCAAATGGCAATTCGATAATTGCAACAGTTTTACACTTATTGGACCACTAAACTACAAAACGTTGACATTGCGATGCACACATTAGTGCTGTCCAACGAACAGCTTGAAGTAGCTCGAAGTTTCTCCCATTCTGCTCGTTCTTGTTTGTCAACAAACGGGCATGAGCCGGACGGGAACAACTTCAAGCTGCTCATTGGATAGCACTATTCTCGGCACTATTGATGCTATTTTATTGCATTTTTTAACGTCTACTGACAACTGATTATCAAACAGCATTCACCAACTGTAACGTAAATATGCTGCAATTGCAAACATGTTGCAGTTCCAAGATATCATAAAAAATATTCCCTAGCAAGAAATAATTGAGTTCTATGAGATATTATATAAAAATCATAAATGTAAACAAAATCGTATATTAGTTCGCAGCCTTTGTCGACAAACTACTAATTCTATTTCATTTTTATTTATAGTTGCAAGCTGCACTCGAGGAGCAAGGAGAAACGGTTGGAACTTCTGGTTACGCGTACGTTGCAATTGAAGACAAAACCGTTGACTCATTGCAAATGGAATCACAAGATCCGTTATCCAATACACCGCAGGAAAAGGAAACCAAGCGAGACTTCCGCAGAATTAAGTGCTGTCCCATCGTTTGAGCAATTGAATTCTGAAAATGTGGTAGTTGAGGAAATTACGATTTTCGACTCCAAAGCTTTCGTTCAACATTCCACAGAAGTATCAGAAGAGCAATACGATCATCCGAAAATCATCGTTCAACCCAAATCAGATGCCGCCAGCGGAAGTAATATGCCTGTTACGCAGGAACAGGGAAACGCTGGAAAAACACAACAAGCTTTTGGATTTCCGTTGTTTGGATCATCATCCGAACAGAGAACCACTAATCAAAAAGGGCATCGACTCTCAAGATTTACTGGACGACAATAACGATGGGGCAGAGTTATCATTCGAGCAGATTGTACAGCCAACGAACGCTGGAGATATTGGCAGCACGGGAGAGAACGTCGATTGGGCTTTGAAATATCAACAGCTAAAGGATCGTTTTGAAAACACGTCAGAGCAACTAAAAAAGTGGAAGAAAAAATATGCAAAACTTGAAGTGGCCAAATTGTCTACCGATGACTATGCGTTGAGGATCGGGAAAGATTTGCAGGATCTGAAAGATCAGCAGAAAATACCACAGGTGAGTTTCTATATTACTACCACTAGAGCCATGCAAATTAAAAGAAGCTTTTTGCGTGGATAGATGTCTCGGTTTACCATAATTTTTACATCTTTTAAAATGCTATCTAATTTTCCTTCAATTTTTTCGTGGGGTCAACTCAATGTTTTAATAAATCTCGCTTGACTTTTCAAAAGGACCTAAGTAACATTTTTTCATAAATTAATTTGAATATTGCAATCAAAAGCTTTCGTATTGGTCTATTGATTGCAATATTCAAATTAATTCATGAAAAAAATGTTACTTAGCTTCTTTTGAAAAGTTAAACGAGAAATCCAAACAAAGGATAGCTGAAAATAAACCACGTAAAAAGGGACTTTTTTTCTAACTAATGACACTATTCTTGTTGGGTTACTATTTATTTTGTAACAAATGAGATGTAAATGATTCGACATTGCTTTTGTACATTAATGACTTTTCATTTTCTACTTTGGTTTCGTATAGGCCAAGTTCACCGAAGACGACGGAATTGCAATGACTGTACATGAAATTGAAGAATTAAACGGGAGGTCCACATCTGACAGCATGTTTGTTGGGCTATTGGCTACCCATTTGGTAGGAGCGGATAAATTAAAGAACATGAGTGTCACTGGTCAACCCTGTCATCGCTATGCAAAATTGAAAAAACCAGATGGATCTCCGCTGTATCCAGCAGCAGAGAAATTGGACCCTCAAATATTGGATTTCATTTGCAGTAAGTTTAACTGTTTTATAGCAGAATTTTATATTGCTCAAAATAGATGTTCTTTTCCAGACAAGGTTGCTGAACGAGTTGCCTTAACGGTTGGTCCCACGAAAGTCAAGCTGATCAGGAAACAGTCAGAAATGGTTGTTATCAAGAGGTATATTGCACAAAAGATCGCCAACCTAAAGAAGGCGGCGATTACACGCAAAGCTGTATTAAATATCAGGACGGAGTAAAGGTCGCAAACGAAGCTTGAGATCTATAGAGAAGAAAAAAGTTAACCGAATTTGCAAAAACATTTTTATTGACAGTGATTGGTTTTCGAACCATCAGCACTAAGGGCCGATGCCCACGTAGCGCTTTTTCAACGCTGCGTGCACGTGGCGTTGAAAAAACGCAGGTGTGCATCGGTGCGGCGACGCTGCGTTACCGCTTTTTCCCGATGCACACATGCGTCCTTTTAACGCCGTGTGCACGCAGCGTTGAAAAGACGCAACGTGGGCATCCGGCCTAATAATAAGTACTTGCGATGTTGTTCGTGATGTTCAGTTTTTAAAGATGCGTTACTAGACAGAGCTCGCTGAATTTGAAAAAAAGAAAAGAAAAACATTGTACTCTCTAATTAGTTTTTAATTAAAAACGTAATGTTAAGTGGCTTAAACATTCACACTTTTTTTAAACTTTTTGATTTTACATTGTTAAACAGCTTAAGTATTTTATCGTACCTTTCCGTTTCAAATATGTTCTACGTAAATAAATGAGAATAAAAATAAAGCATTCCGAAATGGATTATAAAAACTCTATTTTTTATTTTTTCTATCAATAATTTTGTACTGAAAATCTGATGTTTTTATATGGTAATTATACTTAACCGCCCATTACCCATATAGTCGTTTTGCATAATACTGTACAGGTTGTCTGCGAAACAACTTGAGTTGTGTTTCATGTATAATTTTCACCTACAGCTAGTAGAACCATTCGGGTATAGTGCAATATGGTCGATAATGATAAAGTTAATCTTTCATATATAGTAATCGATTATGCGGGAAGTGACTCGCTTCTTTGGCCTGTGTTCTTCATCCACTACCGCTGCCATCGCAGCCACAGCCATCATCTAGCCGTGAACTTTGAGCGATACGATGGGCAACGATCGCAACCGATCCGATCGCATCGTTGTCCATCGCATCGCTCAAAGTTCACGGCTAGATGATGGCTGAGGCTGCGATGGCAGCGGTAGTGGATGAGGAAGGCATCCGACCATCATCAAATTCGCAGACCCACCGACAGCTTTCCCGCTGGCGACTGCATGCTGTGTACGTTAACACAGCAAACGACCACAACAAAATGCGCGAGCAAAAAGCACGTCAGTACGCTGTCACAAACTGAAATGACTCGCACACGGCAGGCACTGCTTCTTTTACACACAAAAACAAATCTTGCGGTGGACCCGGAGGCACATGGCAAGGCGTTCTGATGTCCGTGTCAGGAATGCACAAGATTGATTATATATATGACATTTTTAATGGCTTTGACAAAAATAAAATTTTTAATAACTTACTTCTAAGCATATCGTTCGATCCGGACAATTTTCAATAGGAAATAATGAGACAAAATTCTGCGTTCAGGGTAAGTACAAAAAAAAGTGAGCGATACTTTTTTACGCGCTTTTTTCTGAGAAAAATTATTTTGGCCATAACTTCCAAGCCTATCATCCGATCCGGCAAATTTTCAATAGGAAACAATTGGGCAGAATACTGCGTCGAATTCTACATGTTGCGAAGAAATCGGTCAAGCTAAGTACAAAAAAAGTGAGCGAGAATTTTTGCTCTTTTGGTGCGGACACACACACACAGACATCACCTCAATTCGTCGAGCTGAGCTGATTGATATATAACACTATGGGTCTCCGAGCCTTCTATAAAAAGTTTGTTTATGGAGCGAACATATAGCCTTTACGTATACTTTGTAAACGATAAAGGCAAAAATATAAGCCGGGTTCAAGAGAGTTTTGTAATTGTTTATTGGGCTCAAGAGAGTTTTGTAATTGTTCATTGCTAATACTTATTTATGGGGGCCCTCTTTAGCCTATCAGGTATCAGAACGTCGACTCCAGGAGCACGTTCACCTCAATTTGGGAGATTCGTGCCACCGCCTTCACGGCCTTTTTCATCACACACCTGACGGGAAAGGAAGTGAACAAAAAGAAAAGGAATGTGTATGGGAGAACAAAGGGAAACTTTGGAATAGGGCCCTTGAAGAGGGTATACAACGCATAAGCGTACAAGAGCTTATAGCTCCTTACTACAACGGGTTATGAACAACAAAATACTCTAAAGTTTCAGGTTTCTGAAGTCAATTTCACTAAGTAAGTGTTTACCAAATATTTGGAAACGCAATTGCGTATATACTGGTCACTTACATATCAGATGATAAGAAGTTCCATAATCGGATTCACAACTATCACAAACAGATGAAACAGTCGCCAGTGACCTGTCAAGGCCTTGAATAAGACACTGCAATTCTGTTTAGACAGATTAGCTAAATAGCTTGCTACTACCGGAGATGACTCCCGGATGTACAATTTTGTTTGATGACATGAATCCAGACTACTTCAATGCCATTTGTGCTGAGTGACAGCCCAAGAGTTGATCAAAAGCTTCAACCAACACTTGGATATTGGAATAGCTCGCTCAGGACCAATAAAATCATGTGATGCTCCATTACGAGCAAACTCATCAGCCAATTCGTTTCCAGCTATGGAAGAATGGCCAGGCACCCATATAAGGTGTAAAGTATTAACTGAATTCAGTCCCTCAATTTGATTTCGACATGCGATTACTAACTTCGACCTTGAGCTGGCCGAAGCCAGAGCTTTAATAGCTGCTTGGCTATCTGAACAGAGAAGTATATTACTTTGCCCATAATGCGTTGCTGCAGTGCAGATTGCACTCCACACATGATGGCAAATATTTCCGCTTGAAAAAAGAATGCAGTGTTTACCCAGTGAGTGGGACTGTTCTAATCTCAGCTCACGCGAATAAACGCCTGCACCTGCTCTACCTTCGAGGAGGGAGCAATGCTATCCGACATACTTCTCTCCAAATAGCCAGATGTCCACTCATCCCGCGAGGCAAATTGTATTGAAAATGTGTGTGTAAGCGGTAACAACGAAGTGTGTGTAGAGCTGCGGTTTACAGAATTCTCTTCCATAAAACCGGGTACCCAATACCCATAATCGGTAAGTACAAGAAAATGCTTCTTGTTTGAGATGCATGTGTAGTGGGGCCAAGTCGAAGAGAACTTCGAGAGCAGCCGTGGGAGTTGAAGAGAACGCACCAGTCATTGCCTGTTAACTATGCCCCATCGATTGGTAGCAAAGCCCCTACTGGCAACGCACGCTACTGATGTAGAAACCACATCAGCCTGCTTGCGCAGGAACGATTCGCGAAGATGAAATGTAAACAAAACGACTACATGGTATTACAAATGTGAATTGGATCAAGTGATCGTGCTAAATCTAAAATAATAGTTAAAAACGCTCTTATATCTAATTATTATTGCTAATGCTCTTATTAACTAACTACATATATCCTAATCTTAATTACTATTCATGCATTACAAGGTAGGGATACAATGAATTCTAAGTTACTAGTGGAAAAGGTCATTAAATCTGCTATAACCTCCAAATATATATATAATATACAGATTGTTAGGGAACACATATAGAAGAACTGCATTATCATCCACTTCCATAAAACACCTGCGGCTCGGTAAAAAGGTGAGCTAATTTAACGTAAACCTAAACAATGATCCTAAAATGAACATACAACCCAGGTTCCTAAGATTGCGACAGACAACAGAGCACAAGCTGATTTCTAGTGTACGCTACCGTCAATAGGTGAGATATTGTGCACAACATGTAGAACTAGTAAACATCACAATAAAACTTTAACTACATACATTCTACATATATTTGCTCCTTAGTAAGCTAGAATCATAGGATTCACCCCCTACAATAACAGCAAGAATCACTAAAAGTAAGCCTAATAATTTAAACTTTAAAAACAATGTCTACTCGAATATTATTCTAGGAATTTGCTGAATAAAGTTTATGGAATTTTGATTCTTTCTTTTTTAACATATTATAAAATTCTTTTACGGTGCGGTTTGAGATGTCCAAGAAATCCTCCAACTCCAAACCGGGAGCCGTTGCAGAAGGGTCGACAGACGACGCACCAGGTAACGCTGTCGCTGCTGAGGTTGCAGCCCCTACAACGCAGGTAAATTCGAACCCATCTGATGTTCAGTTACATATCCGAAGAAGCATAGCACCGCCGTAATCGTATATAAAGAAACAGTCAGTTCCAATCGCTTTGGAAGTGAAACGAAATCCAATTCGCGAAACAAGATTTCCATTGTCGGTTGTGTCGTGAGCGTGACAGTGATCGAATGATTCAAAGAAATGGTTGCAGGCAGTGGTACCACTATGAGTGTGTAAATGTTTCTGGCGAAGCAACGAACAAAGCTTGGATATGTCCGATCTGTACGACAACAGAGGACCACGTGACAACGGCAGTTAACCCTCCCACCGGCGCGGCGCCACCACCAAGCAGATTGTCAGCAACACGCCAAAGGAACAGCAACAGCAACAGCGAAACAGACCCAACATGAAGGATGTCGTGTCAGAGCAACCGCGAAGCAAGGCGAGTTCACGCCGTAGTGAGACGAGCAGGATGAGAGAGTTGGAGCTACAAAAGCTTAACGCCGAGTTCGAGTTAGAGAAGAAGTTCCTAGAGCGAAAGTTTACGATAATGAGGGATTACGCCAGCGAAACATCATCGGTTATCAGTGATATGGAGAAGATGTCGAAGATACAGGAATGGGTAGATGAAACTGAACGCCATGGTGAGGAAATCGACTCCGGTTTAGTTGAAGAAGACGTGAATGGACAAGCATCGGATAACTCGAGGCAGCCGCAGGAGCAGCCAGCTCCGAGTCTAACTTCTATTAATAACCGACTATCGATTCATCACCACCGAACATGTCAGCCATCGCAGCGTGCACATACGCACCACCTTAATTTCCCCGGGAATCGACCATCAAACATCCCTTCGATTAATCCAGGAACATTGGTAGGCGGTGATCATTTCGTTCCCGGACAACGATCAACTCCGCTTCATCGACTACCTCTACATGTACCAACTGACGAAACAGTGTGCATCCTGAATCGGAGCCAAATTGCTGCGCGCCAAGCGGTCTCTAAGGATTTACCAGAGTTCAGTGGGAACCCGGAAGATTGGCCACTCTTCTTTTCTGTATTCAATTCTTCAACCCAAATGTGTGGGTTCTCAAATGAGGAAACCATGTTGCGTCTCCGGAAGTGCCTGAAGGGAAAGGCATTAGAAGCTGTGAGGTGTCGACTGCTCCATCCTTCTAACGTAGTAGGAGTGCTGTCGACGCTAAGAATGCTCTACGGGAGACCGGAAGCTATCATCCAGGCCATAATTCGGAAGGTTCGATCATTACCTCCTCCAAATATGGAAAAGCTAGAGACCGTCGTGAATTTCGCACTCACGGTAGAGAACCTTGTCGCTACGATACAAGCGTGCGAGGTTGGCGACTTTGTTTACAATACTTCGCTAAGGTATGAGCTGGTTGAAAGACTTCCATCGTCACTCAAGATGGACTGGGCCCGATTTTCGCGTGAAAAACCGAATCCAACCCTCATTGATTTCAGCGCGTGGCTGTACATCACCGCTGAGGATGCTAGCACAGTCATGATCTGTAGCAGCAGCAGTGAGCAGCGTACTCGGCAGACAAGAAAGATGGGTTTCTGAATTTCCATTCCGAGTCGGAGTCAACGGTTCCGAAACATCTTCTAAGACAAAATCGTCTCCAAGCAGCACAACTTGTTTCACTACAGAACATTTCACTGTGTTGCAACTATTCGGAAAGAAACAATCTTTGCGTATGTGCCATCAAATATAACTCTCTTGCAATCTAAAAAGCGCAAGAGGTGGAGCCTACGGAAACATCCTTCGATTGCAGTAAAATTGCAATAATGTTGCAAAACACTACAGCGGAAATAAATAAAATAAAAATATAAAACTGGATTCGATTTATGGATCTTGTGATTGATAGTCCTTCACTCTACCACAACACCATTCAACACTTCGAAGGGACTGCATGTTGACTCACCATAAAAACCATACGATTATGAAGTTTTATACTCGAGTTTTCTGTTACTTGATTGCACCATCACCGGAAAAAATGTGAGTTGTCAAAACGTTGAACAATGTTAAATTAAACATGAAGACACACTCAACTTATCTGCAACTTAATTTAAACAAACAAACAATTTTTGAAAGACGCATTGAAGTTACATGGGAAAAAATATGCAACTTGATGATTTTGTTTCGTGTTTGCAACATAAAGTGCAGTATTCTTTGGTTGTTTGTTTCCAAATGTCAAACACGTACTGCATTGCAATGTTAATGAAACATTGATCACAACTCGAACGTTTTTGACATCTTGATGCAACTTTTTCGTGCTTTGATGTTTTTCCAATGCCTTTAATGAAACTGAATAGAAACAAAGTGCTTTTTGGAAGATGTTGCGTGTGCTACTTGGGTCTGCTGTGTGCACCAAAGAACAATGCGTGGTATGCAAAGGTGGTTGCTCTTCCGTTGCTAAGTGCAAACAATTCGCAGAGTTTAGCTACGACTCTAAGTGGGCAACGGTAAAAGAGTGTAAGCTATGTCGGAAATGTTTGCGTAAGCATAATGGTTGTGAGTTTCTTCACCATCCTCTGTTACACAACGCCAAAAGGCATGAAGCTCCAAGACCTTCTCCGCGTACATCAATAAATACCAACATTTCACAACCAGATACGAGGAGAACGGATCTCAGCTGTAATGTTCACCAAGGGCAATCGGAGATCTTATTCAGAATAGTTCCAGTCATGCTGTACGGACCAAAGAAAGCGATACGCACCTACGCGTTCGTTGATGATGGGTCTGAACTAACGCTGATAGAGCAGAGCCTATCCGATGAGCTGGGTGTGCAAGGGCCGACAAAGTCTTTGTGTCTGAGATGGACCGGCGGTACCCAGAAGTTAGAGCAACGATCCCAGCAGATCAACCTTCAGATCTCTGGCGTACACAATTCTACCAAGTATGAGCTATCAGGTGTCTGTACGATGCCATCACTACAAATTCGTCCACAAACGTTATTAAGCATATGCGGTATTTCGAAAAATTTCGTTTCAGGTGGTTCGAAACGAAATTCCGCGGAATTTCGCGGAATTTGAGCATGGCGAAATCTGATTTCTTGATTTCGTTTCGTTTCGTAAAATTACAAAAATTTCGCTAGAAAAAACTAACTTTCAACGAAATTAAACGGAATTCCGCGGAATTGCGAAACAAATTTCAACTTAAACCACACTTCATATTATCAAAAATTTTGGCTGCGCCGCTGAACATAATCGTAAAGTTGTTTTCAAAACTTCTACAAGGTTCTACAATATTACTACATAACCTCATTCTAAGTCGACAAATTCGTATGTAATTTTTATTCTATATGAATGCGGAAACGATCATGTGAATGCTGGTCATAGTCCGGGAGAACGTGAAGTGAAAAAAATCTACCTCGCGTAGCAGAATTTAACCAGTGTGCAATCGATCGTGTTGTAGAAGATTATTAAACGAAACACATTGATTTTGCGTTGGATTGATTTGAAACACAGTTTTCGTCTTCTTGTTTTCAAAAATAATTTCGTAATACATATATTGTCGCTTAGAAAAAAGAAAGAAAAAGAAGAAGAATTACCTTCTCAACTAACCAACGATTCCTTTCGCATAGCGCTCAAGGAGATGCAGAGCATTCCTTGGTCTGTTATAACAATGAGTGTTAAACTAAGTTTCCTCTCCTAATCCTAAATTTTATAGTCAAAATTTTATAGCGCGTGACCAGCATCATTATTGGTCATGAATTGGAACCACCGAAACAAGTATACAATAAGAATAACGAAACCATGATTTGGCGCCCTCTTTTATTATAAAATGGGAAAATTTGACAACAATTTGACAATTTGAAATGCATCAACAGTTAAATTAGAATGTTTAGTGGTTCAAAGATGCTTTAAACCTCATTCAATACTGTGAAGAGAACAAGAACTTTTGTTCCTGAAGTTCATTTGAATGTCCATTTGTTTCCATTTGGTGTTACTTTTTTTTATTATTTCATTGTTATTCAAGCGACCTTCCAGAGCCGTGCTGGAAGTTCACTAAAAATGTTAAGGTTTTTCAGAGCCTACGCACTGCTGGGTCTAGTTGGGTCAATAAAATCCAGCTCTGAAATGCGTCGATCGATTATCGGAATCGTTATCGAACCTATTCGCGTCAAGGAAAATCGAATTCCGGAGTGGGTCTGACGGTGTTTTGAGACCAGTTCTGGACCTAACAGAGTTAATAAAATTTCACTCTGGGGTGAGATAGTTGAAGGTCAGATTTTCTACCGGATCTAGTCGAATCAGGGAAAACCATTTTTTGGAGTGGCTTTGTTGGTGGCCGGGAGTTGCCATTGAACCTATTTGGATCAAGTAAAATGTAGTTTTGGACCACTAAACCCAGTTAGGACAAATTAAATAAAAAATAACTGTATGGTGTATAGATTGATTGGTGGTCGAAATCACCAACGGATCTGTGTGGATCAAGGAAAACTTAACTCAGGACTGTGTCTGTCGATAGTTTGAAGTCACTTCCTGTACATATTTGTGTTGATAAAATTCAGCTATGCAGTGGGTTGTTCAATGGTCGGAATTGCCGTTCACCTCAGGACCAATATACATTTGATTATAATAAGAAGAAATAAAAAAAAACAAAAAAATTTAAATTTAAATTAACCTGAACTATAAATTACACAAAATTCATACCCCTACTTCCGGATATAAGAACGAAAGGCACTTCTAAATTTTGTCAATCGGTTTATTATGAATGTAACCTTTTAAAGCTGTCCACTTAAAAAAGCTGAACAAACTCAAACCAATGAATTTGAGTGTGAATTGTCCTTTTTTAGTTAATTAAGTTATTTATTTATCTCATATATTATTCATTGTATAGCGTCCTACAGGGTTACCCAATAATCGGACCACAATACAATAAAGTTTTAAAGCTTAGCAAAGCTGCTAGTTTCGGATAATCCTTTTGAATTGCGAAAGCTCCATAAAATGTCCACTTCGTTGTAGCCCTCGTTGTAAGTCTGGCATAAACGAGAAAGAGGTGCAGCTTTTCCCATGTTTGTCCTTGATCTAGGGATGTAGAATAGATCCAACTGACTTAGACCATGTGCGGGAAACCAAAACTGGAGTTCACTAGTAATGCTGCAGTGAATAGAACCATGTACAAGTCGATGAAGCGTATACATATCAAGAACGCGCCGACGATCAGTTAATGATGTGATCTGCATGCGACTTATTCTTCTCTGATATGGTTCATAAGTGTAATAGAATTTTCTATACAAAAAACGCTTGAATGTATGCTGCACTGCTTCAATAAGTTCTACATTTCGCGAATAGTCACTGCTATCAAACATTATGGCTCCGGAAATCCCTCGGTGGCCCTAATATGTGGTGGCCCACGCTACGGCGCTGTATGTAAGGAACATTGGAGATTTGTGGGCATTTCTAGATCTTCGCATGAAATTTGCAAAAATAAAATCCAGAACGGGTTGAAAGATCATTAACATTGCAGGAAGTTCTTTACTTAAGATGGCTTTCAGCTTAACTGACCATAAAAGATGTTCTCATATGTCAAGGGCACACAGCAAATAGAAATCACGTTAATAAAGATTAAAAAAAAAGAACACAGACAATAGCTTAGTTTGTCGAGCTGATTGTATATAAGACTATGGGTCTGTTAAATTCAATCGGAAATACATATCTTCGTACATTTTAAGAAGGTGCACATGATTCTTCTAGTGAGCAAATGTATGCTATATATGTAGACGAAGAATAAGAAGGAATACATTTTGGCTGATACGCTCTTTCAAATGTTGCTCTAGTAATATTAACCTTTTGTCTGTGCTCTGGGGTCAATATGACCCCAGGCCACTTTGAGTGGCTGCCATTTTTTTAGTTTTCAACCGATTCTCCTAATTTTTGGTAGTTTGGTAAAACTCGCCGAGATCTAACTCCTATGTGCAAATTCACTTCAAAAATCTTGAAAATATGCGCTACAGAGTACTTTTTTCAAAAAACTTACGTTGTCTGTGCTCTGGGGTCAAATTGACCCCAAATTGAAATTGCTATAACTTTTTTAATGCTTGGCCAATTTTGGATTTTTGGGGCTGTTTCGAAAGATAATTTAATCATCTTTCAGGTCGTTACTAAAGATTGACTATAGGTGGGCGGGTACATTGCGGGGAGGGGTTTTCGTAAAAAGGGCACAAAAACAGTGATTTTTCATGCTTATTTTACTTATATCTGAAAATCCTACCCATTTTGAACTGCACCTTTTCAAAAAGGTTATGCAGGAAGGCGTGTGCTTTGATATGAGGCATTGATTAGTTTAGAGCTTGGTCGCTAGGTGGCGGTATATTTGAATTCATTAATTTAGACTACTCGAGTAATTCCGATATATGGAATTTTCCTCATTGTAAATATTCTTATCGCACAAATTTGAAATTTGTAAAGATGACGTCTTTCATAAAGTTCGTCTGGTGGGAATGGACTGTCATGTGACGGAATAAATAATTAGGAAATTTACAAATAGGCGGCGCTAGCGTACTTGCAATATTCTTGCATATATGAAATATTGCTTTAGATTGAGATCCCTCATACCTACACTCAAGTTGTATTCGGCAACATTGTTCAGGATGTCTAGCACTACAAAGCGGTGCTCAATATAATGAGTACGTCTTCCAATTTTTGAATTTGTGCGATATGAATATTTACACTGAGGAGAATTTTATATATCGCGGAATATCTTAAGTAGTCCAAAAGAATGAATTCAAATATACCACCACCTGGCGGCCGAGTTCTAAACTTATCAAGGCCTCATGCCAGAGCACATGCCTTCCTGCATAACCTTTTTAAAAAAGGTGCAGTTCAAAATGGGTAGGATTTCCGGATATAAGTAAAATAATCATGAAAAATCACTGGTTTTATACCTATGTTCACTAAAACCCCTCCCCGCGATGTACCCGCCCACCAATAGTCAATCTTTGATAACGACCTGAAAGATGATTAAATTATCTTTCGAAACAGCCCCATAAATCCAAAATTGGCTAAACATTATAAAAGTTATAGCAATTTAATTTAAATAATTTGACCCCAGAGCACAGACAACGTAAGTTTTTTTGAGCACAGACAGAAGGTTAATTCTCTCTCTGTGTATACGCAGATGTGGATACATAATTGAGTATCCCACTAAATAAAAAATAAATCCAAGCATTCATTTTATAATTTTGACTAAGTCAGTACTTAGTCCACGCTGACAAGAAAATATATAAATATGCTTTAACAAAATTTGAATCCGTAGGTATATGAAAAATCCCACAATTTCTTTATTTTTATAAACTTACTGGTATAAATCTTATATAAAATGGATCAGATTCGGGAACGCACACTCCTCGATGATTTTCTTTGAAAGCGGAACAAATGCTGGGGTATTGTCTTATTGCCAATGGTATATGCGGCGAGAATGTGGCGATTTATCACAGATTGCCTTTTCTGTTATTATAACTCTTTTGGTCGCAAAACAGTTATTCGACTTCGAAAAATAGAAATCAGAATTGCGGACATAATGTAAAAACAATTTAATAAAAATTCCGCGGAAAAAAAATTAAAATTTCGTTTCGTTTCGAAAAATTTCGAATTAAATGAACCTTGATTTCGTATCGTTTCGAAGTATCGAAAGAAATCTTTATTTCGTTTCGTTTCGATCCGAATCAACATAGACATTTTAAATTTCGTTTCGTTTCGTTTCGTTAGGAAAAAGTGTGTTATCGCATACCCTTAAACGTTATTGCTTACCGAAATCCAAGAGAAATATCCATACTTAAAAGGATTGCCCCTCGAGCCGTACCGTGAAGTTAGTCCTAGAATCCTCATAGGCCTAGATTACGCTAAACGACCATGAACCCATTGCCGCCAAAACCCGGCTTGGGTGGATGGTGTTCGGAAATTGCACAGGCGAAGAGAAATCTGAGCGATACGTTAACTACCACAGTGTGCAGACTTGCGAATGCAATCGTGAGCCAGATGACGACTTGCACAAGGTCGTCAAATCCTATTTTTCGTTAGATAGCCTTGGGGTGGTAAAACCAGACAAGCTCCTAATATCGCATCAGGACCAACGAGCACAAGCGCTCCTGGAAACAAAAACTCGATATGTGGGTGGCCGATATGAATCCGGTCTTCTTTGGAAGTACGACGATGTCCGTCTTCCGGACAATAGAGCGATGGCGCTGAATCGGTGGAAGTGTCTGCAAAACCGTATGAAGAAAAACCCTGTTTTACTTGAGGCGCTGAAGGCGAAGATTGATGATCATGTCAGCAAGGGCTACGTACGCAAATTATCGGAAGAAGAACTGCAGAGCCCACGATCTCGCGTATGGTATCTCCCGATTTTCCCAGTGATTAATCCGAACAAACCAACAAAGATGAGGCTAGTGTGGGATGCTGCAGCCACTGTCCACGGAGTGTCTCTCAACACGTTCCTACTAAAAGGCCCTGATCAGCTAACATCCCTACTCTCCGTGCTGGTGCAATTTCGAGAGTTCCGAATAGCAGTAAGTGGTGATATCCGCGAGATGTTTCACCAGATAAGAATACGAGAAGAGGATCAACATTGTCAGCGATTCTTTTGGGCGGACGATGATCGATTATCCGAGCCAAGTGTCTATGTGGTACAGGTGATGACGTTTGGGGCCTGCTGTTCGCCTAGTACTGCACAATTCGTTAAAAACATGAACACTAAACAGTATGAGCGAACACATCCGGAAGCAGCCAACGCAATCGTTAAACGGCATTATGTGGATGACATGCTCGTGAGTGTCGAATCTACAGAAGAAGCAATTCAGCTTGTACGAGATGTTAAAAGAATCCACACATCCGCTGGTTTTGAAATGAGAAACTGGATTTCAAACTGTCGGAAAGTTTTGGATGCTGTTAGTGAAGAAACGACGAATGAGAAGAATCTTGATATCGGCGAAGAAAGTACCTCTGAGAAGGTCCTAGGCATGTGGAGGGATACATCGAAGGAATGCTTCACGTATAAGATTTTCAGAAGATAGATGAGGAGCTGATATCTGGAAACCGTCAACCAACAAAAAGGGAAATTTTACGAATGCTAATTATGGTATTTGATCCGTTAGCCCTCAAAGCACACGTTTTGATGTTCCTAAAAGTACTGCTCCAGGAAATATGGCGAACACCTGTAGGCTGGGACGACCCAATCGAAGAACCGCAGTTCAAGAAGTGGTTGCAATGGTTGGCTATTTTTCCTCAGATAACAACCGTCGAAATTCCACGTTGCTACCGGATGTTGACGCCCTTGGGAGAAGGCACCGTCACTCAAATGCATACATTCGTCGATGCGAGTGAGAACGGGTTCGCCGCGGCTGTGTATTTGAGATTCGAAAACAGCAATATTGTCGAATGCACTTTGGTAGGTGCTAAAACGAGAGTTGCACCACTCAAATTTTTATCGATCCCTCGTTCTGAACTGCAAGCGGCTATTATTGGTGTCCGGTTTGCAGACACCGTATCAAAGTCACTCTCTATCAACATTAGTCAGCGTATCTTCTGGTCGGATTCCAAAGATGTACTCTGCTGGCTTCGATCGGACCACAGGCGGTATAGCCAGTTCGTTGCTTTCCGCGTCAGCGAAATTCTGGAGACAACGGAGGTCAGCGAATGGTTCTGGGTTCCAACGAAGCACAATGTAGCTGATGAAGGTACAAAGTGGAAGAGTACACCTAACCTAGCAAGCGACAGCCGCTGGTTCCGTGGTCCGGAGTTCCTCCTGCAACAGAAAGACAACTGGTCGGTGAACCCATTTGCTAAAAAATCCACTGAAGAGGAGTTACGACCGCATTTGCTGCTTCACGAGAAACCTAGTGATCCGGCAATTCATCCAGAGAATTTTTCGGAATGGAATAAACTGTTACACGTGACGGCTTACGCACTACGTTATATTAACAACCTGAAGCGCAGTAGTTGTGGACATCGAAGAATATCTGGATCTTTAAACAGGCAAGACTTTATAGACGCAGAAAATAATCTATTTCGCCAAGCCCAATTGGCCGCCTTCTCAGAGGAAATGGCCATTCTCACCAAGAACCGTTCGTTAAAAGAGCCAGTCAAGTCGATTCCCAGATCAAGTCTTCTTCATCAATGGTGTGCTTTTCTAGACGAGAATAATGTTCTTCGGGTTAAGGGTCGAACAAAAGCATGCGCCTTTATCAGCCGGGATGCCGCTGAACCGATAATTCTGCCTCGGGGTTATTACATAACCCGCCTTATCATACTCTCTGTACACGAGCAGTTCAATCACCAAAATCACGAAACAGCAGTGAATGAGATTCTCCAGCGTTATCATATCCCTCGTTTGAAGACAGTATACCATCATATTCGGAAAGAATGTCAACAATGCAAAGTGTTCCTGACAAAACCGCAGCCTCCAGCAATGGGTGATCTGCCTCCTGCTCGGTTATCCGCTTTCGCTCGTCCCTTTACTCACATGGGAGTAGACTATTTCGGTCCAATGTTGGTTTCAATAGGTAGGCGCACAGAGAAACGGTGGGGGGTTCTCGCCACTTGCTTAACTACTCGCGCCATTCACCTGCAAATCGCTCACACACTTAACACCGATTCCTGCGTAATGGCCATTCGCAACATTATGGCTAGAAGGGGCATACCTGCGGCAATCTACAGCGACCGTGGAACTAATTTCCGTGCCACAAGCAAAGAGCTGAAAAGCGCAGTAGAACATATTGATCAAGATGTCCTGATGAAAGAATTTACCTCAAACAAAACAGAATGGTTCTTCAATCCCCCGGTCACTCCGCACATGGGCGGAGCATGGGAGCGCTTGATCAGAAGCGTCAAGCAGAATCTTGAACGCTTACAGTCGAGCAAACTGCTAACTGAAGAGGTCCTGGAGAATACTTTAGTAGAGGTCGAGAATATTGTAAACTCTCGTCCTCTGACTAACATTCCAATTGATAGCGACGATTCCCCAGTATTGACTCCCAATCACTTCCTGTTGGGATCAGCCAACGGCCTACGATCATGGGTCCCTCTGGATGACAATCCTATCCTGCTTCGAAACAGTTGGAAGCAGTCCCAACTGTTAGCGGATTCCTTTTGGAAACTTTGGGTCAGGAGCTACTTGCCAACGATTACCCGTAGAACAAAGTGGTTCACCCCGGCAAAGCCAATAGCTGTCGGGGACTTAGTAATAATTGTTGATCCAAAACTACCTCGGAACTGCTGGCCAAAGGGTCGAGTGATTGCCACGTGCCCAGCATCAGATGGTCAGGTAAGATGGGCCACTGTACGGACTGCCTCTGGTGGTATCTACGAGCGACCTGCAGTATCGTTAGCTGTACTCGACGTTGGCGTTGAAGTGAATTCGCTCCAGGAAGACCCATCGCGTATTGCGGGGGGGAGTGTTAACTACGCCCCGTCGATTGGTAGCAAAGCCCCTACTGGCAACGCACGCTACTGATGTAGAAACCACATCGGCCTGCTTGCGCAGGAACGATTCGCGAAGATGAAATGTAAACAAAACGACTACATGGTATTACAAACGTGAATTGGATCAAGGGATCGCGCTAAATCTAAAATAATAGTTAAAAACGCTCTTATATCTAATTATTATTGCTAGTGTTCTTATTAACTAACTATATCCTAATCTTAATTACTATTCATGCATTAGAAGGTAGGGATACAATGAATTCTAAGTTACTAGTGGAAAAAGTCATTAAATCTGCTATAACCTCCAAATATATATATATACAGATTGTTAGGGAACACATATAGAAGAACTGCATTATCATCCACTTCCATAAATCACCTGCGGCTCGGAAAAAAGGTGAGCTAATTTAACGTAAACCTAAACAATGATCCTAAAATGAACATACAACCCAGGTTCCTAAGATTGCGACAGACAACAGAGCACAAGCTGATTTCTAGTGTTCGTTACCGTCAATAGGTGAGATATTGTGCACAACATGTAGAACTAGTAAACATTACAATAAAAACTTTAACTGATTCTACAGATATTTGCTCCTTGGTGAGCTAGAATCATAGTATTTATCCCCTACAATAAAAGCAAGAATCACTTAAAGTAAGCCTTATAATTTAAACTTTAAAAACAATGTCTAATCGAATATTATTCTAGGAATTTTATAACTTTGCTGAATAAAGTTTATGGAATTTTGATTCTTTCCCCTGTTAATCGGCCTGCGAGTAACATTGCCATTAGGCGCACCCTTTGAAGTTGGCCCAATTTAGACTGAATTGTCCTCACTTTTCCCTTTTGCTACCACACAAGACATCCATAAGCCAAAATTGATCGTACAACTGTTGTGCGAATCCATTTGATATATTTGGGTTTAAGATCTGGCAAATTTCTAATTTTTCATGAAGAGTTTTTTTAACGTTTTTGCTTAAACCTTTATCAAAAGTTAGGTTAGAGTCAGATGCAAACCAAAGATGCAAATTATGTTTATTGATCATAAAAAGTACATGCAAAATTTCAGGAAAACCAAAAAATAGAAAAAGTAAATCGACCTTCAATTTCACATATTTAATGTACTGTAAACGTAATGTTAATGTAAATAAACGTAAGACATTATCTATATAACAAGACCACACAAATCAAAATGTATTTTTTTCTTGCCCCGTTAAACAAGCAACAAACTTTTGGCAATATTGTTTGATTTGAATCACCATCGTAACAAAAAGAAATAATTAAAAATCGTTAAATTCCGCGTGACAAACATAATGAATTCTCTCTCCAGTGGTAATATCGCCATTTTAGTCGCACTGATTATACATTTTATTTGTCAAGGGTATCATTTGAATGAAAATGAAGCGGAAAAAGGGTTTATGTCGCACCGTTTCCTGCTTGCAGAGATGGAGAGATGGTAATGAAATAGCGGGCGTCCGTTTGACGGTTGCTGTTTACTTCGACTTCGCTTCCCTAGTTTTTACGAGAAAGACTGTGGACGTCATAACTGTTAAGATAAGCACAGCTGGATTTATTATAGAAGATAAGACATTTTCGCTTGTGGAAAAATATTTGTAAATGTAGCAAAAATGCTAAAATATCTGTGCCCGTACCAACAAAACCTCCAGCTTTTTAATCTGATTAGCAAGATTTAATATCGGAAGGATATACTTTGCCATTTATCTCCTACATTGCATCTAAATTTAATTACTCATATAAGTAAATACATCCTATCCGGTGCCTCAAAACCAACGAAAACTCCGGCTTGAATCCCGACGGCAACGATGACCTTCCAGTTACCCAATTATAGCTTTCATACGACCCGACACTGAAAATTGTCCCAGTGGTCCCAACAGCTCCATTCCCAAAACCGCAATAATTAAATTACATACCACAGGGATCCCAGTCGACGCCAACGACGACTGCAGCGCAGTGATGTGTCCACGCTTCATCCCTCACACAAACGTGGCAGCTACGACAGCTTCCGCACGGTAGGGTAATTTTTTTAGCTACATGACCGGAATGGAAAATAACTCAATATTTCCTTGAATTTGAAGTTGTTAATTAAGATAAGTGATGGAATGATGCTTTTCCATTTCCACCATGTTTTTCTTATTTTTGCAGGAAGACATACGAGACGCGGTTTCAAATTCCATTATGAAACATATTTTTGAAGAGTATTTAGTTACTTTGGTGGAAACGAATTTTGTCCAATTACAAATTAAACTAACACCTCCCTGTGTGTCGGTTTTCCCGCTATCATTTTCTAAGCCTGCAGTTGTCCCATCCCGTAAATGTTGCTGCTCGGTTTGGTGTGATGCGGTGGGTGGCCTGTAACAACATCAACATCAGACTACTAGCAGCAGCAGCGTCGCCTATGTTGAACCCTTCCAGTGACAGGATCCTGTTGATACAGCCGCGAGACTGTCTGCCTGGATTGTTTCGTATACTGTATTTTACGACCGTATTGTCACCACTGCTCTCACGCTTGGGCGACTGACGAGTGACTCTGGGCGAGTTGCCCCCGTTGTTGGTCGGTGCAAATCCCTCACCATGGAAGCCAAACCGCATTCACTCGCACAGCCCAACGCGCACAATAGACGTTGAGCCATGCAGCTGAGCTTAACGAGCGATGTACGGTGAAGGTTGTTGGGCCTGTGGGTCGTGCGAGATATATGCAAATTAAATTTGGAGCATTTATCGGGTGCATAACTTTTGAAATGTGTTGTTCGTTTTGGTCCTAGTTGTGGTGAGGATAAGGTGGGTGTTGGTGATGGGTCTCATATTGAGAATTTTCATAACGTTAAAGTTTAGACATGTGTTTAGACCAGAGCGTTAATGAATAAAGCTTCCAATGAATGATTAAATTTCTTATGAATCAACCATTCAACTCTATGATTAAAGATTATGATTAATGATTTATTCATTATAGACAATGATTAATGATTAAAATAATTTTTGACAATGATTAACGATTATGATTAAAGAATAAAACGATTGAAGTATGATTAACGATTACCGATCGTGATTAAATGTTGACACAATATGTGTATGAATAATGATTAACGATCGGTATGATTAATGATTAATGATTATGAATAATCAAATTGATTGATTTGCATAGTGATCAATAATCAAGTAACCTTTCTATCAAATTATGTTATTAAAGGTATAAAAATTGTATGATTATGATTAAAGAATAATGAATAAAAGCAATGTATGCAATGATTAAAATTGATGATTAATGAATAAACTCAAAACAATCATGAATACGATAAGTGATTAATGATTAAATGCAAAAATCTATGAATAACGATTAGTGATTAATGATTGAATCGTATTTTTTGTATGATTATGATAAATGAATAATGATTAAATAACCCATTATTCATTAATCATGATTAAATCTATGATTAATCACTAATGCTCTGGTTTAGACATTAGAAAAATGGTAAGACTTGTTTTGAGACAACTTTGTCCATCATGTATTTTCTATTTGATTCTTTAATAAAGAAGTAGTTGATTCCCTAATCTAACAATTCGGTTCTTTTTTGATGTTTAAACTATGTAAGGATTTATTAAGGGTTACTGCTCCTTGACCATATCTTATAGCTCCCATGTTCATCCCATCAAAAACAAAGTAGTTAAAAATTTAACCCAAAAATTTTCCGCACCATGTATCTTCAAGCTGCGTTCTAAGCGTTGTATTTACGACCCTAGTCTTTATCCAAATTTACATCAATAAGTAATACTAATTTGTTTAGTACAAAGCCAATATATTACATTTTCATACAGTTTCATTCATCTGCATTGTTATCGTAGAATGTGCTACGCTATTTGCCAAATCTCGCAAAACGTGTCTTCGATTGTTTGACCTCCCCAGAACCACGTGGGTGTTCCACAGCTCCACCGCATGTTGATTTATGCCCCGCTGAGATATACCCAAAGCCAACTGTTGGCAAGCTGAGAGTAGCGATGTATAAATAATCAGCGAAACAAAGTTTCCTCACGTTCAGAAAATAGTTTACCCACTTCTGTGTCGTCAGTGTCTGTCTAGGAGTAGTTTTCCCCTATTGGAGACTAGCCGGCCACACACGCACCGCACCCCTAACTCCAGCCACAGGATCCACGTGTTACCATGGCCGCGGCACCACAACGCTCTCGGGGAACAGCACAGTTGCGGCACTCGTCTTGTTGCTGTAAAAAGACAACAATTATTGTCCTTGTTGCCGCAATTGCAGTCGAACCGAGAGCACGCTCGGGAAATAACATTGTTTGAAATGTGTTTTATTTTGATTGAATTGTTTTCAAGCCCGCTCCGGAACAGATGCCAGCAGAACGTCGTTGACTATGGCAACAGTTTTGGATGCACCGCACATCGACGACGGCTATGGAGGACGATCAGCTTTTAAGTGCAAACAAACTTTCATGAAAGAAAAGGGAACACACACGTTAGTGAATAACACAGATTGTTAGATTCCGAGAATAGACTTTTACAATGGAAAATAAGAAACAAAAATACAACCCTGCTTTACTTTGAAATAAAAATTAATCCTTCATCATGAGCTTTATGTAATGTGTTTCTTTGTTAGGAAAATTTTAACTCTTGCACACATACATCACATCCTATCTTAAAGTGCGGATTATTCAATTTGAACAGAACATTCCTCATGTAATCATGCATGCGAGACAGTGTTGAGATCGATCCGTTCTGGTAAAGGTCATTATCCCAGACTCAAATATCACATCCCCCAGCAAAAACAAGTTATGTTGTCTTCACATTGTGGTGTTACGATGTTTTCACCACAACTATTACAACATGTGCTTCTATCGTGCAACCAAATAATCATGACGACATCGACGATTGAAACCGTATCCAGTGATGTGAAATCAAAAATGCGGAGAAGTGTCCATAGGATAGAATCGTTATAACTTTTGGGTACACGACTATCATCATGGCGGATATGTTATTTTGATATTTTCTCAAACTAAGGCCGGGGTGGCCTGTGCAGTGCATGCAAGTCTTCTCCATTCAGCTCCATCCTTGCCTGCCAACTACACAGTCTGCGGAGTAATCTATGACAAAAGGTCGAAGGATAAAAGGTCGAAAGACAAAAGGTCGAAGGACAAAAGGTCGAATGGACAAAAGGTCGAATGGACAAAAGGTCGAATGGACAAAAGGTCGAAGGGACAAAAGGTCGACGGGACAAAAGGTCGAATGGACAAAATGTCGAAAGAAAAAATGTCGAAAGACAAAAGATCGAATTTTCAAAATTGGTTAAAATTGAAAAGCCATAGTATTGAGAACAACACAAAGCAAACTATGATGTAGGTACCGTCATCGGGGGTGACAATTGGCCAAATAGGGTTCAGATTGGACCATGTTTTCAACAACTTAGAATTTACTTACTTATGGATCCTGTACACCTCCGGTGGTGCAAAGGGCCGACTTGAAAGATCTCCATCCTGAGCGATGCCCGGCTATCGCTTTAACCTGTTGCCAGGTTAGATTTCGGTCGACTTCTTTTATTTCTTTATTGAGGCTTCGCCGCCATGAGCCTCTGGGTCTGCCTCTGCTGCGATGTCCCTGCTGGGTTCCAGTCTAATGCTTGCTTACAGATTTCGTTTCGCCCTACGTAGAGTGTGGCGGACCCAGCCCCACTTCCGATCCCGAATTTCTGTTGCTATCGGCCTCTGGTGACAACGACGATGGAGCTCGTTGTTTGAGATCCAGTTGTGAGGCCACCAGGCCCGAATTATATACCGCAGGCATCTGTTAATGAACACCTGCAGCCGTTGAGTGTTCTCCACTGATACACACCATGTTTCGCTAGCGTATAACAACTTAGAATGGTTCAATCAAAGGTAATTGCCTATTTCCGGGGATTAAACCACCCGACTTGGACGTTAATTTACAATGTTATGAAAACTCATATGTGAATATGTACGCTTAGAATGTCTTTATAATGGAATTTATGTATCTGGGCACAAGGAAATTGTAATAGAGGAACGGCTCGGCACTTCATCCCATAGCTCTATTTCCATGTCAACAAAAACAAAGCAATAAAAAGGAATTTGGTTTGTTTCTCATTTTTATGATTTTTTCAGCAGTGAGCACGCATGTTATCAAAAAGAAGCGACAAGACTGGTGCTGTATTTCATTGTTTTGCGATGAGTTCAGTGAGATGGAAAACGGAACAGTTCCCCTATAAGATACCTTTTATAGGGAGTTAGATAGCCGACCTACAGACAGTTCGTGAGAACGATGGCCTAATCTTGGTTTGAGCCAACAATCTCTTATTTCTACACAAAATTCTACCACCAATATGCAATATGCATATGCACAATCATGAATATAAACCCTTCGGGACACGCGCGGTCCTGGAACACTCATGCAGGCTCGTTCATGCTGGGTACCATAAGAGATGTTTTTTCGTCAATGTTGTACAAAATACAGCATCACGCGTGTTTGAGTGTTGATTAAAATGATTCGTACGGTTGAATCACCGAATAATATTGTAGGGTGCTGTCAATACGATACACCGCGCGGCTGTTGTAATGTTTCCACGCGGCGTTTCACATTCGAAAGGTACAACCGCACCTTAAGAAACACTGCAATGTTATCTCCCCATTAGAATCGAGTATACGGGCAGCAAAAAGCGCGGTGCGTTGTTTCCTGTGGAGAGCGCCGCGTGTACTTTTGGGCAAATTCGTTGATATGCAATTTAAGCTAACAATTAATTGCATATTATTCGGCAACTCGGTTGCATGAAATTATTTTTGTTTCTTGTGTTATGTTTTTTTGCTGATGTTGATTTTTCATGATATGAGTTTGCACACGCCGAGTGCACATTGTTTATTGTTTATTGCGATCCTCTCGTTTAATAAACAATGTGCACTCGCTTGGCTGTGGGTATACAATAGTAAAGCACATGTGGAGATTGGACAAATCAAGCATCCGAAAGATATTCAATTTGCAAAACAAGAGCTAATCGCGGTGGAGGTTGGTACTCGGATTCTGATGGCTTTTCTTCAAACGTGACCTTTAAGTGGTCTTATTGTGTTATCACGCCTATCTAGAGAGTAGGAGGCTGAAGGTTCGAGTCCCTCCAAGACACGTGGATTCTTTTTCGCAAATTTCATATCAATTTGTCCATTTCGAAACATATGCTGTGCATATGCACAGCCAAGATATTTAACAAAAAAACAATTTAAGCTGTTATGTACAGCTTAAGGCCAGTCTTAATGTACATGCTTCAGTGTTGATTTCTTATTTAAATCCAATAACGAAGTCACGTTGAATTAAAACCAATAACATCCCCTTTTAATACATCATGAGAAGTGGAAAATGAATTTAACACAAATTGCTACAAGAGATTGGCAATCTTCTGTATCTGCATGATCGACATTGGAATGTATTGTATATGAATGTATAAGTAGTCGCGTTGGTTAGCTGCGAAATAATTCATTATATGACACTGTTTCAAAGATACAAAAACTAACGTGTTTCACTCAGACATGCACTCGAAGCGGCACGTGTTAGTACACTCAGTTCTGTTGTTACACGGGTGGGGTTTAGACGATAAGGATCTTGAGCGTTGATGAAACTATGAGTTGCCGTTGCCGTTCCGTTGCCGCACTCCATTGCGTTTCCCCCTTTAACCCCATGAAAAAAATCACAAAAAATCAAAAAAAAATTCAGGTGGTATTTGAGCAGCTAAGAAAGATCAGGTTGAGGGTGGTCGGTATTGGACATTTTTGACAAATACCGGTATTCGGTATTTGGTGGAGTCAATACCGGCAATACCGGTAGAATACCGGTATTTGTGAAAATTTCAGAAATATTGAACTTTTGGGTGGTAAACAATATTCGTTGACAAATTTCAAATTTTAAAAATCATTGCTTGTTGAGGTAGGCAAAGTGAAACTTACGTGGACATACCATACTGAGTTATGCATCTCCCAATCCCCCTCTGATTTGGTTGGAAATGTGTCTAGCTACTGAAAACCCCTCTCTGTATCAACGGAAGTTAGACGAATGGTGTCAAGAGCGTCCAAAATCAGTATCAAGTACTTGCCCTTAATCCCTTCCGATTTATTGTAGAAGAATTCTTTATGGATTGCTTGCAAGAATCCTTGTGTCGCAAATGTTTTGCTCTGCTGTAGTTTCCTCACGAGCTGCAGTCTCTTGAACGATCGCATCTGGAATGATTAGACGCTTCAAGATCTCGTCTGGATATCTTAAGAAAATGTCAAAATCGTTTTTGTTCAATTCACTGCAGGATTATTCAAAAAGGCAAAATGATCGGCAACTTTGAACATTGCTATTGGATCCGTTCTTTGAGTCCATCAAACAAGTTGGCGGCAATTTCTGTGGCTTGATTTGATTATTGCTTCAACATAAAATAGAGCGCCTTATCGATTTCATATAGAGTGTAGATCTCACGACAGAGTAGTTCCACAGCAGCTTGAACAGGTTTGAGGACTTGAGTTATTTCACCTATCGTCAAAAAATCATCATCACTGAAGTTGAATTTGGATTGAAGCTTCAACCCGATCAGAGTTTTTTGAACGGATCCCTTCAAGTCAAAGAACCGTTTGAGCATGGGTAGCATTCTATTCAATCGTGTTTTGGTATCAGCCACCAATACATATTATTTATCGAATACAGGACGGACATATTTTTACTGCAAATTATTTATCGTAGGTGATCTCCTGAAGAAAAAAGTCGTTGGCAATTAGACAGATGGCTAAGAGAATCAAGCAACAAGTATGATTAATGACGAAGTGATCGATTTTTGCAGTAGCTTCACGTTAATGATCGCTAATGGTGCTTACTTGTGCAAAAATTTATTCAAGCGCGAACGCAATTGTTGTGTTTGTTGCACGATGAGTCTTTAGCTGATATATGTAAATGTAAGTAAAAACTACTCGAGATTTTTTATATTGGCAGCACAATTTGAAATACCGAAAATACCTTTATTTTTCGTTTCTAATACCGGTATTTTAGGTACTCAAAATTGGCCGATAATACCGGTATTACCGGTTTCGGTGGTACCGGTTAGACTAGATCAGGTTAACCGGGAAATTAAAGAATACTAACCGTGTGAAACTTCGAATTGGCTGATGACGTTGCACTCCTCGCGCAACGGCGCTCTGATATGCAGAGTAAGCTCAACGACCTTGCCGAGCGCTCCTCTTCGGCATGTTTAGTCATCAACGTCAACAAAACCAAATCGTTGGATGTAAACACGGTGACTCCTTCTAGTTTCACAGTAGCTGGGCAACCAGTGGAGAATGTTGAAAGCTTCCAATATCTTGGTAGCTAAATGGCGTCAGACGGCGGTACCAAGATCGACATAGGCGCACGGATCAAGAAAGCAAGGGCTGCCTTTGCGAGTTTAAGAAATATCTGGAAAACAGGCAGATAAGTGAATGCACCAAAATACGAATTTTCAACTCTAACGTGAAATCTGTGCTGCTATACGCTAGCGAAACATGGTGTGTATCAGTGGAGAACACTCAACGGCTGCAGGTGTTCATTAACAGATGCATGCGGTATATAATTCGGGCTTGTGGCCTCACAATTGGGTCTCAAACAACGAGCTCCATTGTCGTTGTCACCAGAGGCCGATAGCAACAGAAATTCGGGATCGGAAGTGGGGCTGGGTCGGCCACACTCTACGTAGGGGCGGAAGCGAAATCTGTAAACAAGCATTAGACTGGAACCCAGCGGGACATCGCAGCAGAGGCAGACCCAGAGGCTCATGGCGGCGAAGCCTCAATAAAGAAATAAAAGAAGTCGACCGAAATCTAACCTGGCAACGCTCAGGATGGAATTCTTTCAAGTCGGCCCTTTGCACCACCGGAGGTGTACAGGATCCATAACTAACTAACTAACTAACCGTGTGAAAAAATATTGGGTGTACTAATTATTCAGCTTTATCGTCCCGATAACTAATAAAAATCATACAATGCTCGCCCTGGCTGCAGTACATTCACTGTAAATTGGTTAAAAAACTGCCCATGAAATGAAAAAGGAGAAATATCTGTAATAACCTAGATTTTTCTTCAGAAACATGTTTTCAAACTTGTTGTCGTATATTTTGTCTTTTTCATGTGCACAGAATTATAGATTCTTTAATTTTGGGCTTCCGACCTTTCGTCCATTCGACCTTTTGTCCCTTCGACCTTTTGTCCCTTCGATCTTTTGTCTTTCGAATCTGTCCCAAAGCCCTGCGGAGGATCCACTAATCGTCTTACACCTGATCCTTGCTTGCACCACGATGCGCCTCCGAATTCCTCTGCTAGTATCAATTAATTCCTTTGAAAACTAAACTTCAAAATAAACTTGTCTTAACATCGTGGTTTTTATACGCAGAACCACGATATGGAAGTAAATAGATTATATCATTCAAATGTTTAGTATCTAGTGTTATAATATTGATCTCTCTAGGAACATACAGTGTTGGGAAGTCGATACTAGGAAATGCAAAAAGCTTCAGAGCAGCTTAGTGTAAGCGCAGCTTCAGGCCGAAGTTCAATTTCAATTGGCCAACTTTGCCACAATTTATCTTACATCTAGTTTGCTCCTTGCACCTTGGACTGATTCCCTAGTACTTTTATTCTCAACGGACCTCATTTTGTTCACTCCGACAACAAGACTATTATTCTACGATCAACGGTTTTTTGGGTAATTTTGTACTCACAGCAGAAGCTAGTAACAGTTATGAGTATAGCAACTCATGTTTATATACAGCTCACCGAAACCTGGTGACTTAAAATTTATCCTCATGTACGAACTTCTTTTAATAAGTAGTATTTCGGTAGTATTAGGTAGTATTTCGCCTAACGCCATGGACCCAGCAATCTCATATTTTTGCATGAACACATTTCCTGAAGAAGTTCTGAAGGAACTCCTGAGGAAATTTCCAAACATATTCCGGAACAATTCCTTAAGAGTATTTCTTAAGATTCTTTAAAAAAAAATAGCTGAAATAAAATTCAAAGAAATTTCCGAAATAATTTTTAAACAAATTTCCAAAGAAGGAATTAAAAAAAGCGTAAAGGAATCGCTAAATGCATCTCTGAAGCAATTTCCGGAGCTATTGCTTGAGATGTTTTCTAAAGTTTTTGCAAGAAATTTTCAAAAGAAATCCTAGAGGAACTTCTAAGGGAAATTCTGAAGCAATTCTTAAGGTTCCCTTTTTTAAGGAATTTCTGTAAACATTTCCGGAGGATTTTCCGATGGAATCTATGGATAAATTTCAAAGGAATCGTGGAGGAATTTCTTGAGCTATTCCTGAAGGAATTTTTGATTGAAAGGCTGAAGTAATTTCTTGGTGAACTTGCGAAGGAATTCCTAGAAGAATTTCATAAGTAATTTACAACAATGTTTTTGTGAGGCAACCATTTTTTTAAAATTATTTTTCGCAATATTTACTAGTTTGGATCGATTATTTTGCATCTATATATGGCAAGTTTGTTTTTACCTGGAAATTAATGTAAAACACCTGGAAAAATCAGGGAATTTTCACTTGTTATAAGACGAGTTTGTACAATCTCATTTAATTCCACCACTCAATTGTACCTTTACAGATACGTATTTCGACCTCAACAGTAAGGTCGTCTTCAGTGTCTCGTACTTGACTCGAGTCGAGTTAAGTACGAGACACTGAAGACGACCTCCGTACTAACTAAGATTTTTGCAATAAACATTATTTATTTATTCAGACTAAGGCCGAAGTGGCCTGTGCGGTATATAAGAGTCTTCTCCATTCGGCTCGGTCCATGGCTACACGTCGCCAACCACGCAGTCTACGGAGGGTCCGCAAGTCATCTTCCACCTGATCGATCCACCTTGCTCGCTGCGCACCTCGCCTTCTTGTGCCCTTCGAATCGTTGTCGAGAACCATTTTCACCGAGTTACTGTCCGACAAACAGGCAACGTGCCCGGCCCACCGCAGTCGTCCGATTTTCGCGGTGTGAACGATGGATGGTTCTCCCAGTAACTCATGCAACTCGTGGTTCATTCGCCTCCTCCACGTACCGTCTGTCATCTGCACCCCACCATAGATGGTACGCAGCACTTTCCTTTCGAAAACTCCAAGTGCACGTTGGTCCTCCACAAGCATCGTCCAGGTCTCGTGTCCGTAGAGGACTACCGGTCTAATGAGCGTTTTGTAGATTGTCAGTTTGGTACGGCGGCGAACTCTATTCGATCGGAGCGTCTTGCAGAGTCCAAAGTACGTACGATTTCCAGCCACTATGCGTCTCCGAATTTCTCTGCTGGTGTCATTTTCGGCAGTCACCAGTGAGCCCAAGTACACAAATTCTTCTACCACCTCGATTTCGTCACCACCGATGCAAACTCGCGGTGGGTGGCTCACATTGTCTTCTCTTGAACCTCTTCCTATCATGTACTTCGTCATCGACGTGTTGATGACTAGTCCGATCCGTTTAGCTTCCCTCTTCAGTCTGATGTAGGCTTCCTCCATCTTCTCAAAGTTACGTGGCATTATATCTATGTCGTCGGCGAAACCAAATAGCTAGACGGACTTATTGAAAATTGCTCTTCGTATTATCCCTTCCAAAGCGTTGTTGGATAGCAGACACTAGAGACCATCACCTTGCCGTAACCCTCTTTACGTTTCGAAGGGACTCGAGAATGCCCCTGAAACTCGAACTACGCACATCACCCGATCCATCGTCGCTTTGATCAACCGTATCAGTTTATCCGGAAAACCGTGTTCGTGCATTAGCTGCGGCTCATATGCGGCTTTGAAGTCGATGAATAGATGATGTTTGGGTACGTTGTATTCGCGGCATTTCTGCAGTACTTCGCGAATGGCAAACACCTGGTCCGTGGTGGAGCGTTTGCCCATTGAACCCGCCTGGTACTGCCCCACGAACTCCCTTGCAGTTAGTGCTAGTCGACGGCATAAAATTTGGGAGAGTACCTTGTAGGCGGCGTTCAGCAATGTGATTGCGCGGTAGTTGCTACAATCCAGCTTATCGCCCTTTTTGTAGATGGGACACACGACACCTTCCATCCCCTCCTGCGGCAAAACTTCCTTCTCCCAAATCTTGGTAATGACCCAGTGCAACGCTCTAGCCAGTGCCTCACCACCGTGTTTAAGTAGCTCTCCTGGTTGTTGGTCCCAGCCCCAGGGGCTTTGTTGTTCTTCAGCAGGCCAATCTCCTCCTGAATTTTATGGAGATCCGGAGCCGCTAAAATTATGTCCTGCGCGCGTTCTCCCAGGTCCATCACCATACCGCCATCTTCGTCTGCCACATCGCCATTCAGGTGTTCTTCGTAGTGCTGCCGCCACCTTTGTATCACCTCGCGCTCGTTCGTAAGAAGGTTCCCGTTTATGTCCTTACACATATCAGGCTGTGGCACTGACTTAAGTGTACGGATTTTGATGCCCCAGAAGTTCCAGTTGGAATGTAAAGCCACTGAAGAAAAAATTATAAGGGCTGCCACCCAATCACACGATGGTGCATCTTACCCAGCACTATGAAGCCGGTTCCCAGCTCGTTGGTGGTGCCACAGCTTTGGTAGAAGGTGCCGTTCGATGCCCGCTTTTCCACACTTTTTGTCCTGTCCAGCAAATCTCCTGCAGCGCCACGACGTCGAAGTTGCGGGGATGTAATTCATCGTAGATCATGCTGTCGCAACAGGCGAAACCTAGCGACTTGCAGTTCCATGTTCCAAGCTTCCAATCGTGATCCTGTATTCGTCGCCTAGGTCTTTGCCGATTATATCGAGTCGCATTATCTCTTATATTGTTCGCAAGGAATGTAATTGTCGCTGAAAAATGCAAAAAACAAGCGACAAAAGAGAATAGCGATAACTCTTTGTCCCCATCTGCAGAGGATAAAGACATTGTTGCATTCCATTTTATTTGCAACAAACATGGAGAGGTAATTGTTGTGAACTTTTCAAACTGCGATATCTTGTATATTTGAGAAGTAAAACGCACATCATGTCAACAGATGATTAAGTTTATGTCTAATCTATGATAACTGATACTAATTTAACCAAAAACATCATCGGAAACCGACTACTTCTCAAAATGGTTGGCAGGCGATAATTGTCCTATTCTGTTGCAGTTTGGGACAAACGCTTATTGCGAGTTGAGTTTGTCCCAACATTTACAAGAGAGGATAATGAGGTAATGATTGGTTTTCCGGTCGGAGGGCCGTCGTGTCGGGAATTATTGATTCCAGGAGATTTATAAATATCCAAATACAGTAATATCCCGATTTTATCACCCCCTGGTGAATTTTGGGGTGATAAAACAGGGTATGTGACAGGGTATTCGAAAAAATATATTTCCATTTTTTTAATTCATTCCAAATTGCTTACAGAATATTTCCCAGGTATTCAGAAGTCGTTCGTAACATACTACAGGCGGTGAAAGTTATTTCATGAAAATCAATGTTGTTTGTGGCCAGACCGCATCGTGCTTTCGTGCTGTGCGGTTCTTTCTCTCTTTCCGGAAGGAAGTTTTTATTACTACCCGAAGCTATTTTAATTTCAACGGTGCTTCTTAGCGCTATTTGTACCCACTGATCCCGTTACGATCTTTGCGAGGACCCGTGCCTTCGTTTTACGTTGGACCCGTTTGCGGAAGTAAAATTCCGTCAAGCGGTGGTAATCCTGCAGGGACACCGTTCTGGGAAAAACCTCTTAGAAGGTCACGTCTCCACGCTCAGCCATGAGCATTAATAAAACCAAGAGGAAGGGGAGTCTCTGAATTCTCCACTTCCTTCAAAGAAACAAGGTTTCAAGACCGTCCTGCCAAAGCGCGGAAAAATAGAAGGAAGCTGGAGAATTCAGATATTCCTTCTAACTCTAATATCGGAAATAATTCTTCTCCAATCGAACTGAGCAATCAGTTCGATTTGATTAATGATGAAATTGAGCAAATCGAATATACCTCTAGCCCAGGTGATTCGATTCATGCGAAAAAGCAAAGGATTCCGCCAATTGTGGTATCTGTTGCCGAGTTTTCTGGCTTCCGGAATGAGATTTTGAGTAACCTTCAGGGGATCAAGGTTTCATTTCAGATTGCTAGGAAGGGTGACTGCCGCGTTTTGCCGGGATCCTTTGACGATCGCAAACGTCTTCTTCAGTATTTAACTGAGAAGCGCCATAAATTCTTCACATACGACGATAAAACTGAGCGATTGTTCAAAGTCGTCTTGAAAGGTCTCCCCAGTGATGATAAATCACTGGATGAGATTAAAATTGGGATTTCTCAAATACTTGGATTTTCACCAGTCCAAGTAATTAAGATGAAAAAGAAATCCCACTCCGGTACTTCCCAGAGGGGCATTTCTCAAGAATTTTATTTAGTTCATTTTAACAAAAGTGAACTGATTAATATGAAAAGTTTGGAAAAGGCCTGTATTATGTCTCATGTTCGTGTTACATGGGAATATTTCCGCAGGCCTGGGGGAAATTTCCAAAACCCCACCCAGGACCGTAAGTGCCAAAAGTGGGGTCATGGAACCAAACATTGTCACATGAATGCTAAATGCATGATTTGTGGTGGAACCTCTCACGCCAAGGACGCATGTCCTGTGAGAGAAGATTCCAATAAATTTAAGTGCGCACATTTGGGGGGGCAATCATAAATCCAATTTCTGGGAATGCCCTTCACGCAAAAGTTTTGAATTCCCGTGCAAAATTGATGACGGGAAATTCCAATCGGATCCCAGATTCGACGGGTAGAAATTTTCAAACGCTCAAATTTCGAAACCGGTTACCGGTCGAGCAATTCATACCCACCACAATTCACAAACAAATTTTGCCGCTCGTCAACGGGTAGCAAGCACTTCAGTAAATTCCAATTTTTCGAATGTACCTACGTATGCAAACATCGCTGCTGGTAGACAAAATTTCTCTTCTCAAAATGAGGTTTATACCCATGTCCCAACGGAAAATAACGGTCATGTTGCCGATTCAGGTAGCATGACTGCTTCCGATTTTGATTTTTTAACTGAACAATTGCATCACATGATTGATGCAATGTTCAAAGCAAATGCCATTCCTGAAGCTGTTCAGGTTGGTATAAAGTACACACAAAAAATTGTTATCGGACTCCGTTTTAATGGATCTAAATAATTGTGTGAAAGTTCTAAATTGGAATGCCCGCTCTCTAAAGGGTAAGGAAGATGAATTATTCAACTTCCTAACAGTTCATAATGTGCATATTGCCATTATAACAGAAACTTATTTAAAGCCCGGACTCTCCATTAAAAGAGATCCAAATTATTTTATCTACAGAAATGATCGTCTTGACAGCGCCTGTGGTGGGGTCGCCATTGTCATTAATAGACGTATCAAACATAAATTATTTTCTTCGTTTAAAACCAAAGTTTTTGAAACCTTGGGAGTTTCTGTTGAAACAAATTTTGGTCAATTTTCCTTCATTGCAGCCTATTTGCCTTTTCAATGCAATGGGCAGCAAAAGAATTTGTTGAAAGCTGATCTTTATTTGGTTATTGGCGAGATTTGCAAAATGAAATTAAAAAACGTTTCGCTATTCTTAGAAATACCAACTTTGAGAATAATGTCTTGAAGTTGGATCCCAGTTCGAAACCCTTTTGGAAATTAACGAAAATTATTAAAAACCTCAAAAGCCAATTCCAGCGCTTAAAGAGGGAAATAAAATTTTATTAACAAATGGCGAAAAGGCTCAAAACTTGCTCAGCAGTTCGAGAGTGCCCATAATCAAACTAAAAATTATAGAGTGAAATAGTTTGTAGCGCGAAGTGAAAAATACATCGTATGACGGGTAATAAAATTCACTATTGAATGCTACATAGTGCATCGAAAAGACTAAAAATTAGATAAAATATTCTAGTTTTTATTCGAATGTGATACACAACTTTCAGTGAGGTGAAAAACAAAGCAGCCTACCGTCGTAGGCAAACAATAACGACATCTAATCAGCGAAGATGTCGGTGCAGTGTGATGTTTGCGCCAAAGCAATAAATGCGCCAAATGATAGAGTTTTTGTTTCGGTGGTTGCGGTCAGGTTTTGCATACAAAATGTGCGGATTTAAACAATGCGGAAGCAACCGCTTTGCGTGAGAATTTATCCCTAAAGTATATGTGCCACGACTGCCGGAAAAACAAACTTGCTTAAACACAATAATTAGCAAATGTGATGAATTATTGGAAGCAATCAAGAGTATTGACGTCCGTGTTGAGAAAATCGAATTGGAATGTGAAACAAACAGTGTGCAGAAAGCAATACACAAAAGTGAGCAAAAATTGGAGTTATTTTTCCAGAAATCTCTTGATATGCAACTGAGTGCATTCAAAAGTTCGATGGATAAATGTCTATCAGTAGAAAAGAAAATTATAAAAAATAATGTTCCTGCGGTAGGCGATTGTCTAGCACGTAGTGATGGAAATCCATCATTCAGCTACGCCGCAATCGCTGGTGGTAGTAGAAACTTAAATGTGAATGATTCAGTGTTGCGTTCTGGTCGTGTTCGTAATAAAAGTGTGTCAACTACAAAATCTGATGGCAATGGCCATACTAATGATAATGTGCAAATGACAATGATAAACGTTCTAAAACCACAGTCGAATGTATGGTGAGAATCAAACCAGCGTTACAGCAAACCAATCAAAAAACTAAAAAAGAGGTAAGGAATAAAATAAATCCATCCCAAATGGGTATACGGAATGTACGAAACGGTGTGAATGGTTCAATTGTTGTTGAATGTAATACAAAAGTGGAAGCCGAAGGGCTCAGGAAAAAAGTCACAGAGGAATTGGGTAATGGTTACGAAGCTGCAATTGAGCAACCGAAACTACCTAAAATCAAGATAATGAATGTTGGTGATGAGTATGACTGTGATGACTTGAAAGAAGTTTTGAAATCACAAAATGATATTGAGACTATTCAACATTTGCGAATCTTGAAAACAATTAAGCATCGTAGAGGTGTTTTCACTGAATTTACTATAATATGCGAAACAGACCCAGTTACGTTTGAGCAAATCATTAGAAAGGGGAAAGTTTACATAGATCTGGACAGATGTAGAGTGACAGAGAGTGTTGATGTCCTGCGTTGCTTCAAATGTTGTGGTTATGGTCATAAATCAAAGGATTGCGTTAATAATCTTCATTGTGCGAAATGTGCTGGAGATCATGACATTAAAGTGTGCTCATCGGACCAGGTTAAATGCACCAATTGTTGTATTTCAAATGAGGAAAGAAAGACAAAGCTAGAGACCAACCATACAGCCTGGAGTTTTGAATGCCCGATCTACCTGAGAAGGCGCAAAATTTCAAGGCAGTACATTGACTACAATAAGTAGCAATCAAGTAGTGCAGCGGAAATTATTTTGTTAAATATTGCTGGGATTACAGCTCACTTTGAGGAGGTTGAAATTCTTGTACAAGAGAAAAAACCAAAGATTATTATGTTAACTGAAACACATTTGACAATTGATATTGATATTAATGAGTACAGTATTAGAAACTATAACATCTGCTGTTGTTTCTCTTCATCGCGACATACTGGAGGAGTAATGATGTATATTCATAACTCTGTTAAATATAGAGAGATTAGCAATACTATTTTGGGTCAAAACTGGTTTTTAGCAATTAAAGTAGTCAAAGGGCTGAAACAAGGATCGTATGGTTTGCTCTATCACTCACCAAATGCGAATGATAACGAGTTTTTAGATTATTTAGAACAAAATTGGCTTGAAAGCGTTTTAGATGAAAACCAGGTGAACTTGATTGCGGGAGACTTCAATATAAATTGGGAGAACCCAAGAGACAGTGATGGCTTGCGCAAAGTTGCACATTGCTATGATTTAGACCAAAAGGTAAAAAAAAAACAAGGCGTACCAGAATGTCGCAAACAATAATAGATTTGATTTTTTGTAATGTTAATCAAATTGAAGTGTCGATTGTAAATGATCACAAAATATCTGATCATGAAACATTGGAAATCAATTTTAAAGAAATCGACGACATAGTAGAGGATGTTTTGATAATAAAGTGCTGGAAACAATATTCTAAAGAAGCTTTAGTTGCTCTCCTGAGAAACAAATTACTGAATGATAGTGTTAGACTTTTGGAGGAGAAAGCAGATATTTTATCTACGATTCTGAAGGAAAGTGTTAACCAACTAGTGGTAGTAAGAAAAATAAAATGCAGGTCGCGGAAAAGTGGTATACATTAGAATTAAAAATCTCCAACGGTCAAGAGATGATGCATATAGAAAGGCAAGTTCCAGTTGGGATGAAGCCGATTGGCATCATTATAAAGTTTTAAGAAATGAATACTCCTATTCTATTAGAAATGCAAAAGCGGAATACACTCAGAATAAAATAGACCAAAATAGAGGTAACAGTAAACAATTGTGGAAAGTTTTAAAGGAATTATGGAACAATAAAGAGAAATCGGCAAACTGTATAAGTTTTAATGGGAAGAACACAGAAAGCAACCAGGAAATTTGTGAGAATTTTAACTCGTACTTTTAGATAGTATTCAAGAGATTCATAATAGTATAGATGATGTTGCTGCTTCATTTAATGATGACAATAGACAAAGTTTTGAACATTGGGGTGAGTTTAGCCAAATAACTTTAGAAAAACTGAAAAAGGCAATTGATAGAATAGATAGTTCGTCAGGTATTGACAACGTAAATTTACAAGTGCTGAAAGACTCATTAGAAGTTACAGGTGAACTAATGTTAGACATTATCAATCAGTCTCTAAGAACTGGTATTTTCCCAAGTGAATGGAAACAATCAGTTGTTGTACCGATTCCAAAAAAGCCTAGGACAACAAAGGCAGAAGAATATAGACCGGTTAATATGTTGCCCATTTATGAGAAAGTATTAGAAACCATTGTAAAAGATCAACTATTGGAGCATTTGAAGAGCATGAAGAAATTTTAATAGAAGAACAGTCTGGTTTTAGACAGGCACACTCTTGCGAGTCGGCCCTGAATCTAATGTTGTACAAATGGAAAAGAATGATAGAAGAAAAGAGGACGATTGTGGTACTGTTTTTAGATCTCAAACGAGCATTCGAGACAGTTTCTCACTCTATTATGCTAAAAGTTTTGTGCGAATATGGTATTGGAGGAAAAGTCCTTAGCTGGTTTGAGACGTATCTGAAAAGTCGTACACAAGTTTGTAAATACAATGATGCTGTTTCCGTGTCTAAACCAGTGCCGTTAGGAGTACCACAGGGCAGTGTTTTAGGGCCGTTACTTTTTATTTTGTACATAAATGACATGAAGAAGGCTGTCAAAAATTGTGATATTAATCTATTTGCGGATGATACTGTACTATTTATTGGTGAAAAGGACCCATATTTGGCAAGCAGAAAAATCAAATGTGATATTGCTACTTTAACTAAATGGCTAAAATTTAAAAAGTTGAAATTGAATATTCAAAAAACTAAATTGATGATAATTACCAACAAGAAGCAAATTGACTATGAAGACATGAAAGTTGAGATCGATGGATTTGAAATCGAGAGAGTTGATGAGTTTAAGTATTTAGGAGTTCATATTGACCATAAATTGACATTTAAGGAGCATATAGATAATGTAGTTAAGAAAGTTGCAAAGAAATATGGAATGCTATTACGATTGAGAAAACAGTAAACATTTTGGAGCAAAATATTTCAATACAAATCTCTAGTTGCATCACACATGGATTATTGTTCATAAGTTTTATTTCTTGCTAGTGACACTCATTTAAACGATTACAGAGACTGCACAATAAATTTATGAGGTTTATATTGAATTGTAACAAATACACTGTTACTCAAGTGATGTTAGACACATTGCAATGGCAATCTGTGAAACAAAGAATTACTTTCAATGTGCTTTCGTTAATATGTAAATTGACGAACAATATGAACCCAAAATACTTGACCCATATTATTGTAAGAGGTAGAAATGTACACCGACACACAACAAGACAGACTGACGATTTACGGGTGGTTCCATTCACAATGACCACCAATCAAAAATCAATTTATTACAACGGAATACGACTTTTTAATCAGTTTCCTTCAGACGTGAAAAATGCAAGATCAGTAATGGAATTCAAAAGAAAATGTACTGTGTTTGTCAGAAATATGTATAGATTAAGTTAAACATTGTATGAATTGTATTATTATAAATTATCTGATGATAAATAAATGAATTACTACTAATTACTACATAATTTTAGTCTAGGTCTCACTAGTCCAATTGAGGATCAGGTTACACGAAGCTTCGAAGACATTCTTAACCAAGATAATGTTTTTGACCCTTCGTTGGGAACTAATTTGGATGAAGTGAGATCTATTACTAGAAAATTTAAAAATATGAAAGCCCCGGGTGATGATGGTATTTTCTACATACTTATCAAAAAACTTCCTGAGAGCTCTTTATCCTTTTTGGTTAATTTATTTAACAAATGTTTTCAATTGGCATACTTCCCAGATAAATGGAAAAACGCCAAAGTTGTTCCAATTTTGAAGCCGGACAAAAATCCAGCCGAGGCTTCTAGTTATCGCCCAATCAGTTTGCTTTCTTCAATAAGCAAACTGTTTGAAAAGATTATTTTAAATAGAATGATGGTTCATATTAATGACAATTCTATTTTTGCTGATGAGCAATTTGGTTTTCGCCATGGGCATTCAACCACTCATCAGTTATTAAGAGTTACGAACTTAATTCGGCTCAACAAATCTGAAGGATATTCGACTGGAGTTGCTCTTCTTGATATAGAGAAAGCATTTGACAGTGTTTGGCATGAAGGTTTGATTGTAAAATTGATGAATTTTAATTTTCCTATGTACATTATTAAACTGATCCAAAATTATTTATCAGATCGCTCACTGCAGGTAAACTATCAGAATTCTAAATCTGATAGATTACCAATAAGGGCTGGTGTCCCCCAAGGCAGCATACTGGGGCCCATTTTGTATAACATTTTTACTTCTGACTTACCTGATTTACCACCAGGGTGTCAAAAATCTTTGTTTGCAGATGACACAGGTCTCTCAGCCAAAGGGCGTAACCTTCGTGTCATTTGTAGTAGATTGCAAAAAAGTTTGGATATTTTCTCCACTTACTTGCAAAAATGGAAAATTTCCCCGAATGCTTCCAAAACTCAGCTTATAATTTTCCCACATAAGCCGAGAGCTTCTTATTTGAAACCTTCTAGCAGATATATTGTCACTATGAATGGGGTTCCAATTAATTGGTCTAGCTAAATATTTAGGACTTCTGCTAGATCAAAATTAACTTTTGAAAATCACATTAAAAGTCTTCAAGCCAAATGTAACAAATATATTAAGTGTCTATATCCACTTATAAACAGAAAATCAAAACTTTGTCTTAAGAACAAACTTTTGATTTACAAACAAATTTTTAGACCTGCCATGTTGTATGCTGTGCCAATATGGACTAGTTGCTGCAATACCAGAAAGAAGGCACTTCAGAGGATTCAAAATAAAATTCTGAAAATGATTCTGAAGTTGCCTCCGTGGTATAGTACCAATGAACTTCATAGAATTTCTAATATTGAAACATTGCAACAAATGTCCAACAAAATGATTCCCAATTTCAGACAAAATCGTTGCAATCTTCTATTGCAACGATTAACTCCTTGTACCCTTAGTATAAAATAGGTTAAGTTTAGTTTAAGTTGAAAACATTGTAATTCCTACATGGTTCAATTCAACCAGAGGAAAAATTCTAACTGTCAGAGGCAATTGAAATATATTAATAATAACTAAAAATATAACATAGCAAATAAGGATGATAGTGTTAAGAAAACACGGAACAGTCTAAGAGATAAATGCATGTATTAGATAATTAGCAAATAAAATTAGTAAAAAAAAAAATGTTGTTTGTGGTATTTTTTACGAAAATAAAAAGAACATTTTTTTTGGGTGACAAAATCGGGTCGAAAACGTGACAAAATCGGGTCGAAAACGTGATAAAATGGGGGGTAGACAAAATCGGGGAGTGACAAAATCGGATCGACACTGTATTATGAAATCTCATATTTAGTTCATCATTAGTATCTAATGAATAGTTGATTAGAGAATGCCTCAATCCGCTTAAACCCCGCCGTAAACGATAAAATTTGGCAGGAAATATATGAGCGAACTGTCAAATCCTGCTGTTACCGTCACCGTTGTGCTGCATTGTATTGGGGGTTTTATTCATTTACCCCTTTGAAAAGTTAATTAATTGATGATTCTAAATGAAGTCGAAATTATTACCAATAAATGTATTTTGACCATACATTTAGAGTTCATAGTCCAAACAGGATAATAGGAAACGATGTAACTGGATTCCCCGTCGAATGTAACTTGTTTCGAGAAAATCGGATACAAAAAAAGACTAAATGGCGATTGAGATTTGTTTGCGCACACACATACAGACATCACCTCAACTTGTCGAGCTGAGTTGATTGATATATAACACTAAGAGTCTCCGAGCCTTCTATCAAACATTCGTTTTTGGAGTGAACATTGACCTTGGAGTACGGGAGAGGCAAACACACGGTAAAAACCCAGTTTAATCCACCTAGCGGTGATGGTGCTTTTCACGCGCATTTTAAAAATAGTATTTTGGCCATAATTCTTGATCCCATAGTCCATAGTCCATAGTCCGATCTGGCTCATTTTTAAAAGGAAACACAATAATACAGGATTCCGCGTTGAATGAAACCTATTGGTAAGCAAATTGGTTTAGGGTAAGTGCACCAAAAGTGAGCTAAACTTACACTTACAGTACGAAAAAGGCAAAAACAAACGAAAAAAAAAAATCTGATTGACTTAACTCTGTTAATTGCAAATACTGGCAAGAAATTCCTTCGGAACATGTAAGTCGAAGCATCGTCCTTGATGCGTACCATAGAGGAACGCGAGGAATATTGAGGAAACAAAAGTTCTTCACTATCAAAGTTGAAATTAGCGTTGTTTTTGAGACATTTTATTGCATTCGTTTTTTTAATTTTTTTTTTCACTGTGTACCCATTAGTTTATGCACCATTTTAAAGCTTATACAATTACCTTTGTAATGATGTATTAACATCAGAGAAAAACATTTGAAAAGTATTTAAAAAATAATTGAAAAAATATATTTTTTCGTGAAATTTGCTGAATTTTTACCCATTTCTGACTTTGACATCTTATATCTCTGGAGCTATTTTGTGCACCTAGAGACTTCAAATTTAGGATTTCTCTTAATTAGTGTATTGACAATGGAGAGAAAATGTTTAAAAATGATTTGGAACACATGACATTTTCGATTAATGACCGCCCGAAATCCTATAGTGCACTGGCGTTGCACTATGGGCTCGATCACATGTAGATTGCAGCAATAATCTAAATATCTTATAACCTCAATTAAATCCAACTAATAATTCACCTATGACTACAAAGTCAGTGAATGAATTATTGGCAGTGGCTGGTTTTCTACCCGCCGCTGTCACATTCAGGCGCTATAGTATATGCGCAAAATAGCCAGCATGAGTTAACCACCTGAAGTTTGTATGGCGAAAGCCATCTAACGCGGGTTTTCTCAACAGTAGGAACTTTTCACGAAAAACTATTTGGTACCAGTTATGTAGGAAGGTGTCCGCTACTACGCCTACCAAATATTTTTTCGATTAGGGTGCTTATTTTCGAGATATTAAACATTAGATGCCTTTCGCCATACTGATTTCCGGAAGTTAACTCCTAGTGTGCCGCTGTAAGTACGTTCAAAGCGACGATTCATTCCAAAATAAACTTCAAGATAATATATTTTGCCTTCCAACAACTTTGTAGTATACGATAGTTCTCCACATCTCTGAGATTTCGTTAGAACTTGCTTAACTGGTAGTCTCATGTACACTAATTTAATGTTCGCCAGAAGTGATCAGATGCCGAGATTTATTTTATTTATAGTTCACTATATCCGTGCACGATCCAATCGTGAACACGGTTTTCGAAAAAGCATTAGTTTGAATGTCGTAACTCAGGAATCCGGACTTGAGATTGGAATACACATTCTTTTACGCAACCACGGAGATCTGACAAGAAGAGGACGAGTCATGGCTTGCTGATCATCAATGAATCGCCTGCTTTGAGCGTGCTTACAGCGGCACACTAGGAGTTAACTTTTGGAAATCAGTATGGCGAAAGGCATCTAATGTTTAATATCTCGAAAATAAGCACCTTAATCGAAAAAATATTTGGTAGGCGTAGTAGCGTACACATTCCTACATGACTGATACCAAATGGTTTTTCGTGAAAAGTTCTTACTGTTGAGAAAATCCGCGTTAGATGTCTTTCGCCATACAAACTTCTGGCGGTTAACTCATGCTGGCTATTTTACGCATATACTATAGCGCCTGGACGTGGCAGCGGCGGGTAGAAAATCAACCACTGCCAATAATTCATTGACACGCTGAGGTGTTAATGTATAATCACACGCTGAAAGTAACCTACTCAAACCCCACAGCTGAAGGTCGTAATCAATATAGATAGTAGAATCTATAGATGAGCGAAAGCATGGCTGAGTTCGTTTGGAGACAGAGGATTTATCTTCGCTCATTTATATATTCCACTATCTATAGTAATCATCTAAAACCCACCCGTGTAAAAAAAGAACTGAGTGTATTGTTGACACGAAGTATTGTCAAAGCATTATTAGTATTATAACACATTTTTGATTGCTGTAAATGTTGCTTACACTGATGTCATGGAAATCGGAATTTGCTATATTTTAAAGAAAAAGAAAACATCCTCACACCCCTCCAGGGGGGAAATGAGCATCCCTAGAAACATAACTCAACAGTATGGTGAAACTTGTTAAGATGGGTATGTCATTTGTGTAAGACTTGTGAAAATCGGTCAAAAGACGCCTGAGATTAAGTTGTTTAAAAATTTAGTTCCCATGATTTTCTGATCACGGTATTTGGCGCTTTGATTTCCATGCACCGATCGGATTAAGAAATAAATATTGGCATATATTTTCAAACATTATCTTTTGTTTTCCACAGACTATTTCCTGCTGCTGTTCGGTAGTCCCATGCCATATAAACTCTCTTGACTCTGTAGGTACCAGTCTGAAAAAAACGTACCTTTAATCCTATATTGTTGTCTGTCTATGCATGAAACATGTAGGACGACCATTCGACGGTTGACATTTGCTCTTTGGATTGAAGCGAGTCAGGTGTTCTCATCCGAACCTACATCCACCCAGATGACAATAGGTGGCAAGATTTTAGACAGCCGTATCAAATTGCTGTCACCCGGCTTTACACAGCGAATGCAATGTCACAGCTGTCAGCCCTAAGCATACTCGTTTTCTCCTTTACTGTCATCGCAGCCCAGAACACTATATAATTGCTCCTAATCACATTCACGGTTATCAAGCCTCCCAGAATCATAAGTGAGACCAACTGGCGTCAGCCTGTTTGTACTTGGGAGCACTCATGTCGCGTCGGTGAAGTTCACCCAGTCGCTGTCCATATCACCTTGCGTTCATAAGCCAACGATTCCAATGGACAACTCGCGGAGGCGAAACACGATTTGCCTTTATCCTTAATGTAGGTATGTTGCTACATTAGACAATATATCCGACAGGATTTTTTTTCAATCGCAATAACTCGATTTTATTGCCAAACTTCAACCTGGGTGGGGAACTCAACCCAATGAAGCCGAGATCAGAATACAATGGTTTAAATTGAAGAAAGCTAAACGAAATCAATGGAATGGAAATTCCAACAAATACACCAGCACAGCAAACAGATGGACTGAACTCGAAAAAAGTTGTGTTTCGGGGAAGTTCTGTTTTCGTACTGGGGCCATGGAGTATCGACGTTCGATGTTGGAAAAGAAGAGCATCGTTTTGTTACAATGCATATGCATAGTCAATGCTTGGAAAGGCATAGCAGGATAGAGATAAAAAAAAAGAACCCCAAAACGTGTTGCACATCATGTTTGAACTTCCTTTAGCATCGAGTGCTTACCAAGTCATGTGTGAAAGTTTCCTGATGGCCGGTGCACTGTGTGGCTTGCGTTTGATCACTTCGGGTTTGTGTTTGACTTTAGTTTGATTTGTTGAGTTCCTTTCATCTGTTCGCAACCATGTGATGATGGTCAGAAATTATCAGAAATAAAGGAGAAGCGGAATGTAAGAAAGCTTAGAAAAATGTTTCAAATCAATTTCACCAAATACCCTTTTGACCATTCAAGTTGACAAGTTCCAGGACTTTTCGGTCAACCATCCATCAACTACCTGATTATAAATAATATGAGCAACCAGCGCACAGCCACCGGCAACGTAAACTTTGTTTGACAAATTACGAAGTTCGAAACAAAAACCGACGAAAACCAACCTAATTCAACCCTTATCATTCCTCATCAATTTATTCACGTCTGAAACTTTTCCGGAATCAAACACACACACACACACACAATGGCATCCAAGTAGAAACTGACGGATTAAAGCTAACTAGCCAACAGAATGATACCGGTCAGACGGCTTTCCCACCCACCACCTCACTGACGATGGTTTGTGGTTTCGGTCACGTCAGCCCCCTCAATAGATGCAGTTTGATGAGCATCATCATCGACGCGGAACTCTTCGGGACCCTTTCAAAAAACGTTAGATAGCAGTCGTGTGGTCGTTGCTAGCTACAACAAATTGTGCTGCTCCACTGATAAATGCTGTCCGATGATGATACTTTGTTGGCGAAGGCAGACCAATCCGATGGAAATGAAGTCATTTCCCCTATGTCAACAACAGTAATCTGAAGATTCTGGACATTTCATTATGGATTGCTGGTTAGGATAGACTTTGTCGTTTTTATGGTTTGAAGTAGGATAGTTGGAGATTGAGTTACCTGAGCTCGCACGGAAAATTCTCCAGAATTTTCATGCTCCTGTACTTCCACAGGGAATTCCCTTGAATGTATTGACATCAAACATGATTCTCTTCGAAGTGCTTTATTCTAAAATTACAAAGAACAAGGTACAAATGGATTCATGATCAAAAATTTAAACATTAAAAACTTCTAGTTTTCTAGCTATATCAAACTATACAAAATCCGATTGCCAACATTTAATCCAATAGCAACGACGATATAGTTCATAATAGTCCCTCCAAAATTATCTGGCGCAAATTCGATTCCAGCGGCATACAATGTACTCGCATCATCATCGCCGGCCATCGCAGCACCGGACGCCCTCGATTTCTGCTATCCACCGCCAGACAAAAGGTTATTATTACTGCTGTTCCTAATGGTGTCGCTAACAAGGACATAGATTCAGAGAAAAAAGCTACACAGAGAAAAAATAGAAACGAATCCTAAGGGTATGGTGATAAAATTAAATTATCCTCAATCGTGGATCTAACGACGGCCGAAGACGACACAAGTTAGCTGGTAAAAACGGTTCGTGGTGAAGCCGCAATAGCTGCAAGGAGCAATAATATACATCCCGGGCTACCACCGTTCCGTTGAATTCAACCTGGGTGACCTGGCAGCGGGCTTGAGTGCGGTGCTATTTTCAGATCAAGCGTTGATACCACTTGGATTGCCGCCAGGAGGTAACTTTCTCAGCCAGATAATGTTTTGTAATAAGCATCGGTTGTACTGGAAGGCATCATGAAGTTGAAATTAGATTCGTTTGATCCGTTTTGATTCGAGCTTAAAGCTTAAAAATATGATCATTGACGTCAGTTGTCTTACTTTTTGAAAGCGAAGAAAGCTGTACAATTCGTGCATTTCTAAAACTGCTAAAAAAATCATTACGTCCATTGTGTGTGGCGGGAAAATGGATTTGCAATCTTGCGAATGGTGTGATGCTCGTGTAACGCACTAAAATAATGTATAATGCCTGTAAAACTGTTTGGTGTATGCCGGGTGAAGCGTACCGTTGGTAATTCGCGTAGCCGAAGGAATAAAGTACATCTCATTGTGTGGCCTTACCTCGTACCCAGCAACTGCTATCCCTACTTTCCGTGACCAGGAAATTGAATGATGACTAACCGAAACGGCTCCGAATGTTGTACAACTTTGACTCCGTCGCCAGGAAATTTGATCCGGTCGGAGTCGGAGTGTCTGTGGGCAAGTTGAACGACTGATGGTCAGTACAACTTACCCACAGACGGTCCGACTTTAATTCCACTGAACCAAATTTCCTGGGGGTGATGAGCCAAAGTTGAACAACATGTCGGAACGTGTATGACGCCTCCTTAGGTTGAAAACTAAGTGAATAAGTTTGGCCGAAGAAACCATTGCAGTACGAGCAGTCAGTTTGTGACAGCAACGCATACGGACGTCCTTTTTGCTCGCGTATGTTTCCAAGCGTTTGTCTTTTCTGGTTCGTTAAGTTTGGCCGAAGAAACCATTGCAGTACGAGCAGTCAGTTTGTGACAGCAACGCATACGGACGTCCTTTTTGCTCGCGTATGTTTCCAAGCGTTTTTTTTTCTGGTTCGTTCGCTGTGTTTACGTTTTCGCTTCGTCGCGTTGTCGTTTTTTTTTCCCGGACTCGTCGTGGGAGACTCGGTGGTCGATTCGGTCGCGGGAAGATGCCTAAGCGCATTGCTCTTGGAGGCCCCTCCAAGCAGCTTTTGCAGAGCTTGAGGTGAACCGGTCAAGGGCCGAAAACCTCATTAATAAAGACAATAAAAAAAAAGCTTTAGCAGAGCAATGCGTGTTCTCGCCGTTGCTGGTTGCTGACGCCGGCAATCCGCCGAAAAAGAGAAAGAAGTGGCAATCGCAGCTGCCGCAGGTGCAACCGGAGCGGAAGGAGAAGTGCTCGCCCGTGTTTGTGAAAGGTGATTGCACCCGAAAATTCGTCAGCTGATCGCAAAGGGGCTGAAATGTACTTTTCGGCTCTGCAGCGAGGGCGTGAAAGTGATGCAGGCAAACAAGGACCATCATTAATCCGTCGTGGCGTTCCTAAAGGTCCACAAGTATGAGTACTACACTCATGACCACCATGGCACGGAGCCACTCAAGGCTTTGCTGCGAGGGCTCCACGACTTGAAGGAAAAAGATCTTATTGCTGAACTCGAGAGCTGCGGCCTGAGTCCAGTAGCCGTGCACAAGATCGCTCGTCACGACAAGACGAGGAGATATCGCAACCAACACGGCTCCACCACGTGGAAGTACCTGAGGCTGGTCGGCGTTATAATTTACACCTCCGTTGACTGGAAGCGATATTGGCCAGTGCACCGCGACGTCACGCAGTGCACCAACTTCTTCAACTTCGGGCACGGCACCAGGAACTGCCGCATGAATCCGCGCTGCATCAAGGATGGCAAACCCCATCCGACCGATGAGTGCGATGAGATGGAGGTGGCTGATCCCAAGTGCGCCAACTACGGCGACAAACTTTGGGCTACAACCAAGGTCTGTCCAAAGCAGGCGGCGCTTTTGGAAATCCGGAAGAAGGCTTCCACCAGGACCCTGCCGAAGAAGAACCACTGTCCAGCCATCCCGTCGTCCGATTCATATCCTTGCACCATTAACCCCGCACAAATGACTAGCAGCTGCGTCGGTTCAAGCTCCAGTACTATCGGTACCATCCACCAGCGGTTGATCCCCGCTCCCTCCTCCTGGGTTCCATCAGCAGCCGGAGAACGAAACTATCCCACTGGAAGAATCTGCTCCGCTCTACACTCCGGAGCAACTGATGCTGATCTTCTCGCAGATCGCCATTCGGCTGCGCGGCTGCAAAACCCGTTTCGACCAGGTTTTCTTTCTTGCATTTTTCTTTATTGAAAATGGGGAAGGGTCATTTGGCCAAAACCCATTCGGCCGAAAACCATTCGACTGAAAATCATTCGGCCGAAAGCCATTTGGCCGAATTCCACTAGGCCGAAAGTCATTTGGCCGAATGGGTCATTTGGCCGAAAGGGTCGTTTTGCCGAATGGGTCATTTGGCCGAAAGAATCATTAGGTCGGAAGGGTCGTTTGGCCGAAAGGGTCATTTGGCCAGAAGGGTCGTTTGGCCGAAAGGGTCGTTTGGCTGAAAGGGTCGTTTGGCCGAAAGGGTCATTAGGCCGAAAGGGTTATTAGGCCGAAAGTGTGATTTGGCCGAGAGCATCATTTGGCCGAAAAGGTCATTTGGCCGAATAGGACATTTGGCCGAATAGATATGTATTTATTTATTCAGATTAAGGCCAAAGTAGCCTGTGCGGTATATAAGAGTCTTATCCATTCAGCTCTGTCCATGTCCGCAAGTCATCTTCCACCTGATCGTTCCACCTTGCCCGCTGCGCACCTCGCCTTCTTGTGCCCGTCAGATCGTTGTCAAGAACCATTTTCACCGGGTTACTGTCCGACATTCTGGCTACGTGCCCGGCCCACCGCAGTCGTCCGATTTTCGCGGTGTGAACGATGGATGGTTCTCCCAGCAGCTCATGCAGCTCGTGGTTTATTCACCTCCTCCACGTACCGTCCACCATCTGCACCCCACCATAGATGGTACGCAGCACTTTCCTTTTGAATATTCCAAGTGCGCGTTGGTCCTCCACGAGCATCGTCCAGGTCTCGTGTCCGTAGAGGACTACCGGTCTAATGAGCGTTTTGTAGATTGTCAGTTTGGTACTCCATCTATTCGATCGGAGCGTCTTGCGGAGTCCAAAGTACGTACGATTTCCAGCCACTATGCGTCTCCGAATTTCTCTGCTGGTATCATTTTCGGCAGTCACCAGTGACTATCCGTACTTCGTCTTCCTATCATGTACTTCATCTTCGACGTGTTGATGACTAGTCCGATCCGCTTGGCTTCCCTCTTCAGTCTGATGTAGGCTTCCTCCATCTTCTCAAAGTTACGTGCCATAATATCTATGTCGTCGGCGAAGCCAAATAGCTAGACGGACTTATTGAAAATTGTACCACTCGTGTTAATACCTGCTCTTCGTATCACCCCTTCCAAAGCGATGTTGAATAGCAATCACGAAAGACCATCACCTTGCCGTAACCCTCAGCGCATTTCGAAGGGACTCGAGAATGCCCCTGAAACTCGAACTACGCACATCACTCGATCCATGTCAGTTTATCCGGAAATCCGTGTTCGTGCATTAGCTGCCATAGCCGGTCCCGATGGATTGTATCATATGCGGCTTTGAAGCCGATGAATAGATGATGTGTGGGCGTCCGTGGTGAAGCGTTCGCCCATAAAAGCCGCCTTGTACTGCCCCACGAACTCTCTTGCAATTGGTGCTAGTCGACGGCATAAAATTTGGGAGAGTACCTTGTAGGCGGCGTTCGGCAATGTGATTGCGCGGTAGTTGCTACAATCTAGCTTATCGCCCTTTTGACGTAAACTACGTCTAAGGGGAAGACTCGGATACAGGGTGACAAATGAAAATTTCCAAATTCGAGACCGTCACGAAATCATGTAAGATTTTGAACTTAAATAGCGCCTCTATCTTCCGATGGATTTTTGAGATTTATATATCAATCGACTCGGAAGTTCTCTACCAATTTGTCAATTACATTGAAACTTTAGGTCATGAACGTTAAAATAGGGTATCGGATCATTTTGGCAGCACCCTCTTTTCTTGTCCGCAAGAGTCTCGTTTCGGCCGTCGCCGTTCAGTGCGGTTGGCTTTTGGACTCTTGTGCGGTGTTTCGCACAAAAGGTAGAACAATGGAGCCGGACCAGTGACCGCGGTCGAAACAAATGTAACAAAAATGCGTAATGTAGTGCATGGTGTATAAAAAGTGATGCAGATAGGGGCATGTTTGTGCAGGCATGAAACGATCAATTGTTATCAATGCCAATACCCTTGCTAGTACATAATGCAATCATCGCAATGTAAATGCACAAACATGTTTATATTAAAAACGACTTTGGAAAAATGTTGAGCATTTTTTTTTGCAAAGTGAAAAGTGAAAAAGGCCGTTACACATATTTTTTAAAAATTATGGTCTACGCAAGGTCAAGGTCTACTGGTCTCCGCAAAGTCAAGGGGGAGGGGGTAATCTTTTTCTTCTTCTACTGAATCGAGCGGCGTGAAAACTTGAATGCAGAGGTTTTTGGGGCCGGGTAAGGTTCTTAAGGTGATTATACAATCAAGCCATGTGGTGAATTTCAAATTCACCACACGTTTTTCTACTCCTATTATCAAAAGTTCAAAACCAGCGTAATATTTTTTGTACAATGCTGAAATTAAAGTCGATTGCTTAGTATGAGTAATCAAACGATCTACAGATGTTGCGATCCCCATGGACGTTGTTGTTCTTTCAATTCGTGCTCTTGAAAAATCACTAGAAAAAACACGTGGTTTCCAAGATGGCCGATTTATGGCTTTGTTGTATAACCACCTTAAGATCTGGCGTTTGGAGGTTTTGGAAGGGAAGATATGTTTCTGTGGTGGTTTGCAACGCCTCCTCCTTCTGGAAAGGGGGGCTCCCATACAAATGAACCAAAAATTTCTGCATAACTCGAGAACTAATCAGAGAATAAATCAATTTTAGGCGAAACAAAGTTCGTCGGGTCTGCTAGTAAAAAATAAATATTAAAATGGAAAAAAAATAAAAAAAAACTTCTCGGATTTATTAAAGAATGTTTTGAAAGTTCTCAAAATTTACCGGAATTTTTTTTGTTGCCCCTCAAATTGTTATTTTTGAGCAAAACAAACAGAAGAGCGGGGGGGAGACATATTATTAAAAAAATATTTATATCGGCCTAATAATATTTTGTCCAATCAAATGCGCGCCTGAATCAGAAGGATTTAACTTTGATTCAGGAAGTGTGAATGCACTTAAAATATTTTTATAATACGTGGGTGCAATAATGCGATACTTATTGTACACGACAAAAGCTTCGGAACGCATACGTTCTTGAAACGGGCTATATGAGTTACAATTGAGCTAGGGGAACTGTTCCGATCTCCATCTCACTGTACATATATCCATCTCATCGCTAAACAAAGAAATACGGCACCAAATTCGTCGCTTCTTTTTGTTAACAGGCGTGCTCACTGCTGAAAAATATCACAAAAATAATAAACAAACCAAATTCCTTTCCATTGCTTTGTTTTTGATGGGATGGAAATAGGAGCTATGAGATGAAGTGGCGAACCGTTCCCCTATCACCTTCTTGCTCCCTGATTCAAAAGTCTTGCAATGATTAGCATTAGCATTAGCATTTAGCAGTTCGCACAAATTCGTAGGTGGTACAAGCCAAGACTATTGTATGAGAGTAGCATTACTTTCATCCGTTACCACAGATATTGATTTGGGACTAATCACTAACTCTTAGATGGAAGCAATGTACTCTCCAATAGTCGAGATCTGTCCTGGCCACGTCCTTGCGAATGCTGAGGAAGGGGAAGGATGGTTTGTTGGATACCTACTTAAGAAAGATGCAGAGAACTCTACGACCTTTCATAGGTGCCAAGGGAGGTTTTGGGATTGCGTGGAAGGTTATAACAGTAGGAATCGTTTTGGTATAACGTGAAACACAGAAAGAACTAAGATAGAAATACAAAGTAGGAAAGGGACGAGCCTGGAATTGAACCCACGACCTCCTGCTTATAAGGCAGAAGCGGTAGCTACTAGACCACCGAGCTCGTCTTCCCTGATTCAAAAGTCTTGCAATGATATTAATAAAATGGTTGCACGAATATTTTATCGATAGTGACATTCAGTGTTGGTAGAATCATACTCAAATCTGAATAATCGAGGCTTCAAGCACGAGCTAACTCGCCTGCGATTCTGTAGAGGGAGCATCGCGCTTGAGTTTCTCGGCCAGAATCGTATCGCTTACTCACTCGCCGAAAAATGATTTCGTTCTAAAAAGCGTCAAAACGCAATCGAGGCGTATATTTTGTTTATATATGCAATAGGGTGGCTCAAATTAGTATGGGAAAAACTTTTTTCAATTTGTTTGATGGGCCGTCCTCTTATTCAGTTCTATTTGATGCCCTGATGCTCTGGACAAAATTTCAGCCAAATCGGTCAACGTTTGGGCGGTACTACACACGTTGAAAGTTTATATGGAAAAATGTATGCAGAAATATCCAAAAACAGTGATTTGCAGTTGGGCGGCTCAATTTACGATCAAGAACCGTGATACTCATTCAGATCTTAAAGAATTTAATACAGAATGTTATGCAGAAAACCGCGAGAAGATTAGAATTTGCCCGGCTAAGTTATTAGCATTTCTCTGAAGTGGGGTTTTAGTAAATTTCGTTTCTTTTACCTTTGAAAAGAAATAAATTCACCCCTACAACACTCCAGTAAAATGCCAATATCTTTTCCTAATAAACTCCGATCTTCTCGCGGTTTCAGCATAACATTCTGTATTTAATTCTACAAGAACTGAATGAGTATCATGGTTCTTGATCATAAATTGTGCCGCCCAACTGCCAATCACTGTTTTAGGATGTTTCTGCATACATTTTTCCATATAAACTTTCAACGAGTTTAGCACCACCCAAACGTTGACCGATTTGGCTGAAATTTTGTCCAGAGGATCAGGGCATAAAATAGAACCGAATAAGAGGGTGGCCCATCAAAAAAATTGAAAAAGTGTTTTTTGAGCCACCCTAATATGCAATTATTAGCCATTGTTTTAGACGAAAAACAGTTAATTCAATGCTTTCAACAATGAAGAACACGTAAATATCATGCAATGATGCAAATTGCGATTCGAATCATGAGCAAATCTCTGGGCCATGATTCTGATGGGATTTTACTCACGTATGATTTTGAATCGCCGATGAGATTAGAGATTTTTAAATTTTACCAACACTGGTGACACTGCCAGACAGTGAGAGTTAGATTGTAATAACACACACACCCTCTTTTCTCGTCCGTAACGTTTACTACTCGCGCGCATCACAACCAAATTAATTGGGTTTTGGTACATGATTGACATTTTATGATTTCTAGTGATGCACGAAAAACAAGATATGCCTATGATTGGAATGTTTCTGAATAACAAATGTTGTAAACGGAAAAGAGGATGCTCCCCTAGGGCTTCTTCTATTGAAATATTTCATAAAATGCTTCAAAACCCAAATGTAGGCAATTCGGATCCAAGGAAGGCATCATTACCACTGAGGAATAAATTTTTGTTTTCATAGTAAACTTTTTAAACAATTGTCGTATCCAACAATTTTCATATCTTAAGATACGCTAGTTTTTTTCGAAACCAGTGACATTAGTAATCAAATGAATTTTCTAAAAATATTCATGCATTATGGCACCACAATCCTTAATGAACAGGCCTTACGTAGTTTACGTAGTTTACGCGGTTGTGTCTTGTACATAACCCTTCTGATTTTTCCTACTGGCCTCTCCGAAGGTACACGCAGGCCCACCCATAGCATGGTTCAGGGCCTGCTTCTTACTGGCGCAGATGAGGCACCTAGGTGCCTTGTCGCATTCCTGCGCCTTGTGTCCCTCCTCGCCACAGCGACGGCACATTGCGTAAGGAGGTTTGCCAAATAAGCCGCCATTCAAAACAACTATTACGAACAACGTAAGATACAATACGACTCAATACAACTGGCAAAGACCTAGGCGACAAATAGAGGATCACGATAGGAAGCTTGGAACATGGTACTGCAAGTCACTAGATTTTGCAGCTTGCGACAGGATAATGTACGATGAATTACATCCCCGCAACTTCGACGTCGAAGTCTCCAGTTAGCGAACGAAGACGTAGGACTGCCAATCCGAAGATTATTTATTTATTTATTCAGACTAAGGCCGGGGCCCTCCTTAGCCGTGCGGTAAGACGCGCGGCTACAAAGCAAGACCATGCTGAGGGTGGCTGGGTTCGATTCCCGGTGCCGGTCAAGGCAATTTTCGGATTGGAAATTGTCTCGACTTCCCTGGGCATAAAAGTATCATCGTGCTAGCCTCATGATATACGAATGCAAAAATGGTAACCTGGCTTAGAAACCTCGCAGTTAATAACTGTGGAAGTGCTTAATGAACACTAAGCTGCGAGGCGGCTCTGTCCTAGTGTGGGGATGTAATGCCAATAAGAAGAAGAAGAAGACTAAGGCCGAAGTGGCCTGTGCGGTATATAAGAGTCTTCTCCATTCGGCTCGGTCCATGGCTACAAGTCGCCAACCACGCAGTCTGCGGAGGGTCCGCAAGTCATCTTCCACCTGATCGATCCACCTTGCCCGCTGCGCACCTCGCCTTCTTGTGCCCGTCGGATCGTTGTCGAGAACCATTTTCACCGGGTTACTGTCCGACATTCTGGCTACGTGCCTGGCCCACCGTAGTCGTCCGATTTTCGCGGTGTGAACGATGGATGGTTCTCCCAACAGCTGATGCAATTCGTGGTTCATTCGCCTCCTCCACGTACCGTCCGCCATCTGCACCCCACCATAGATGGTACGCAGCACTTTCCTTTAGAAAACTCCAAGTGCGCGTTGGTCCTCCACGAGCATCGTCCAGGTCTCGTGTCCGTAGAGGACTGCCGGTCTAATAGGGGTTTTGTAGATAGTCAGTTTGGTACGGCGGCGAATCTGCTGGTATCGTTATCGGAAGTCACCAGTGAGCCCAAGTACACAAATTCTTCAACCACCTCGATTTCGTGTTGGATGGCTTATATTGCCCTCTCTTGAGCCTCTTCCTATCATGTAATTCGTCTTCGACGTGTTGATGACTAGTCCAATCCGTTTAGCTTCGCTTTTCAGTCTGATGTAGACTTCAGAACGCCCCTGAAACTCGAACTACGCACATCACCCGATCCATCGTCACCTTGATCAACCGTATCAGATTATAGCCGGTCCCGATCGATTATATCATATGCGGCTTTGAAGTCGATAAATAGGTGATGTGTGGGCACGTTGTATTCGCGGCATTTCTGCAATACCTGATAATGCGAACACCTGATCTGTGGTAGAGCGTCCACCCACAAGTCCCGCCTGGTACTGCCTCACGAACTCTCTTGCAATTGGTGCTAGTCGGCGGCATAAAATTTGGGAGAGTCCTTGTAGGCGGCATTCAGCAATGTAATTGTAATTGTGCGGTAGTTAATACAATCCAACTTATCGCCCTTTTTGTAGATGGGACATACGGACTATTTATACACTTCTGCACACTCAGTTTTTAATTCTGCTGCTCGGCAAAAATCCGCACAGCCGTCTGCCCAGCAAAATGAAAACTGATATCCCGGCAAAAATGACGTTTGTTAGCTTTTTTTCGCCAAATTATTTGCAGATTTTCAGCTACTTTGACAGAAATCTCGGCATAAAGCATGCTTACTGGCGCACGGCTGTGCGAAACTCGGCAAAAGTTCAACATTTTGCTGAGATCCCGGTAAAAAAAATTAAGCTTGTGCGGCACAACCTCATCCTCCCAAACCTCGGTAATTACCCAGTGCAGCGCTCTAGCCAGTACCTCACAACAGCTCTCCTGGTAGTTGGTCAATTCCAGGGGCTTAGTTGTTTTTAGCCGGCGGATCTTCTCCTGGATTTCATGGTGATTCTGAGCCCGAAGTCGTATGTCCTACGCACGTGCTCCTAGGTTCATTACCATACCGTCACCATTGTCTGCCACATCGCCATTCAGGTGCTCTTCGTAGTGCTGCTGCCTCCTTTAGATCACCTCACGCTCGTTTGTAAGAAGGTTCCCGTTCATGTCCTTACACATATCGGGCTATGTCACGTGGCTCTTACGTAAACGGTTTAACTTATCATAGAACTTTCGTGCGTTATTAGCGCGGTACAGTTGCTCCGTCTCTTCGCGGTCTCGATCTTCCTGCTGGCGCTTTTTCCTCCGGAAAATCGAGTTTCTGTCTGTTCCGCGTCCGTTTGTATCGTGCCTCGTTCGCCCTCGTGCGGTGTTGCAGCAATCTCGCCCATGCTGCATTCTTCTCCTTAACTATTTAATTGCTCACATTTGTCGTCATACCAGTCGTTACTCTGATCCGGGGGCACAGTGTCTAGTGCAGCGATTGAATATCTCTCCAGCCATCTTCAAGAGACGCAGCGCCTAGCTGCTCTTCCGTTGGGAGTGCCATTTCCAGATGCTGCGCGTAGTCTTGGGCTAGTCTACCGTCTTGGAGCTACCCGATGTTTAGCCGCGGCGGACGACTTCGACGCGTGTTGTACACCGTCGAGAGTTTTGAGCGCAGACATACTAAAACGAGGTAGTGGTCGGATTCAATATTCGCACTGCGGAAAGTGCGTATATTCGTGATGTCGGAGAAGTATTTACTGTATCGATTAGAACGTGGTCGATTTGGTTTTCCGTTTCTTGATTTGGTAATTTGGTAATAATTGGTAAAGTGCTTCCGACTACTATTCCGCGGGATGCTGCAAAGTTTACGCATTGTTGGCCGTTTTCGTTCGATGCGGTATGCAGACTATCCGGTCCGATGACCGGTCTATACATTTCCTCCCTTCCTACCTGAGCGTTCATGTCGCTGATGACGATTTTGACGTCCCACATTCATTGTATGTCTGCTCCAGCTGTGCAAAGAACGCTTTATTCTCGTCGTCGGGTCTCCCTTCGTGTGTTCTTTGTCTACGTTGATGATGCTGTAGTTGAAGAAACGGCCTTTTATCCTCAGCTTGCACATCCTTGCGTTGATTGGCTGCCACCCAGTCACGCGTTGGCGCATCTTGCCCAGCATTATGAAGCCGGTTCCCAGCTTGTTGGTGGTACCACAGCTTTGGTAGAAGCTAGCCCGCTTGTCCACACTTTCTGTCCTGTCCAGCAGATGTCCTGCAGCGCTACAACGTCGAAGTTGCGTGGATGTAATTCAGCGTAGATTACGCTGTCGCAACCTGCGAAGCCTAGCGACTGGAAGTTCCATGTTTCAAGCTTCCAATCGTGATTCTTTATTCGTCGCCTAGGTCATTGCCGATTATATCGAGTCGTTTTATCTCTTATATTGCTCGTAATTATTGGTTTTCCAGGTGACTTATTGAGCCTGCGCAAACCTCCTGTCTCGTCGGAGGTCAGGTCTGTTTTGTGTCCCACCTGACACCAGGACTCGGGCTTGTGCGCGTTGAGCGGCACACGGTCGCTCTAGTGGGGCCTACTTGCGGATACATGCAGCTTTTTATAAGAATTTAACAGGTCCCACTGTCAACCCCCACCACATCTTAGGCAAGCCTCACAACTCGCAGATGGCCTGGAGAGGGATCGTCAAGCCCTTGGGCATAGTCCCTGATCAGGATCCCTGATCCCTGTAATCAGGGGTATACCAAAAAAGTTCAACTCAATGGACGTAGTGGTTCTACGCCCCAACAAAAGAAACATCTGTTTTAGAAATAATTGTGGATTTCGTGGCCGTGCGGTTAGCGACGTTAATCGTCTAGACGCATGTGCTGTGGAGTGTGGGTTCGATTCCCGCTCTGGTAAGGAGAAAACTTTTCGTAAAGCGAAAAGCTCTCCACTGGTCCACTGGGTGTAGTGTAAATGTCCTGTCCGTTGTCTCATGCTAGATGTTAAGTGTTCAGTCTGTGCGACCTCTGGTCGAAGACGGTGACTCGAAAAACTCGTGAATAATTACTGTGGGGTGGAATGAAAAAAAGAATGAGACACTTACTCGCCATGTAGCTTTAGTACACGTGCTCTGTTCTTGCATATATGTGCATTAACCCAGATAATTCATTGAAATGCAATTTTGAATCAGCACCTGTTTGCGTTACAAAGATCGAATAAAGATGCGTCTCACGTATACTGGTTTTCAAGCCGATTCTAAGAAAATATGGATTTAATAGAACGTTATGACGGATGCCAATAACCAATCAAACACAGTGCAAATCAAAAGTCGATTGATACACGTCCGATTAATAGAACCTAAAGGGATGCTGTATTCGATTCCAAGAGCCATCAATCCAAATTGAATTCGTTCCAAAACGATGCTTTCTCATGAGAACGGTTCTAAATCAATATCATCCACAACGAAGCTCTTATCCACTTGCTCCAATGATGTACACAAGAGAATATTTTGCAGATAATTCTGGGAACTTCTACTTAGTTTGCTATATTGGCCCCAAAGCACCCAATGTGGGAGTAAAATTAATGCAGGAAAAGGGAGCTGATATTGCCTGTCGAATCATGGAACACATTCACATCAAACTGATGGCTTCGGTTTTCTCCGGAACAGTAGCTAAAAGGTTAGCAAAAACCTAGACGAGCTTGTAGCAGCGACAACCATATCGATGCGAACTTTTTGCTCTTGTGACTTTTTGTCCGTGATGGTACGTAGGTAATCATCCATTTGGAATTATGAATGCATGAGCATTGTGACAGAATCGCGAAAATTTTGAAAGAGCTTCAAAGTGTTAACTACTGCACGGTTGATCGGCTGATGGTGTGACAAAACACGATAGGTTTCCAACTACCAGTTGTGCGGATGGATCAGCCCGTGAAATCACTCCACCTAGTAAAAAAAGAAGTATGGACCAAAACGATATACGGAGGTTTTATGAAGCTTTCAATAGGGTGAGGAAAAGACAGTGGTATCTCACCTCATGTGCAATGACCATGTAACTGATTTGCTGACAGATAAGCGACAGGGGGAAGGTACACACAGGTCAGTGAAGAAAATAAAATTCAGTGATGATGGATAAGCTTTAGGAGCCACATAGAAAAAGATGAGGCTAAATTAAAAAACAAGGCTGCTAAATTTCTTAGGCACAGCAGTGAAGGGTCATACACTGATTTCGTAAGGCTTCCCTTACGAAGCTTTTCTGCTCTATATTGTGTCGAAACTATGGTAGGAGAAAGAATTGTCCGCTTGCTGGTGAGTTAGTTTTTCAGAAGTAGCACAGCCTGGAGGGCCACAATTATTGAGGGATAAATTTCTTTAATTTATATTCTGTTGAACAGACTTAGACTGCTTGTACCATTTTTTGTCAACAAATACCAAGTAGCATTCGGCGACAAATCTAATACAGGTAATTTGTGTAATGCGGGATGAATCGAAATAGATCAATATAGTTCTCGAGGGAGCGTTTAAGAGAGCTGGGGTGCAGAGGAGCGTTATCGTTATATACTACCATACTGAATCTGATAGCACTATATCTGTCGGTTAGAGCACTGTTCATTGCTATTTGGAATGATTCTAATTTAAAAGCTTCCACCAAAATATGCCACATGCCATCATTCTGATGGGTATCGCTCCTCAAACTCCGAATTACACATAATTGATTCGCAATTTGTTTGCCCATCAAGAACAATAAAGCTTAATTTCGGTTTGCTTATCCATCATCAACGCCCACAACGTAATTAAGCCGCACTGCTCGCTCGTAGCTACCACCACCGCTGTTCCCGCTCGAAAGTTTGATACTAAATTTAAAGCACAATCAAATAAAGCTTATCCTAATTACAGCTGTTCTACAACTTGGCTGTTCATCCTTCCGAAACAGTAGTAGTCATCTGAAAAGTTTTTTGTTGTTCCCTTCTCCTTCGATCGGTTCTGAGCACGGCCGCGGGCAGGCTCTCGAAGACGACCCCGGTCCACAAATGCCGAACTTTTTTCCGGAAAACCAGAGCCAGGAGTGCTTCAAAATTTCCTCTCGCTGCTGTTCCTCTCTTGTGCGGCCGCTGGGGAACGCTGCTAGAATACGGACGTTAGGAAACCTTGGGAAAACATTTTCCAATTTCCCCTGTGTGTCATAATTTCACGCTGCTGCACTACGCTTTGTGAAACTTCGTAGGTAGGTACTTGATATTCCGGGCCAGCTTTTCCCGTTCCGGGAACAAATTGAAACGAGGATTACGCTGAAAACGGAATGACGGTGCGCTGCAAAGGTGGAAGTTTTCCGTGCTTGTTAAACGGACAGTCAATACTGCCCGCGTGTAGTTATATGCATTCCACACATCACACCGCCGGCAGTTGTTCTCCTCCAACCAGCAATATGGGGACACAAACAGACACGAGCCTCGAGGACCAGCAGATGTACCGATATGAGTTTGTCTCATGCGACGTGGCACCATCTGCAGAGCTCACAGTTCAGTAGATGTTCCTTCCTAGCATAATAGCGGAGTACCTACCTATGTCGGTTATAAGCTTGCTAATGTCATTCGACGTCGAGCGATGACGTTCGTTTTATCGGGTCGTTATGGTAATGATGGGAAAATTATTCCGCTCGAGAGCGGTTACCAACCGACTTGTTGTTTTTACAAGCTGGTTCTTACATCATCAGGGAAGTGATTTTGAAAATCTTACGCACCATGAATGAATGCAGTCTGGACGAGGTGTGAGAACATAGCTACAATGGATTTTTTTTTATTGTTTATTTAAGACATTTAACAATTGTTATTCAGGTCTGTAGATTTAGATATAATAAATTGAGTAATATGGTATGTTCGCGTGTTGTTCGAAGAACTTGATAATGTTGCCTAAACTACGGTAAAATAGCGATAAACAGTTTGTACCAGCTTCTCCCCAATGCACATTTAGTGCATAGCATTGATCTACCTTATCTATGTAGTTGTATAAGTTTAATTTTCACACCGTCTAGCTGTATATCAAGTTTTTGTTATTAAGAAAAAGAAGCTTCTGACAATAAAATCCGCAACCCTTTTGTATATCGTTATCTCCTGTATTCGCGATAATTGAGTGCAATAAATAGAACAAATTCAATAAACAAGTGTCTCTATTCTTCATCTCGGTTGCAGTTTATATATTGTTGCTCAGAAGCCGGATTTCTTGATTGAGTGTAGCTGAATCTCTATGCTCATTGTTGATCCGTCGCTCGGTGCAATCGCCGGTACATAATCACAGTGTACACCAAGATGAGTACACCACTAGGTGTTCCAATCTGCCAAATTCACGATTCAGCCATCTTGGATTTTAGTATGGGAGAGCCAGCCGGTTTGTTTATGTTTTGCACCGAAAATGAACTTTTCACCCCCGCCTTCTTCTCGCCCATTAATTGGGTAGATTGCAACACCTAGCTGTGTATTCATCTTGGTGTACACTGTAGACGATCATTGGATTTTGAAACTCTGGTTTGACACGGTGTCCGATTGATAAAACGGGTCCGAACATTGGTGCCGTGACCAGGATTTGCTGAGTGATATCGGACACAAACTGTTATCTTCATTGTCGGATGACGGATGGTGTTAAATGGGAACGCCATTGTGAAAGCTTTTGCGCCACAAACACATCGGAGGCGTATATACGTTTTCTTGCGATCGAAATTTATTTGGGGAAAGTAGGGCAAAGGGCCCCCTGATTAAAGTCGATTGTAATTGATTTGGAGTCAATCAATAGTACTTAAGGCCTGTTGGACAGGCTCAAACGCTTATCTGGAAGGAATAATCATCAATCAACGATTGTCGTGACGAGCTGCCGTAGAGTACCAGCCATTAATACGGAGACAGAGCATTTCATTCATAAAGGTCTGCTTGGCAGGCTCACCAGGTGAGTACCTGTCCAAACTATCTCTGAAAGCCGTTGGGTCCTACCTATTGGTTTTATCTATTTCTCGATATCCTTTCCGGCGACGTACGTCATCAACGAACGGTGGTTGCGTTACTAAACGACCGAGGAGAGAACAATCATCGCTACTATAATCTGAGTTGTCCGGCGTGATGTTTCGGTGAGCAAGACCACTAATCTACTCACTCTCGGGAGAAAGTCAGAAGGCGAAACAAAACAAACTACTAGGCTTACATAAAGAGCCTCACAGGTGAGGATCTCTCCAATTTGACAAGTTGGTGTATCGTTGGTGCTTTGCTGGGTTTTTCTTTCTTCGTAGTTTGACGTTGGCGTGATCTGGACCGTCATGGGCAAAAAGCTGAAACAAAGGCTATTAGCGAGAACGAACATTGTGGAGTTCCTTAATCGAACGGAACAATTTTTACAAAAAAATGATCCCTCGGAAATCAATCAAGTAGAGACCCGGTTGGAGAGACTAGACATCAAGTGGTCAGAGTTCGAGGATGTACAAGCGGACATCGAAGATATGGAGGAAGATGAAGGGAACATGGATTCGCACAGAAAGATTCGAGTAGATTTCGAGGAATTATATTTTAAGATTAGGGCAGGGTTGAAGGCGAAATTGCCGGCTATTAGCGGCTCTAATAACCAAACAGCATCATCTAGCTGTGGTAATACGGGTGTCAGGGCTGGTATTCGATTACCCGAAATAAGTTTGCCAGAGTTTAATGGTGAGTTTGAACAGTGGTTGCCGTTTTTCGACACGTTCAAATCGCTCATCCACGAAAATCAGAATTTGAGTGCGATTCAACGCTTTCATTATCTGAAAGCAGCTTTAAAGGGTGACGCGTTAAAGGTCATCGATGCATTTCCCATGAGCGAAGTCAGTTATGGAGTTGCATGGTCCGCCTTGGTGAAGAGATACTCTAACATCTATCTGCAGAAAAAGCGACACGTGAATGCACTACTTCAGTATCCTACTGTGAGGAAGATGTCGGCTTCTAATATACACGAGCTTATTGACTGTTTTGATCGACACACAAAGATTCTTGATCAACTTGGTGAACGCACATCGGGATGGGGAGCGATGTTGATGCAGTTACTCATTTCAAAGCTGGATGATGATTCCCAAAAGGACTGGGAGGAATACGCACTCAAGAAGAACGACCCGGTTTTCAAGGATGTGATGGACTTCCTCGAGGGACAAACAAGAATCTTGGATGCAGTAGCAGTAGACCGATATTCAAAGGAAGGATCCGCAACCGTTTCTGTGACTAGTTCGCGTACAAAGAGATACGATGTGAAGCTTTCGACGCATGCAGCGACGGAGTATTCAACGGCCAAGTGTCAATATTGCGATGGCCCTCATTACATTTCAGCCTGTACGGCATTCGAGAAATTGGCATTGGATAAGAGATTCCAAATTGTTAATGCTAGGAGGCTTTGTAGCAACTGTTTGCGGAGAGATCATTTAAATCGTGATTGTCAATCTCGTTTCCGTTGTCGAACTTGTGATAAGAAGCATCATTCGCTGCTTCATCCTGGAATGTCCGCGGCGAGTTCCGGTTGCTCAGAATCGACTAATTTCAACGCGATCCAAGATGATGAGCTACAGCATACGACGCAGAGCTCAGTAGCTACGACTTTTGCGTCCAACGTTTCAACGGATCTGCGAGAGCATCACATGTTTTTATCGTCGGCGGTGGTCTCCATAAAAGATCGCAACGGGCAATCATATTTAGCGAGAGCGCTTTTGGATAGCGGTTCCCAGACCAACCTTATTTCGGAACGATTATGTCAAATACTGAAGCTACCGAGGAAGAAAGTCAACGTACCCATTTCCGGCATTGGGAACTCCCTGATGCAAGTGTCACACTCCATAACTGCAACGATATTTTCACGTACTACCAACTATGCCGTTCCCATGGACTTCCTAGTGTTGAAGAAAGTTACGAACGACCAACCATCGGCGACGATTCCAATAGGAAGCTGGAACCTCCCATCGGATATGAATTTAGCGGATCCTGGTTTTAACAAACGTGGATCCATCGATCTTCTTCTTGGATTGGAATACTTTTTTGAATTTTTGCTGTTAAACGATGGACGCGTGCAAATCCAAAACTTAGGTGATAGGCTCCCTCTTTTCATACACACAGTTTTCGGTTGGATAGCGGCTGGAAAGGCTGATTTAGGAAGCATTATGCCCCTCTCTAGTTATCATGTTGCAATCGATAATCAACTTGATGAGGCTATTGAACGGTTTTGGACAATTGAGGAGATTCGCGATGCACCCAAGCAAACACCAGAGGAAATGGATTGCGAAGCACACTATGCAGCAACTGTCGAAAGGAACGAGCAAGGACGCTATGTGGTAGGTCTCCCAAAACGGGATTGTTTCGCTGAAAGAATAGGTGAGTCGAAAAGCATGGCATTACGTCGATTAGTACAACTGGAAAGGCGTTTCAAGGAAGACCCAGGACTCCATGCGCGGTACAATAAAGCCATTCAGGAATATTTGGACAACGATCATTTGAGACTTGTGCCTCTAGCAGAAGAAGGAAGTGAAAGACGAATCGTTTGCTATTTACCTCATCATCCCGTCTATAAGGAAACAAGCACAACAACCAAAATTCGTCCAGTGTTCGACGGTTCAGCCAAAACTACAAGCAATTCCTCGCTGAACGATTTACTTCTAACGGGACCTGTAATTCAGGAAACGCTCTTCAATTTATTGCTCAGATTTCGGAAACATAAGGTGGCGCTGGTTGCTGACATTGAAAAAATGTACCTCCAAGTCATGGTTCATCATGAAGATAGGTCATTAATGCGTTTTGTATATCGCTTCTCTACATCTGATCCCATCTCGACGTATGAATTTCAACGAGTTACATTTGGTTTGTCGCCATCGTCCTTCCTAGCGACTAGGACGTTGCGTCAGTTGGCATTCGATGAAGGAGCCGCTTTGCCACAAGCAAAGACAGCACTCGAGGAAGACTTCTATGTTGACGATTATATCGGTGGAGCAGATTCCGTGGAAATGGCGATTCAGCTGAGGGAAGACTTACAGCAGTTGTTAGCTAAAGGTGGGTTCCGTCTAAGAAAGTGGAATTCTAATATCAAGGAAGTTTTGTTCGGAATACCCGAGGAAGATTTGGGTATTGAGCGCATCTTGACATTCGATAAGGAGGAAAGCGTCAAAACATTGGGAGTAACGTGGAGTCCAGGTACTGATCGATTATCCATTGATGTCACGAATTCTACAATGAAAGATGGATGGACCAGAAGGCAAGTGTACTCAGTAATTGCACGTCTTTTTGATCCCCTCGGTATCATTGCCCCGGTTATATCATGGGCAAAAATCCATATGCAATATTTGTGGGTGGCCTCCCAGGGTTGGGATGACCCTTTACCGGAAGATCAAGCGAAATTATGGGAGACATTCTATTCCCAACTTCCTTTGTTAGGAAATCTTAAGATTGATCGGTTTGCCTTTTTGTCACAGCCGTTTTCGATCCAATTCCATTGTTTCTCGGATGCATCTGAGTCAGTATACAGGACATGTGTATGCGCAAGAACGATTGATCAAAAGTAGATTTATTGGCGTCAAAATCTCGTCCTGCACCGTTGTAACGAATTAGTCACGGCTGAAACTATGCGGCGCGCTGATGGTCGCAAAACTGTGGGAAAGAGTTCGAAAAGCATTGAAAATGGAGGACGCTGAACCATGGTTTTGGTCGGATTCAGAAGATGTCTTATGTTGGCTCAAACTACCATCATATGTTTGGGCTAAATACGTCGCAAATAGGGTCTTGGAAGTTCAGGAAATAACCAAAAGTCATAGGTGGAGCCATGTGACGGGTTCTGAGAATCCTGCAGATATTGTCTCGCGAGGTACATGGCCGAAAGATTTGGAAAATGAAGCATTGGTTCACGGACCTGATTGGCTATCAACGATGGATCAGTTCTGGAACAATCCAAGACCACACCAGAGGCCACCAGACGAGTTACTGGAACGTAAAAGAAACATTCATGTCACAACGATAGCACCGGAATCCCATCCATTGATTCATCGCTTTTCATCATATTGGAAACTATTGCGTGTCACCGCCTATTGCTTCCGTTTCATCCGGCGATGTCAACGACAATGTGTACCAGACACATATGGAGTTACTGTTCAAGAGCTTCGATCTGCTGCCATAGCCTTAGTTCGCCAGGTGCAAGAAGAATCATTTCTGAAGGATATAAAGGAACTGTCGAATCATCGTACCATACCAGCACGATCTACTTTGAAATATTTGCATCCATTTCTCGACACACAGGGCATGCTGCGCGTTGGTGGCCGGCTCAATATGGTAAACCGGTCGTTTTCGACGAAACACCCTATAATTCTTCCAGGCAACCATGCGTTTTCGCGACTCGTTGCTGTAGCGTATCATCACACGTCTCTCCATGCTGGACCTCGCATGACTCTTTCTCTCATTCGCCAACAATATTGGCCCCTCAATGGCAAAGCTTTGGTGAACTATGTTTACCGAAACTGCCTGCGCTGTTTCCGAAGCAACCCTGCCTCAATCAGACAACCTCCTGGACAGCTCCCGTTCCCTCGAGCTACACCTGCACGGCCTTTTTCAGTAACTGGGGTAGACTACTGTGGACCCGTTTACCTTAAACCAACTCACCGGAAGGCCGCCGCAACAAAGGCTTATATCGCCGTATTTGTATGCTTCAGCACCAAAGCAGTACACCTCGAGCTCGTTGGCGATCTAACCACTCAAGCCTTTCTAGCAGCTCTTCGGCGTTTCGTGGCTCGTAGAGGTTTGCCGGTTGAAATACAGTCGGACAACGGTCTCAATTTTCGAGGAGCAAGCAACGAACTCCGAGAACTTTATGGTTTATTAAGCGATTCCGCTAGCCGGATAGGAATAGTAGAAGAAGCGGCTAAACAGGGCATCGAATGGAAATTCATTCCTCCCAGAGCCCCTCATTTTGGCGGTTTGTGGGAGGCCGCCGTAAAATCTGCTAAACGATCTCTCGTAAGGATTCTGGCTCAACGACAACTCTCTTTCGAGGACATGACAACTGTCCTCACCCAAGTCGAGGCCGCAATGAACTCCCGCCCTTTAACACCACTTTCGGACGACCCAGATGAATTGGATGTCCTAACACCAGGTCATTTTCTTACTGGGGCGCCGCTATTAGCCATTCCAAGTCCGGACTATCAAGATGTGCCTGTCAACCGTCTACACCATTTTCAACAACTCCAACAGCTCGTGCAGCAATACTGGAGCCGATGGAAGAAGGAATATATTTCAGAACTTCATAACGCTAATCAACGTACATCTCCACCGGTTACGCTCCACGAAGGACAAATGGTAATTTTGAAGGAAGATGACAAGCAGTCAATGTCCTGGCCGCTTGGACGCATCGTTACAACGCATCCGGGTCCGGATGGCATAGTTAGAGTGGTAACACTTCGAACTGCCAACGGCATCTACAAGCGCACCACCTCTCGCATCTGCTTACTACCGTTTGAAAAGGAACCGAAATCATCGATAGGTACATGTGATCAATAGTCAACATCACGAATTGGAACTAGTTTAAGTTATTAGTAGGAAGCGTGAATTATCAGAAATATGAAATCATAAATTCTATGGGAATTTAGGTGGCCGGCAATGTTCGCGTGTTGTTCGAAGAATTTGATAATGTTGCCTAAACTACGGTAAAATAGCGATAAACAGTTTGTACCAGCTTCTCCCCAATGCACATTTAGTGCATAGCATTGATCTACCTTATCTATGTAGTTGTATAAGTTTAATTTTTCACACCTTCTAGCTGTATATCAAGTTTTTGTTATTAAGAAAAAGAAGCTTCTGACAATAAAATCCGCAACCCTTTTGTATATCGTTATCTCCTGTATTCGCGATAATTGAGTGCAATAAATAGAACAAATTCAATAAACAAGTGTCTCTATTCTTCATCTCGGTTGCAGTTTATATATTGTTGCTCAGAAGCCGGATTTCTTGATTGAGTGTAGCTGAATCTCTATGCTCATTGTTGATCCGTCGCTCGGTGCAATCGCCGGTACATAATCACAGTGTACACTGTAGACGATCATTGGATTTTGAAACTCTGGTTTGACACGGTGTCCGATTGATAAAACGGGTCCGAACATGGTATTTGAACACTACAATGGATTTTGTTTTTACACGATTTACATTTTCTCAATTTTCCACTCATCCTAAATGCTTAACGCATATTAATTATCATGTGATTTTTCTTCGATTTATTCTGGATTTTTTGAAACATGTTGCGAAGAGTTTGGTGGCAAATTGAAGTCACACGATCAAAATCGTTTAAAAACAAAATCTTGTGTATTTTTATTTATAAAAGTTGTGGTTTTTTTCAGGCCAACTACGAGACACATAAGATGACTTGAAGTCGAAACATATAACCTTCATAATTACAATCAAATAGTGCGGAATTCATATGGAACAGTGCTAACTCGCCTTATGACAAACGCTTTTTTAACCTTCCGGGACCCGCACCGTTGTAAAAGTACAACACCTTCGAAAAAAGTACGCTTGTCGTTCACAAGAGCGGCGAGACTGCGTGAGTGATCCAGGACTAAGCGATTCCCGGAAGGTTTGCTTTATATGTGCTTCTTAGTGTCTGTTCTCATATTCTCGTAGTGTATTGGTTGACAGTATTTTAGTATCGCTGTGTGCATGGTTTCAGTAGTTTTCAGTAGTACAGTCGACTCTCTACATCTCGATATCTCTTCCTATGTCGATGATTTCCTTGGTCCCTTCAATCTACATACATTGATACAGAGCTCAGCTCTCGTTTATTTATTACACGAAGGCAACATCAGTGTTTCGTGCAGCGCTGCCTGCTGCTGAACCAAACACTCTTAAATTATTATACTCAGAGAGTATTTGCAATACATATCAGCTCTTCCTTCTTCGGAGGTTTGAACTCTATTCAAACAATAATTCGAATTTTTCATTTTGAAACTAATTCATCTTTTTAATCGCCTCAGTAGGCCAAAAAGCTCTACCGGCTCTTACGGATTTTTACTTTTTATCTCAGAGCAGGCCATTTTGATGTATTTTTTTGGGAATCCTAAAAGACAGTGAGTGTTGTTTGAATAATTGTTGCTAAATTTCGTGGCATTTTTGTCTTCACGATTTCTACAAATTATATTATTTTATGGAACGACCTCGGGAAAGACGCTTTTATTGGTATTGTATTTCATGATTAGATCTTCCAAAGCAAGCCAAAGTTAATTAAGGCAACCCAGAGAATTTTCATTCTAAGCAATTGCATTTTAGCTCAAGCACTTCAACCACATAAACCGTTCAATTTAAAAATGATTTGTCTATCGTTATTGTTTCAGTCATTACCGAAAATCAAGCACATAACTGGACAGATATGTGTAAAAACGCTAAGCGAATATTGTATTTCTCGACAGAACAGTTCCTCTTAAATAAAATTTGAATGGCCATGGTCGCAAACTCTTTTTAATAGCTGCATTATTGATATCCTTGGTTTTAATCATGTGCCGTCCTTAAAATAGTGTTCAATAAATACCAAAACCACCATGTTACAGAGAAAGAAAAAAATGTCTTAGTTACGCGTTATATGGGGAGAGGGATGGGGTATCAAAAATGTTACTTTCTGTTACGAAGGAGAGGGAGGGGGTTAAAAACTCGTATTTTTGCGTTACGCAATTTGTGAACAGACCCTTACCCCAATGGAATGGGGTAAGTGGAAAACCCAAGTTCCCTTGACCTTTAATAGTAATGATTAGTGGCACATACTTAAAATTGAAACGGTAATTGCTCTCAGTATCTTTTGTACATCAAATTTAATTTGTTTAACGGAGTAGGGGCCCTCCTTAGCCGTGCGGTAAGACGCGCGGCTACAAAGCAAGACCATGCTGAGGGTGACTGGGTTCGATTCCCGGTGCCGGCCTAGGCAATTTTCGGATTGGAAATTGTCTCGACTTCCCTGGGCATAAAAGTATCATCGTGTTAGCCTCATGATATACAAATGCAAAAATGGTAACCTGGCTTAGAAACCTCGCAGTTAATAACTGTGGAAGTGCTTAATGAACATTAAGCTGCGAGGCGGCTCTGTCCCAGTGTGGGGATGTAACGCCAATAAGAAGAAGAAGAAGAACGGAGTAGGTCCGCAAAGACTTTTTTAAATAGCTTTGTGCGGCCGTTTTTTCCTTCTCGAACACTAAGTGTACGTAAAGCTCATCGCCCGCACCACCGACGTAGTTTTCCTCACGCATGCAAATAACGTTCTTGCGCATATAAATATTTAGTGCAAATTTGTTACGCTATTCTGCAGTATTTAATACAGGGTGTCTATTACCTAAACCTGTCCCCGGAAAAATCATGGAAGTATCAGGGAATTTGGGAGGTAATTAGGTTATTAGACAGAGTGAATACTGAATATGTTGCATTTATATTGTTTGTTCTAAGGTTCAAATCAGGAGTCGAAAATTCACGTCCGCATGTAGAAATAAATGGTCATAAGGTTTTCTGTCGTTTTATATACTTCAAAATAAGGGTAGAATTTGTTCCTGGTGGGCTTGACCACTGGCGGAGTAAAACTGAGCCACGGACTCACCGAATTGATTTTTTCCCTTAAATTTGAATATATACGCCAAAATTTCTGGATGAATTTTTCAAGAAATTCCTCCAAGAATTCTTGAAGAACTTCTTGGAAGCCTTTGGGGATTTATTTGGAAATTCCAATAGGAATTGCTTCAGGAACCATTTAAAAATTCTTTTGAAGATCCCTTCAGGTTCTCCTTAAAAATTGTCTCCAGAAATGTTTTCGGCAATTCTCCAGAAATTGTTTTCTGAAATACCCCCAGAATTTTTTTTCGGAAATTCATCTACAAATAATTTAGGAATTCCTTTAAAAATTCATTTGGAAGTTTCTCCTCTAAATATTTCTTTCGAAATTCCTTACAAAATTCCTTTTAGATTTTCCTTCAGGAATTTCATCGGATCAGATTCATACCAAAAAACAGTGGAATTATTGAAAACATTTCCAAGAGAATCCCTGAAGGAATTTCGGATGAAATTTTTATAAGAATTTCCCAAGGAATTCTTGAAATGAGCTTTTGAAGAAATTTCTGAAAAAAATTCTGAAGGAACTCTGAAAGACATAGTTGATGGAATTCCAGGGTGAATTCCCGAAGGAATTACTGGAGAAATTCGATAATGCCAGAATTTCGTCATGGAATTTTCAAAAGAACCCCTGGAAGAAATTTCGAAAAAAAACTGGAGTAATTTTATGGGCAACAGGGACCAAGGGCTTGACGGTCCCTCCCAGGCCATTTGCGAGTTGAGGTTAAACCTCTATAAAAACGCGTGATTGAGTGGCAGCCAATCAACGCAAGGATGTACAAGCTGAGGATTAAAGGCCGTTTCTTCAACTATAGCATCATCAACGTGCACTGCCCACACGAAGGGAGACCCGACGACGAGAAAGAAGCGTTCTACGCACAGCTGAAGCAGACATACGATGGATGCCCACTGCGGGACGTCAAAATCGTCATCGGTGGCATGAACGCACAGGTAGGAAGGGAGGAAATGTATAGACCGGTCATCGGACCGGATAGTCTGCACACCGTATCAAATGACAACGGCCAACGATGCATAAACTTCGCAGCCTCCCGCGGAATGGTAGTCCGAAGCACCTTCTTTCCCCGCAAAAATATCCACAAGGCCACATGGAGATCACCTAACCAAGAAACGGAAAACCAAATCGACCACGTTCTAATCGACGGTAAATTCTTCTCCGACATCACGAACGTCCGCACTTACCGTGTAACAGTACCATGAATAATGTTTTGAATTTCAAATAGAATTGTACAAAGTAGCACAGTAATGATGAATTTCCCAGTTGAACTACCCCTTGAATTCAAAAGCTCACTTTGAGTGTTTACCGATAATGTTCATTTTCTACACTCAATAATTCACTGAACTGAATGAGTTCCCGCTCAAATGTATGGCGCAAAATAACCGCCGTTCAAGCAATATACCTCAGCGACCATGTGCCAAGGCCCGGCCAATGACCTATCAGGATCGCTTTCAGGATTCGTTGACCCCCGTAATCATTTACAATCTTCGGGTGGGAGACAAGTAGATTGATCGTTTCCACTTGGAAGCTCGGGAAAAGGGAGGTCTTTACCCGCCGAATATGGATGTTGGTGTGGGTAGAGGCGATTTTTTGACCTTCGCGAAATCACTTCGTGATTCGCGTAATTTCCGGCGACGATCATAGAATCTCGCGCTTTGATCTGAGGATCCAAGGACTTAGCTCGTTCACTTCGTTCTGGTCTACGGAAGAGGCAAGAGCAGTCCGGATTTTCTAAGTCGCGTCGTGGTGTGTTCTTGAAGGTGAACCATAGGAAAGTGTGAAAGTGCTCCAAGTTTGCTTATTTAGATTTTTTCCCTTAATTTCCCCTCTACTAGTTAGTCAAACCGTAATCAAGTTTGTAGTGCATTCTGGCGGTTAGGTGGTTGTGTAGACTTGCGGATAAAGCGGTAAGACTGAAGACTAAACTTGGTGCAAAGTGTGGTGTTCAAGACCGGTGTGGGTCCTCTTTTCTTTATCAGATTGTGGCAAGTTGCAAGGCCCGACACACCACCCACACAGTTGGAGACTGCTTTTGACCCCGTTTACCTGCTACGAAGGACGTCCCGGTGGTACACGTGGACCGGAGAGGGCAGCGCACGTTTTTTCCCGCGCCCTTGGCAGGGCGGCAACAACCGGACCGGTTAGGAACCGGTAATCAAGTTTATTCATCCTTTCTCGTGAGTGACGGCGTGCAGAGCGTGACACGGTCGCGTAAAAAGTTTTTCCCCCGGCCGGATTCGAACCGGCGACCTTTGGATCGGGAGGCGCACACCGTAGCTCGACGCCACCGACGGCTGTACCCCGTCGAGCAGTCCACAATTTCGCGCCGGAGGCGTCATCGACAACGGCGACATCAATGAACGACGCGTGAACAATTTCGGAGTCCGTGGGAGAGACCGCGCGTGACACGCGTGGCGCCAAAGCAGCAGTAGTGGAGAACCGCCGACGCCTCCAAGTTGGTATGCAACGAACAGAGTGAGTAACATGCATGTTCCATTATTTTTCCCCATGCGCATGGCGAATGAAAGCCCCTAGCCTCAGCCAATCCGTTAGCGTGGCCAAGCCGATAGCCCTACCGTTCCTTCCGTACGAATCAGCGAGGTAGTTGGCTTATTCATAGTTCAGAAAGAGTGAATACCGCACCATAGAGTGAACACCGCACCAGTTTCAAGTCACACCGCCAATAGAAGTCGAGCAGTTAGACAGAGTATAGAGGGAAATAAAGTTGTAGCTAGGCCTAGTGTTAAGAATCAAAATGTCGGTAAAGAAGATGAATAGAAGCAAATGAAATGAAATGCATTTTCAGTACACGGTATAGCTCAAAAAGTTTGAACTGATGGGAAGAATTTGAAGAGGTTAAGGAGGAGTATTTTCACATTTCGGTCGTTTTTTTTAGGTTTCTTTGGGTTATTTTCTGAGGAGGTTGGCCCTTACTCCAACCAAGGATTCTCTCCATTCGAACGTGGCTTGTTCGAAGTGTATTGGTTTAAGTCTTCCAATGATGATAACAACCGCGAATATTGCTTTGTCGCCGGCGGAAATCACCTCTGTTCACACCAATTTCTCTATTTGCTAGACCTCACGGTCTAAAGGCATCCAATTTTCCCTGAACAGCCCACTTGTCTCCCGCCCAATCTCTTTGGGAAAAATCTTACCCTCCCCTGAAGGGTCTCACTAGGTCGGGCAACCTTCGATCAGGTTAATGGTCTCCTCCGGGAGTGGCGCTTAAGCCATTTCAACTAAAAACGGGAAACTCGTTAGGCTGGCAGGTTTCATTTGGCGCCCAACAGAATTGGCAAAACAGATTTTAGTTGATTTTTTGTAGATTTTTTTTTATTTTTTTTGCTTTGGTAGTTTTAGTTTTTTTTTGGACTTTGTAGATTTTAATAGTTTTTTTGGTAGGATTAATTACGGGATAATTCCATTATATATTTTTTCTCTAGATTTTTTTCCCCCTTTGAACTCAATCACATTTTTTTTCTGGTACACCATTTCTTAAAAGAAAATAGTATTTAATTTAATTTAATTTGAATTTTGAATAATTGGCAGTAAAACGCTATCAAAAATGGATATGTTTCCTTATGCGGAACATTTGAATCTAGAAGAGGTAAATTATGAACTTTTAATTAGAGGTGAGTTAGTTGGAGAAGTTTGTGACCTTGACCTGGTAAGTAAGCGAAGGCATTTGAGGACGCTTTCTAAATCCGACGTTAAGAATATGAGAAATCACCCATCGACGGACAACATAACGTTTGAGATAGATTACATTGATAGGCGAATTTCAGTTTTGTTGAAAGGTTTTAGTCGCGGAGTAGAACAACGGTATGTGTCTAGATTTTTGCACTACTACTATCGTGCGAAAAGGTGTCTTTCAGAACAAGAAAGTGAGCATGAAAAGAGTATTAGTACGTCGTATAGAGGGTGTTTTGAAGAAATATAATATAGGGCCACCAGCATCCCCGGTAGTTAAACAAATTAACACGATACTGTCAGAGGCAGAAAAAGGAGATCAAGCACAGGCGATGATAGACAATCCGATTAATTCTTCAGTGGTAGACAACAAGCCTACACATAAAACGGAATCCAAGGGCAAGAAAAAGCAGGATCAGGGTACCTGTGTACTTCAAGTCAAGCATACAGGGACTAAACCGAAGATCTGCGCAGCCAATGAAGAAGAGGAACCCTGAGGAACCCAATCACTTAACTAAAGCTGATGAAGTAGAAGAAGATCAAAAAGCGATGCAGCAGAAAATTGATCATCTAGAACGGATGCTCAATGGCGTAACAAAATCGCTGTTGGAGCGAGAGACAAAAGAGGTACAACGTAATGAGGGACATAAATTAGAACGCAACCCGCATTGTTCCGGTCGGTTCACTGAAGTGAATTTTGAGTCAAGTGACGAGGACAGAGGAATAACCAAAACTATACCACAGCCCAGGAGCAACAACATGCGTTTAGGACCGCACGACGTCCACGGGTTCCTTATGACTCAGAAAAGGAGTATGATTGGCCATCAGTCAGTGAAGACAGGAGACAACAAAGACCGCGGGAACATCAATACAATAGGCGAAGACAGGAAGAAACCAGGGATCATCTGAACCGGCTTGAGAAGTGGAAGTTGAGATTCTCCGAGGATTCAAGAACGGCTACAATCGAGAGTTGCCTGTACCAATTAAATAAAATCACGGAGAGAGAATAGGTGTCAGAGCGACATTACGTGACATTCACTTGCTTTTATAAGGCCCAGCGTCCGATTGGGTTTTCACCTTCGTGGACGAGCTGGAGGACTGGCCGACATTTGAGAGGCTGATAAAATATGGGTTTGGAAACCCAAACCAAGACCAAGGAATTCATCAGAAAATTCACGATAGGAAATAGCAAAGAGGCGAATCATTTATTGCATTCGTCCCAGAGATAGAAAAAATAAACCGGATGTTAACAAAACCGCTGTCAACCACCAGGAAGTGTGTCAGTTGTATGCGCCAGCATTAACGTTCAAAGATCTGGATAGTGGATGTACAGGAACTACTACAACTCGTAAAGCTTAATCACAGGATAGATGCCGCTGACCCAAACCTCCGCCAGATTGGTGAATCGAGACGAACGGTGAACAACGTGGAAGTGGAGGAATCGGACTATAATAGTGACGAGTCTGCGATGGTCAACAACGTCAAACCGAAAATTATGCGAGAACATAGAAATTCGAATCACATGCCACAGTCAACGCAAAGACCAACTCAAGCTGCGACGAGTAATACGGATCCGGCAAATCAACGAGCATGTTGGAACTGCCAGCAACAAGGTCACAGTTGGAGGGATTGTCGGCAGCCCAAAGTAATCTTTTGCTATGGTTGCGGGAATTTGGGTCGTACAGTCCGTTGCTGCGAACGATGCTCAGGGTCGTACCGACAGAACCGGGAAAACTAATAGAAGGAAATGGTAGCGGGGATCGAACCATTCCTAAAACTCAGCAGATTCCCAAAACAAGTACAAAGTTAACCGAATTTGACCCTTTGAAAAAAATACACCACATAAGAGTGAGCATCGTGATGTGCCCTCACATACGAGTAAATTTATTTGAAACGGAGATGGAAGCTCTCCTACACTCTGGAGCTGGAATTAGTGTGACTAATTCGGCGGAGTTGGCTGAACAATATGGATTAAAAGTGCTTCCAACGTCAGTGCGAGTGAGCATAGGAGATGGAACAGAATATAAATGCCTAGGTTATCTGAACATTCCTTTCACCTTTAAGGGAATAACACGGATAGTTCCAACTATCATAGTCCCTCAAATATCGAGGCAGCTAATTCTCGGATCTGATTTTTGGGAAACTTTTCACATTCAGCCCATGATTGATGTAGGAAATGGTCCTGAAACATTAGAAACATTAGATGCCACGATAGGACAGTATATTTGCTTCCATATAGAACCAACTGCAGATTTACCTAAAGTAGAGGATAGAGAACCTGACGAATCTCTGGACATACCAACATTCGATACACCGCCGGAAGCAACTCCGGACAATATAGAAACGGAACATGAGTTATCTGAAGATGAAAGACAGAGACTGATCGAAACTGTAAAGCAATTTGAAATAACTGCACCGGGAAAGTTAGGTAGAACCGACTTAATCCAGCATGAAATCATCCTCAAGGAAGACGCAAGGCCGAGAAATCAGCCAGTATACAAATGTTCTCCATTCATCCAAAAGGAAATCGATGCCGAGATCGAACGATTCAAGGAACTGGATGCGATTGAGGAGTGTTTCAGTGAATGGACCAATCCTCTCGTTCCGGTAAGAAAGGCTAATGGAAAGATTAGGGTATGCCTGGACTCGAGACGAATAAATTCGATGACGGTAAAAGATGCATATCCGATGCAAAATATGCAGGATATTTTTCACCGTTTAGGTCATGCCAAATATTATTCGATAATAGACTTGAAGGATGCATACTTTCAGATACCTCTGAAAGAGGAGTGTAGGAACTACACGGCGTTTCGCACATCAAAAGGCCTTTATCGTTTTAAGGTTTGTCCTTTTGGGCTCACGAATGCACCATTTACAATGTGTCGCCTGATGAATAAGGTCATTGGGTTCGACTTGCAACCATTTGTATTTGTATACCTCGATGACATAGTCATCGCTACAGAAACACTCGAGGAACACCTCCGCCTACTACACATTGTATCAGAACGTCTGAGGAAGGCGAAGCTGACCATCTCTTTGGAGAAATCTCGTTTCTGCAGGAAGCAAGTAATGTACCTGGGATATCTCCTAACAGAGAAAGGAGTTTCAGTAGATCGCTCAAGGATACAACCAATATTGGACTATGTACGACCAAAAACTGTTAAGGACATCCGCAGATTAATGGGGCTCGCTGGATTCTACCAGAGATTTATTAAAGAATATAGTAGAATCACAGCACCGATAACCGACCTTCTGAAGAAGGAGAAAAAGAAGTTTACCTGGACAGAAGATGCGGAAGCCGGCTTCAATGAGCTAAAAGGTGTACTAACTTCAGCACCGATTCTAGCTAATCCGGATTTTACTAAACCCTTCGTCATAGAATCAGATGCCTCAGAAAATGCAGTGGGAGCTGCGCTAGTGCAGGACCAAGAGGGAGTAACCAGAGTGATTGGGTACTTCAGTAAAAAGCTCAGCTGCACCCAAAAAAAGTATTCCGCAGTGGAAAAGGAATGCCTAGGTGTTCTCCTAGCAATCCATAATTTTCGCCACTATGTGGAGGGCACCAGATTTAAAGTAGTAACCGACGCTAGAAGCTTACTATGGTTGTTCAAGATAGGCGCAGAATCGGGGAATTCGAAGTTGCTACGCTGGGCCCTTCGGATTCAGTCATATGACATTGAGCTCGAGTACCGCAAAGGTAAAAACAACATCACGGCAGATTGTTTATCCAGATCCATAGACATGGTAGCAGTACTTCAACCAGATCTAGACTATGAAGAGTTAGCGGAACAGATCCAAATTGACCCCGTTCGATACGGAGAGTACCGCGTAATCGATGGACAGATTTGGAAGTACGTAAAAAGTTTAAATCGTCAGGATGACCCGCGATTTGCGTGGAAAAGATTCCCGGTAGAAGGAGAGAGAGAAACAATAATACGCCAGGAACACGAGAAGGCCCACTTTGGGTTCGAGAAAACGGCAGCTGCCATAAAAGGGCGTTTTTTCTGGCCAAAAATGAATCAACAAATACGGAAATTTTGCAGCGAATGTATGATTTGCCAGACGAGTAAATCGGTCAATAAGAACGTTGTTCCACCAATGGGTTCACAAAAACCGGTAGAATATCCGTGGCAATTCGTCACACTAGATTTTATCGGTCCGCTGCCGGCTTCAAGAAAGAAAAGAAGGACTTGCTTACTGGTCGCAACGGATGTGTTCAGTAAGTTTGTACTGGTGCAGCCTTTCAGGGAGGCCAAAGCGGAGCCATTAGTTGAGTTTGTGGGAAATATGATTTTCAGGTTGTTTGGGGTACCTGAAATGATTTTAACGGACAATGGTAAACAATTTTTATCGAAAATTTTCAAAAATCTACTCAACGAGTACCATGTGAACCATTGGCTTACTCCCGCATATCACCCGCAAGTAAACAATACAGAGCGGGAGAATCGAGTAATCACAACGGCCATTAGAGCAACCTTAAAAAAGGAGCACAAGCATTGGGCCGATGTCATTCAGGGTATAGCCAACGCAATCCGTACGGCGGTTCATGACTCTACAAAATATAATCCGTACTTTATAGTATTTGGCCGAAATCAAGTTTCAGACGGGAGAGAATACGCCCAAATAAGAGACCGTCACCAACCCGATGAAATGGATGAGACAGCGATCAATGAATCGAAATCGAAATTATTTGAAGAAGTTAAAGCTAATCTTGCGGCCGCTTATAAAAGGCACGAAAAGAACTACAACTTGCGCCCAAACGCTGCTTGCCCAAGGTATGTCGTTGGAGAGCGAGTTCTGAAAAAACATTCAAGTCGTCAGACAAGAGTAAGTTCTTTTGTAAAAAGCTCGCCCCCAAATTTGAACTTTGCGTGGTGCGTAAAGTACTAGGAACGCACACTTATGAGCTTGAAGACGATGCTGGTAAACGGATTGGGGTTTTCTATGCCGACCAGCTTAAAAAGCTGAACAGTCCGTCTCACCCAAACTAATTTAAATTACCTAAAGCTATGTGCCTCTTAAAGAGCAACAAAGATTACGATGAGAACGAGATCAATTTAAAACACCTTCGGGGTAAAATTTTTCTTCAGTTGAAGTCGAAACCAGAATGGGAAAATGGAAGGGTCGTATCTGGAACATAAATCATATGCTTGTGATGATTCCCGTCATCAAATCATTGCTCTATTAAGTTACGAAAGAGCCAGGGCGATGACCTGTTAATAGTAGTGGTTTACCGCGACGGTATAAAGCGAGCCCGGTGATGATTTCAAATTTTAGTTGTAGAGCACAAAAGGGAAGAGCAAGCTACTTCCAGATCAACCCGACCAAGAGTACTTGAACGGCACTCCTGATCACGACAAATTTTTAAAATTTTAACAAGCTATGTAAAATCTCCACTGAGTGACAACGAGGAAAATCCCCTACAAAGACCACTACGGGTAGATGAAAAATGTTCCAATCTGAATAGGAAACATAATGTTTCATTGTAAATATTTTCTGTAAATATTTCCTTGTAAATACCCCATTGTAAATATTGTTTAGGTAATTAATTAATAGAAGTCCTACGCTTTGTCCCGAATTAAAACTAGATTTAGTACTTAGATTAGATTAGTAATATTTTTTTAAATTTAAATCACTCACGATTTTCCCTTGCTTTCGATTAGCTCTCTTATTTCGTTCCTTTTGGGTTTCGAAAAAATCCTTTCTTTTTATCCTTTTTCGTTTCCTTTCCTTCATTATCGTACCTAAAAATCGAAAAGTGGCATTAGTTTTGGTTTATTTTGAGTGAAATTTTGTTAATTGGAACAATAGCTTATCTTTTTCTTTCGGTGATGGTCCTTTTCCTCGAGTTGCATTCAGTTTTTTTGTAATATTTAGTTTTCCGTTCTCTGGCATTGTCGATAATAGCTCCACATCCACATCTAGCAAAATCCATTCCTTTCAATCGCAGTCCTTCTTTACCGATCCCTTTCATCGGCGATCCCCTTTGTTGACGTCAGCGTCGCATTCGTTCCGTCGAAGCCAGCGTTTTTTTTTTTCATGAGAGTAAATCAGGTATCCGGAGACAATCCGCAAAACATTCCGTTATCCTTTCCCCGTCGTGCTTTCCGTCGCAAGGTTCAGTTCGAGGGATATTCGATCTCCAGCAATATCAACAGCGATAAGTTGCTGTACCACTTTCAAGGAGCGGCAGCTACGAACGTAAACACTGACAAAAATAGCTCTTTTCACTAGAACATCGTATACAGAACGATGTAGTTTCACTTTCCCGTTCAATAAGATCACCATTTTCACGAATTAAACACGGTTTTTCCGCACAATTTACTATTTTCCCGGACTTTTTCGCGAATTTTCCGACCCGGCGATATTATATCCGCGACGAACTGTCAACTTTTGTTGTGGTTCACGCGCAAAGTTCACGACGTTGGCAAGAGTGAGTGAATACGAATAAATGAGATGAATGCTTGAATGAAAGTTTTGAATGGACGAGGGGTGCATGAATGGAGTGTTTCATGTTTTTATATATTATACTGATGGTCAGAAATGTTCTAGAATTTATGTTTGAGTTTCGATCGCAAGGTTAACATTTACTAGATAAATTTCTGGGTAGTAACCGCGCATCGAAGCAGACCCCCACATTTAAGGGGAAGGCTATTACTTCCGCTTTTCCTGGGAAAGCCGGGGTAGGAGGTTAATACGCTTCCCTAGTTTACGTTTATTTTTCACTCCGGTGATAGTTTATGAGAATTCTCACCCCATGCTTAGTTGTTACACTGAGGTTGGTGCAGATTTCGGTTAAGGTTTATGTTTGTCAATGTAAAATATTTTTGTAATTTGCAAGTAAGTTTTGGTAGTATTTCGTTTTTTTTTAATTTATTTGAGTATGCAAGTATTGCCAACAGTCATTTTTTGCCAATGTTTTGCCTATTTGCCTGATCAAAATATCTCCATAGACACGCCATTTTTTTGTAAATAGTTTTTCATTGTAAATATTATTTTGTGGGTTAGTTTAACTTGTATTGTTAAATGCTGATTAAATTCTGCTGGAGACCAGAGTTGCAAAACGATGATGGTCAGTAGCAGCCGTGATCAGATAATTTCGGTCTGGAAATAGAGGAAGAGTCTTTTATGACGATGAAACCATATGACCTCAGAATCTAGAGGCGTTTAACAAAACCAGTTAATAACCTTCGAAAATTTATTTTCCGCCAATCAATCAAATTTTCGAAAATCTAGCAAGGAATGATGTAACAGTACCATGAATAATGTTTTGAATTTCAAATAGAATTGTACAAAGTAGCACAGTAATGATGAATTTCCCAGTTGAACTACCCCTTGAATTCAAAAGCTCACTTTGAGTGTTTACCGATAATGTTCATTTTCTACACTCAATAATTCACTGAACTGAATGAGTTCCCGCTCAAATGTATGGAGCAAAATAACCGCCGTTCAAGCAATTCGCGAAGTCGAAGCAAATTCTGCTCTTCCCTCCTATGAGAAATCCCATTGCTATCTGTCAGAGTTTGAGTGAAACATGGCCGCCATCCCCTCCTCTCTGTTGCTCTACTGTAAAAACCCATAAAGAACTGTCATTGTTTGTGTGAAGAATTTTGCTTCGACTTCGCGAATATACCTCAGCGACCATGTGCTAAGCTAAGGCCCGACCAATGACCTATCTGGATCGCCTTCAGGATTCGTTGACCCCTGGAATCATTTTCAATCTTCGGGTGGAAGATTAGTATATTAATCGTTTCCACTTGGAAGATCGAGAAAAGAGAGGTCTTTACCCGCCGAATATGGATGTTGGTGTGGGTAGAGGCGATTTTTGACCTTCGCGAAATCACTTCGTGATTCGCGTAATTTCCGGCGACGATCATAGAATCTCGCGCTTTGATCTGAGGATCCAAGGACTTAGCTCGTTCACTTCGTTCTGGTCTACGGAAGAGGCAAGAGCAGTCCGGATTTTCTAAATCGCGTCGTGGTGTGTTCTTGAAGGTGAACCATAGGAAAATGTGAAAGTGCTCCAAGTTTGCTTATTTAGATTTTTTCCCTTAATTTCCCCTCTACTAGTTAGTCAAACCGTAATCAAGTTTGTAGTGCATTCTGGCGGTTAGGTGGTTGTGTAGACTTGCGGATAAAGCGGTAAGACTGAAGACTAAACTTGGTGCAAAGTGTGGTGCTCAAGACCGGTGTGGGTCCTCTTTTCTTTATCAGATTGTGGCAAGTTGCAAGGCCACCCACACAGTTGGAGACTGCTTTTGACCCCGTTTACCTGCTACGAAGGACGTCCCGGTGGTACACGTGGACCGGAGAGGGCAGCGCACGTTTTTCCTGCCCTTGGCAGGGCGGCAACAACCGGACCGGTTAGGAACCGGTAATCAAGTTTATTCATCCTTTCTCGTGAGTGACGGCGTGCAGAGCGTGACACGGTCGCGTAAAAAGTTTTTCCCCCGGCCGGATTCGAACCGGCGACCTTTGGATCGGGAGGCGCACACCGTAGCTCGACGCCACCGACGGCTGTACCCCGTCGAGCAGTCCACAATTTCGCGCCGGAGGCGTCATCGACAACGGCGACATCAATGAACGACGCGTGAACAATTTCGGAGTCCGTGGGAGAGACCGCGCGTGACACGCGTGGCGCCAAAGCAGCAGTAGTGGAGAACCGCCGACGCCTCCAAGTTGGTATGCAACGAACAGAGTGAGTAACATGCATGTTCCATTATTTTTCCCCATGCACATGGCGAATGAAAGGAAGAATTTGAAGAGGTTAAGGAGGAGTACTTTCACATTTCGGTCGTTTTTAGGTTTCTTTTGGGTTATTTTCAGGGTAGGTTGGCCCTTAATCCAACCGAGGATTATCTCCATTAGGACTTGGCTTGTTCGAAGTATATTGGTTTAAGTCTTCCAATGATGATAACAACCGCGAATATTGTTTTGTCGCCGGCGGAAATCACCTCTGTTCACACCAATTACTCTATTTGCTAGACCTCACGGTCTAAAGGCATCCAATTTTCCCTGAACAGCCCACTTGTCTCCCGCCCAATCTCTCTGGGAAAAATCTTACCCTCCCCTGAAGGGTCTCACTAGGTCGGGCAACCTTCGATCAGGTTAATGGTCTCCTCCGGGAGTGGCGCTTAAGCCATTTCAACTAAAAACGGGAAACTCGTTAGGCTGGCAGGTTTCAACCGCAGTGCGAATATTGAATCCGACCACTACCTCGTTGCAGTATGCCTGCGCTTAAAAAGCTCGACGGTGTACACCACGCGTCGAAGTCGGACGCCGCGGATAAACATTGGGCGGCTGCAAGACGGTAGACTAGTTCAAGACTACGCGCAGCAGCTGGAAGTGGCACTCCCAACGGAAAAGCAGCTAGGCACAGCGTCTCTTGAAGAATGATGGATAGATATTCGATCCGCCATTGGTACCACCGCAACCGCTGCACTGATCTGATCTAACGACTGGTATGACGGCGAATGTGAGCAGTTAGTGGAAGAGAAGAATGCAGCATGGGCGAGATTGCTGCAACACCGCACGAGGGCGAACGAGGCACGATATAAACAGGCGCGGAACAGACAAAACTCGATTTTCCGGAGGAAAAAGCGCCAGCAGGAAGATCGAGACCGTGAAGAGACGGAGCAACTATACCGCGCTAATAACACACGAAAGTTCTATGAGAAGTTAAACCGTTCACGTAAGGGCCACGTGCCACAGCCTGATATGTGCAAGGACATAAACGGGAACCTTCTTACGAACGAGCGTGAGGTGATCCAAAGGTGGCGGCAGCACTACGAAGAACACCTGAATGGCGATGTGGCAGACGAAGATGGCGGTATGGTGATGGACCTGGGATAACGCGCGCAGGACATAATTTTACCGGCTCCGGATCTCCAGGAAATCCAGGAGGAGATTGACCGGCTGAAGAACAACAAAGCCCCTGGGGTTAACCAACTACCAGGAGAGCTATTTAAACACGGTGGTGAGGCACTGGCTAGAGCGCTGCACTGGGTCATTACCAAGATTTGGGAGGAGGAAGTTTTGCCGCAGGAGTGGATGGAAGGTGTCGTGTGTCCCATCTACAAAAATCAGAAGGGTTGTGTACAAGACACGACCGCGTATACTACGGAAACTACGTAAGGCCTGTTCATTAAGGATTGTGGTGCCATAATGCATGAATATTTTTAGAAAATTCATTTGATTACTTATGTCACTGGTTTCGAAAAAAACTAGCGTATCTTAAGATATGAAAATTGTTGGATACGACAATTGTTTAAAAAGTTTACTATGAAAACCCAAATTTATTCCTCAGTGGTAATGATGCCTTCCTTGGATCCGAATTGCCTACATTTGGGTTTTGAAGCATTTTATGAAATATTTCAATCTTTTCCGTTTACAACATTTGTTATTCAGAAACATTCCAATCATAGGCATATCTTGTTTTTCGTGCATCACTAGAAATCATAAAATGTCAATCATGTACCAAAACCCAATTAATTTGGTTGTGATGCGCGCGAGTAGTAAACGTTACGGACGAGAAAAGAGGGTGTGTGTGTTATTACAATCTAACTCTCACTGTCTGGCAGTGTCACCAGTGTTGGTAAAATCTCAAAATCTCTAATCTCATCGGCGATTCAAACCATGCGTGAGTCAAATCCCATCAGAATCATGGCCCAGAGATTTGCTCATGATTCGAATCGCAATTTGCATCATTGCATGATATTTACGTGTTCTTCATTGTTGAATGCATTGAATTAACTGTTTTTCGTCTAAAACAATGGCTAATAATTGCATATATAAACAAAATATACGCCTCGATTGCGTTTTGACGCTTTTTAGAACGAAATCATTTTTCGGCGAGTGAGCGAAGCAATACGATTCAGGCCGAGAAACTCAAGCGCGATGCTCCCCCTACAGAATCGCAGGCGAGTTAGATCGTGCTTGAAACCTCGATGATTCAGATTTGAGTATGATTCTACCAACACTGAATGTCACTATAGATAAAATATTCGTGCAACCATTTTATTAATATCATTGCAAGACTTTTGAATCAGGGAAGACGAGCTCGGTGGTCTAGTGGCTACCGCTTCTGCCTTATAAGCAGGAGGTCGTGGGTTCAATTCCAGGCTCGTCCCTTTCCTACTTTGTATTTCTATCTTAGTTCTTTCTGTGTTTCACGTTATACCAAAACGATTCCTACTGTTATAACCTTCCACGCAATCCCAAAACCTCCCGTGGCACCTATGAGAGGTCGTAGAGTTCTCTGCATCTTTCTTAAGTAGGTATCCAACAAACCATCCTTCCCCTTCCTCAGCATTCGCAAGGACGTGGCCAGGACAGATTTCGACTATTGGAGAGTACATTGCTTCCATCTAAGAGTTAGTGATTAGTCCCAAATCAATATCTGTGGTAACGGATGAAGGTAATGCTACTCTCATACAATAGTCTTGGCTTGTACCACCTACGAATTTGTGCGAACTGTTAAATGCTAATGCTAATGCTAATCATTGCAAGACTTTTGAATCAGGGAGCAAGAAGGTGATAGGGGAACGGTTCGCCACTTCATCTCATAGCTCCTATTTCCATCCCATCAAAAACAAAGCAATGGAAAGGAATTTTGTTTGTTTATTAATTTTGTGATATTTTTCAGCAGTGAGCACGCCTGTTAACAAAAAGAAGCGACGAATTTGGTGCCGTACTTCTTTGTTTAGCGATGAGATGGATATATGTACAGTGAGATGGAGATCGGAACAGTTCCCCTAGCTCAATTGTAACTCATATAGCCCGTTTCAAGAACGTATGCGTTCCGAAGCTTTTGTCGTGTACAATAAGTACCGCATTATTGCACCCACGTATTATAAAAATATTTTAAGTGCATTCACACTTCCTGAATCAAAGTTAAATCCTTCTGATTCAGGCGCGCATTTGATTGGACAAAATATTATTAGGCCGATATAAATATTTTTTTTAATAATATGTCTCCCCCCCCGCTCTTCTGTTTGTTTTGCTCAAAAATAACAATTTGAGGGGCAACAAAAAAATTCCGGTAAATTTTGAGAACTTTCAAAACATTCTTTAATAAATCCGAGAAGTTTTTTTTATTTTATTTTTTTCCATTTTAATATTTATTTTTTACTAGCAGACCCGACGAACTTTGTTTCGCCTAAAATTGATTTATTCTCTGATTAGTTCTCGAGTTATGCAGAAATTTTTGGTTCATTTGTATGGGAGCCCCCCTTTCCAGAAGGAGGAGGCGTTGCAAACCACCACAGAAACATATCTTCCCTTCCAAAACCTCCAAACGCCAGATCTTAAGAACCTTACCCGGCCCCAAAAACCTCTGCATTCAAGTTTTCACGCCGCTCGATTCAGTAGAAGAAGAAAAAGATTACCCCCTCCCCCTTGACTTTGCGGAGACCAGTAGACCTTGACCTTGCGTAGACCATAATTTTTAAAAAATATGTGTAACGGCCTTTTTCACTTTTCACTTTGCAAAAAAAAAAAGCTCAACATTTTTCCAAAGTCGTTTTTAATATAAACATGTTTGTGCATTTACATTGCAATGATTGCATTATATACTAGCAAGGGTATTGGCATTGATAACAATTGATCGTTTCATGCCTGCACAAACATGCCCCTATCTGCATCACTTTTTATACACCATGCACTACATTACGCATTTTTGTTACATTTGTTTCGACCGCGGTCACTGGTCCGGCTCCATTGTTCTACCTTTTGTGCGAAACACCGCACAAAAAGCAGAGTCCAAAAGCCAACCGCACTGAACGGCGACGGCCGAAACGAGACTCTTGCGGACAAGAAAAGAGGGTGCTGCCAAAATGATCCGATACCCTATTTTAACGTTCATGACCTAAAGTTTCAATGTAATTGACAAATTGGTAGAGAATTTCCGAGTCGATTGATATATAAATCTCAAAAATCCATCGGAAGATAGAGGCGCTATTTAAGTTCAAAATCTTACATGATTTCGTGACGGTCTCGAATTTGGAAATTTTCATTTGTCACCCTGTATCCGAGTCTTCCCCTTAGACGTAGTTTACGTCAAAAGCCGTGCAAGTAACACAGCTGAACCTGAACCACTGTGCATCTGCTCAACAATTGCTGTGGCAGTCGGTCTCGGAGTCGAGGACCGATGTCGCTCTCCTGTCCGACCCGTACAACGTCCCTGCCGACAATGACAACTGGGTGGCGGACGGGTCTAGGTCGGCGACAATCTGCACAACGGGAAGGTACCAGGTCGCGATAGCCAAGATCAATGGGGTGTTCTATTGTAGCTGCTACGCCCCACCAAGGTGGCCAATGGAAAAATTCAACCAGATGATCGACAGGCTATCGTCCGACCTAGTAGGTCGGAGCCCGTTCGTTATAGCGGGAGACTTTAATGCTTGGGCAGTGGAAAGGGGCAGCCGCTGCACCAATCAGAGGGAACAAGCTTTACTCGAGACACTTGCAAAACTCAACGCAGTACTTGTCAATGACGGAGCCAGTAGCACATTCCGTAGGAATGGGGCCGAGTCATGGATAGATGTAACGTTTGTCAGCCCCAGTCTGGTCTCGGCCCTGGACTGGAGGGTAGACGAGGGCTACACCCATAGTGATCACCTAGCAATTCGCTTCAAGATCAACTATGGTGTGCAGCGTCCGAGGGCGGGTGATCCCTGTCAGGTCCGTGGGTGGAAGACCAATCACTTCGACAGCGAAGTTTTCACAGCGGCCCTGGGACTGGAGGCCAACACCGACAGTCTAAGCGGGGATGCGCTGATAGCTGTCCTATCACGCGCGTACGATGCTACTATGCCGAGGAAAGCCCTGCCAATGGCAGACGCCCGGTATACTGGTGGAGTGCCGAAATTGCAGCCCTTCGATCAGCCTGCCTCAAGGCTAGACGTAGGCAGCCCTGTCGTCGTAAAATATGAGCTACTTAGTCGCCTATTTTTAAAGGGGGCGCTGGTACAACAAGGTGGTTATGAGGGCGCATATTTAAAAACTACGAATTTCAGTGAAACTTTGAACTGAAAGTTCGGTTCGTTGAATTACAAATCAAGTAAAACCGTTCACGTAAGGGCCTCGTGCCACAGCCCGATATGTGTAAAAACATGAACGTGAACCTTCTTACGAACGAGCGTGAGGTGATCCAAAGGTGGTGGCAGCACTACGAAGAGCACCTGAATGGCGATCAGGCAACGGCGGCGGTATGGTAATGAACCTGGGCACGCGCGCAGGACATACGACTTTCGGCTCCAAATCTTCAGGAAATCCAGGAGGAGATCGGCCGGCTGAAAAACAACAAAGTCCTGTAGTTGACCAACTACCAGGGAGCTGCTTAAACATGGTGGTGAGGCACTGACTACAGCGCTGCAGTGGGAGTTTGGGAGTATGAGGCTCTGCCGCAGGAGTGGATGGAAGGTGTCGTGTCTCCCATCTACAAAAGGGCGATAAGCTGGATTTAGTAACTACCGCGCAATCACATTGCTGAACGCCTCCTACAAGGTACTCTCCCAAATTTTATGCCGCCGACTAACACCAATTGCAAGAGAGTTCGTGGGGCAGTACCAGGCGGGATTTATGGGTGAACGCTCTACCACAGATCAGGTATTCGCCGTACGTCAAGTCTTGCAGAAATGCCAAGAATACAACCTGCCCACTAGATCTGTTCAAATTTCAAAAAGTTTCCTAAAATCGACCGGTCTACTGGTATTCACAACTCTTATGCTAAGATAGACTTCTGGTGAAAATTTCAGTTCAATTGGTTGAAATTTAGCTGCGCTTCAAATCGATTTAGTGTTTTTGGGATAATTTTTCTCCTAAAAAAATTATAACTCTAAATGCAAGAGTGAACTCAAAATTTTTGGCTGGGCCGCTGAACAAAATCATAAAGCTATTTTCAATTCATTATGTTATACACATTTTTCTGTTAACGCTTACTATATAATATAATTGTCTATATAATGTCGACATTCAGCAGGTTTTGTTTTGTCAGGGAGGTTTTTTATGACTGATTATGCTCAAATTTGGCTTAAACATTCTTTGCATATCAAAAAATAATGTGGCCAGTTTTTTCCCCTACGACTTCACTGCCCATGATCGCATATTTGTAACATTTGCATTTTGGTTGATTTTTTAAATCGTTTGTCAATCCTCCCCACAAACTCAATCATTTCCAGCTTACCACAGATAAGCAAGATAGTAAAGCCTATTTTTCTGTTGTGGGATTTGATACAGTAAACTGAGCTTTCTGAACGATTCACAGGCTTTTTACAAAATGAGCAAAAATGCGAGTGTTACAAATATGCGATCATGGGCAGTTCAGTGGCTTGTTAGAAATATCTAACAGAAAACAAAAAGTATCTTTAACTATTCTGTCCTATTTTTTTTACAAAAGTTATCCGACTCAATGTTTAAATAGAGTGTAAATGTAATCAGATATGTATCAGATCAGTACAACTTTGTCAAAAAGGCAAAACGTGGCGATTCGTAGGGCCCTTGTTAAGTCTTTTTTGAACGTCTTTTGTCCCTTCGAAACGCGCAGAGGGTTACGGCAAGGGGATGGCTGCTATTCAACATTGCTACGAATGCAGGGATTGACACGAGTGGTACGATTTTCACGAAGTTCGTCCTGTTATTTGGTTTCGCCGACGACATTGATATCATGGCACGTAACTCTGAGAGGATGGAGGAAGCCTACATCAGACTGAAAAGCGAAGCTAAACGAATTGGACTAGTCATCAACACGTCGAAGACGAAGTACGTGATAGGAAGAGGCTCCAGAGAGGTCAATGTAAACCACCCATCACGAGTTTCTATCGGTCTCTCGGTGATGAAATCGAGGTAGTTGAAGATTTCGTGTACTTGGGCTCACTAGTGACCCCCGATAACGATACCAGAGAGGAATTCGGAGACGTATCATGGCAGGAAATCGTACGTACTTTGGACTCCGCGAAACGATAAGATCGAATAGAGTTCGCCGCCGTACCAAACTGACTATCTACAAAACGTTAATTAGACCGGTAGTTCTCTACGAACACAAGACCTGGACAATGCTCGAAGAGGAGCAACGCGCACTGAAAGTTTTCGAAAGGAAAGATCTGCGTACCATCTATGGCGGGGTTCAGATAGCGGACGGTACGTGGAGGAGGCGAATGAACCACGACAACAGTAAAACCCTACCCCGATATGTGCGTCATCTGGATTTGGTTCTAAATGTAAACAACAGTGTTAATTAACTACTACCAAAAGATATTTTAGTTACACGATAAAGATTGTCGCTTCGGTGCCATTTGTTCTGCTGTCCCAAACATGTGTGGTACCAATCTGTCAAATCGTATGTATTTTTCCTTCATTGACGTTTAGCACCCTATCTTCGCCAGCAAAAGATGTTCCGAACAGCGACGACAGCGACAATCTTTATCTTGTAACTAAAATATCTTTTCTACCACATTTTTAAAGCATACATTTTTTTCGATATTTTATCAAAACCAAACACTCAATCATGCAATATAGTTGTGGTATGCTTGAGATACCAGCTTGATTATAGCGACTAGGAAAAGAATTTATTTTCAGTATATTCATTTATTTAGTCTACATCTAAACAAATAATACTGTATCAACAATTTGACGCCACAATACACGGTTCGAGGCCGCAACTCTCCATCCACGAATACGCCCCACGCTCGACAAGTCGTTTTGCACCTGGTCTGCCCATCTCGTTCGCTGCGCTCCACGCCGTCTCGTACATGCCGGATCGGAGGCGAACACCATCTTTGCAGGGTTGCTGTCCGGCATTCTTGCAACGTGTCCTGCCCATCGTACCCTTCCAGCTTTAGCTACCTTCTGAATACTGGGTTCGCCGTAGAGCTGGGCGAGCTCGTGATTCATTCTTCGCCGCCACACACCGTCTTCTTGCACACCGCCAAAGATGGTCCTAAGCACCCGTCTCTCGAATACTCCGAGTGCTTGCAAGTCCTCCTCGAGCATTGTCCATGTTTTATGTCCGTAGAGGACAACAGGTCTTATTAACGTCTTGTACATGACACATTTGGTGCGGTGGCGAATCTTTTTTGATCGCAGTTTCTTCTGAACCCCGCAGTAGGAACCCGGCTCTCCGCATGACACCTTCTAGTGCAATGTTGAACGACAGGCACGAAAGTCCATCACCTTGTCTTAGTCCCCGGCGCGATTCGAACGAACTGGAGTGTTCGCCCGAAATCTTCACACAGTTTTGCACACCATCCACCGTTGCTTTGATCAGTCTGGTAAGCTAAGCTGTTCTCGTCCATAATTTTCCATAGCTTTACGCGGTCTATACTGTCGTATGCCGCCTTTAAATCAACAAACAGATGGTGCGTTGGGACCTGGTATTCACGGCATTTTTATAGGATTTGCCGTACAGTAAAGATCTGGTCCGTTGTCGAGCAGCCGTCAACGAAGCCGGCTTGACTACTTCCCACGAACTCATTCACTAATGGTGACAGACGACGGAAGATGATCTGGGATAACACTTTGTAGGCGGCATTAAGGATGGTGATCGGTCGAAAGTTCTCATACTCCAGCTTGCCGCCTTTCTTGTAGATGGGGCATATAACCCTTCCTTCCACTCCTCCGGTAGCTGTTCAGTTTCCCAGATTCTGACTATCAATTTGTGCAGGCAAGTGGCTAGCTTTTCCGGGCCCATCTTGATGAGCTCAGCTCCGATACCATCCTTACCAGCTGCTTTATTGGTCTTTAGCTGTTGGATGGCATCCTTAACTTCCCTCAAGGGGCTGGTTGGCTTCCATAGCCCGCTGAACTGACGTAGTCATCTCCTCCGCTGCCTTGACTTTCACTTTCACTTCATTCAAATGTTTCTCGTAGTGCTGCTTCCACCTTTCGATCACCACACGTTCGTCCGTCAAGATGCTCCCATCCTTATCCCTGCACATTTCGGCTCGCGGCACGAAGCCTTTGCGGGATGCGTTGAGCTTCTGATAGAACTTGCGTGTTTCTTGAGAACAGCACAGCTGTTCCATCTCCTCGCACTCCGCCTCTTCCAGGCGGCGTTTCTTCTTCTGAAAAAGACGGGTCTGCTGTCTCAGCTTCCGTCTATAACGTTCCACGTTCTGCCGGGTACCTTGCTGCAGCGCAACTAGCTAAATCCTAGTTGTTCTATAAATAAATAAATAAATAAATAAATAAATAAATAAATAATAAACAAGCCGTTCCCATTACCCACTTTACCCCACCTGGTCGCTTTACCATCGTTACCCCTTCTCTCTGTGCAATATGTACAATGCTGCAGGAAATCAAGAAAAAAAAATTCAAAACGACTTATCTGCTTTTGTAAACAAAGATTCAAACGACGATTTGACGAATCTGATGGCTCTCCCACGCAAACTAACACCATCAACAGGTAGCGGAAACCTTCACCTACCTATTGGTGGTGTTGGTTTGCGTGGGAGAGCTATCAGATTCGTCAAATCGTCGTTTGAATCTTTGTTTAAAAAAGCAGATAAGTCGTTTTGAAAATTTTGTCTTGAAGTTTTTAATGCTACCCAATGCTATTTTAATTTCAACAGCACTTCTCAGAGCTGTTTGTACCTATTATTGATCCCGTTACATGTGCCTCCGTTTTACGTTGGACCCATTTGCAAAAGTAAAATTCCGCCAAGCGGTGGTGATCCTGCAAGCAGAGTGTGCCGCATTTGACAGGTCTCCTTCTCGTTTGGAACACATTTTCATATGGGAATGACAGATGAATTTTGTTCCAATTCTGACAGTATCGCCGCCACTCTTAATTAAATACACTCTGCCTGCAAGGACACCGTTCTGGAAAAAAAACCTTCAGAAGGTCTCGTTTCCACGTTGCTATACCTTGAGCATTAACAAAAAAGGATGGTAGAATCTTTGAATTATCCATTTCCTCTCAATAATTCTCCTCATATTGAATTGAGCAATCAGTTCGATTACTCATAATAAAATAAAGCAAAAGGGGTCTAGCTCTAGCCTAAGAGATTTGACTCATGCGACGAAGCAAATAATTTTGCCAATTGTGGTATCTGCGCTGTTGAGTTTTTAGCTTTTTTTTGTGTAACCTTCGGGGCCCAAGGTTTCATTTCAGATTGCCAGGAAGGGTAACTGCTGTATTTTGCTGGTATCCTTTAATGATTGTCATTATTAATAGACGAATCAAACATGCACTATTCAATTCGTTTCAAAGTTTTTAAACCTGTTTCTGTGGAAACAAACTTTGGGCAATTTTCCTCCATCGTTACCTATTTTCCTTTTCAATGCAATGAGCAGCAACAAAATTTTGAAAGCTGGTCTTCAAATTCTTACTTGCAACAAATAAAAAATTTTCGTAATAGAGGTTGCTGACGTTTAATCATCTTTCTGTATCAAGCGCATGGGAAGAATAGGATTTGTTTTCATCGGGAAACGTTTCCCGGTGAAAACAAATCCTATTATTTCTATGCACTTGAAAGAGAAAGGTGATTAAACGTCAGCAACCCTTATTGGTGACTTCATTGCCAAACACCGTTCATGTAAAAATGTTCTAAGCAATTCCAACGTTCAATTGAATTTGAAGATTGTTCTGCGAGATATTCATTCATTTATTTAGCTTCTATATATTGCGCTTTTGGCAGTTTATAAGAGTTTTGCGAGATTTTTTTCTCACAGTAATCTTTTTCTCACACTCAATACACTCAAAAAAATTTGATTTTCCGAGTATAATATTTGTGTGTGAGTGCTCAATCTGAAAACAAATAGACGTCAAATCATGGCGGGAATCGATTTAGTGTACACGCTTACATGTGACTAACGAGTAAGTGTGTGTGTGAAAAAGAAGCGGGCAAATCACAATCTACACATAACTCTTCAAATTGGTGAAATCGGCAATATCTAAACAGATATTATTTGTGCAGCTAAAAACCGAATTTTTGAACTCGCGAAAATCAATGTTTCTCCTATTAGTCGCAAGTTTTATTACTGCACATCTGGTGCGCTGTATAGCGCATCTGGTTGCAAACAATATGTACTACATGCGCAATGATGCGCTATAAGTTGAACGTGAATAAAATCAGTTTTCGCGAGATCGAAATGGATCAATCAAGGTATCTCATTTAGCACCCACCGCATCAAAACAACGGCGGCACTGTATACGCATAATTTCTATTCATGTGCTTTTGACAGAACATGTCTACGGTGGCACGATCTGTTCATTTCATAGCGGCGGTTTTTGCGGTCCATTTTATTTTCAATTGGAACCATAATAACAATGAATCAACAATTTGACACCACAATAGTAGCAATAGTGAAATGCAGGTGCTAGGAGATCCATTGTTGGTTAATTTACCATTCACATAATAATTTTATCTCATGAAATGCCCGTTATGTGTATACAAAACTATGTTGATTAACTTAAGCGTGCAAACTAACCACCCGCTCAGAGTCTTCGTGCGGTTCGTGTTGCCTTCCACGGCCGGTAAATAGAATGGAACAGTTCAAGTCTTGTCAACACGGTCGTCGGTCGGGCGTGCGGTTCGCGTTGTTTGTAACTATTTCGTGATAGTTTTGAAGAAAAACAGAAATAACAGTTACATCAGCTGAATATTGACTGTTTTTTCTTCTTTAGTAGTGTTGAATTGAATTTATCGCGCAAGTGACGGTAGTTGCGGTCGTGTGGTGGGCTTTTTTTTCAGTGAATTGGGGCTTATTGAATTTATATGTGCACTTCGTTTTGCTGCGGAGTGAAGAAATGAGAAGAAAGTGTTATTTAAATCCTAAATCAGGATTTCACAAAGTGAAAGTGAAAGAAGATTAGTAAGGCTAATTTTTATTTCAGTGGTTTAGCAGTATGGTGTGATTGTACCGCACGGCATACAAAAAACAAGGCAGGCTCATCACGTATGTAAACATTCAGTTTGAATGTAAACATGTGACGTCACTGCTATCTTCGCACAAGCTGGACCGAGACGATGCTCTACGGTCGCAGCATGCTTACTTTTGTACTCCAACTTGTGGCGATAAAACATGCGTCACATTCGAAGTGTCATTTTTCTAACGAGCCTACCTTGTTTTCTGTATACCGTGATTGTACCGTATGGTACCACATGTATTACTGCATGATGAAGACCTGTGCGCCGCTGCGTCATGCCGCCGCCGCAGCCGGTGATTTTCTCACGTCGCCGCCGCCGTCGAAAATTAATCGGCGAGCCGCCGCATGAATATTTTTCACCATGCCGATGGCTATTGAACGAGTTTACACCAGTAAGTTAACGAGTTTCGTACTGAACATATTCTCATATTCTTCTTCTTCATTGGTGTTGTCTTATGACAAGTAATTTAGTTTGGAAACTCGAAAATATTCTTTTTTTAAGGAACTCCATTTCAAAATACTTCAAATTTTAGTAATTCCGTCGAGAATATAGAAGCCCATCGAGAAATCCGCCCGAAGTTATTTCAAGAATTTATTTAAAAAAAATCTTATTCGAAACAGGAAATTCTTTTCGAATTTCTCCTAGAAATACTTCAATTCTTTCAGATTTTTTTCGGTAACTTTTCCATGATGTCCAATGGTAAATGAATCAGAAATTTCGTCAAAATTCCCCGCTCGCGGAAAACCGAATATAAGGTATTTTATGAGACGTTTCGCGGCGGCCCGATTACATGTAATTTAATGTTTTGTTTTGGTATGATTCTGCGTGAACATCTCGTTATGTCCAAACACAAAATAATTTTTCTAACTTTTCATTTGTTTTTATAATGTTTTCTTCAGCATTTTATGCTAAGAATGCAATAGTATGAATAATCTAGCAACACATATTGGAAATGGTATGAAAAGCTTTGTTCTTAAGCTCTAGAAACCAAAAAGAAAAACTAGGTAGAATTGATGATCCGACCCATTGGAATGTTCAGCGTGAATTAACCAAACAAACGGGCTCCCACTATTTGTCAAAGTAGATAAGCACGAGAGAAACAGCTGCTTCGATCTGTCTCATAAAATGCCTTATAATTTACAGAGGAGTTTTCATGTGGATTCCAGAAGATTTTTTAAGGAGTGTTAAGGGAAATTTCCGAAGGTATTACTGACAATTTCGAAAACGATTTTCCAGGTGGATTCTTGGACGAATGTTTCGGAAACTAAGTGGAGGTATTTTCTGGAGAAATTCGCAATAGAATTTCCGTAAGCATTCCCAGAAAAAAAAATCTGGATAAATTTCCGGACGTGGAAATTCTATGTGACATTCAAAAGGAGTTTTGTGGAAATTCTCGAAGTGATTCATGAAGAGTACTTGGAGGAACTCCAATGAGAATTTCAGAAAAAAATCCCTGAGAAAAACTCTTCAGTGTTTTATTACTGATTAACCTTTAACAATAATAAATGGCATTATTGAAAGCAAGTTTTCAAAAACATTTCATTTTTATTTCATTCGTAATCTAAAAACATGTGTTTTAGTTTACATGTTGTACTTTATAAAATTTTAATTAAAAAAAAACAACCTGAGAATCGAACTTAGGTCTGCAAATTGTAAGACCTTTCCGTCAACGCTCAACTGTTTCCACTTTTTGAAACAAATATCGCTCAAAGTAACATGTTTTGAGTATTGACAATACAAACATATGGTATCGAACTCATTGTGGTGTGTATACACTATTTCTTAGTTTTCATACCACGTGATATGACAAAAAAAAGTTTGCTGTTGCATTTTGAAGCTGCCTTGAAGAACTACCTATGCGGTATGGTTTCGTATGTTTGCATCCTACCATGGTTTGAATCCAAAGAAAAAATCTATCACTTCAAGACAAAATTTTCAAAACGACTTATCTGCTTTTGTAAACAAAGATTCAAACGACGATTTAACGAATCTGATAGCTCTCCCACGGCACCAAATTCGTCGCTTCTTTTTGTCAACATGCGTGCTCACTGCTGAAAAAGATCACAAAAATAATAAACATTACTACTACTACTACATACTATGCTATAGCATTCCTCTCCTTTCCCAACTGACTATAAGGACTTGACCGGCGCCGTTATGACAATACAAGTTGCCAGAATCAGTGGTGTAGCCAGATAAATGGTCAGGGGGTGGGGTTTTTTGGTTTCTGAATTGCATTTGATGTAACGATTTCAATGTTTCATCTGTGTTACTGTTACTGGTAATAAACTCTATTCAGTTTTTATTCTGACAGACTTTGCGTCCCGCATCCCCAAATACAATGATTCATTGCGTTTTCTGGCAAGTGAAACATTGAGCGCAATGAATCATTTACCAATATATACACGAATGGCTAGACACAACCGATATAGTGCAATATTATCGCTGTTTTATTGGAATGCTTTACTTAAATGGATCATTTCCTTGGTCATTTAATATTTGTTGTTTTAAAACAACATTGTACATTTAAGGGTTAAAACAACCATTTAGAGCATGGCCGATGGGAATTCCATCAGTGTTGCGTTTGTTTACACGGTCTACATGCGTAACCAGAGGTCTATTAGCCCGTTTAAAATTTTGAACAAGCTATTCTTGTATTTTAATAGAATGTATTTTTATCATGTGTTCAAAACTTTGCAAGAAATCTCTGAAGGAATCCTTTAAGATTTCAATCGTAAATGAAGATTTACCAGACTGTTTCAAGTATGGTACATATTCCTATGTGTGATAGATTTCCTCAGGAAATGAATGGGACAAGTATATATATATTCAAATATGATACATAGTATTTTAAGGTCCACAAAAAACATGTATCATATTTGAAACTTATCGAAAGACCTTTGATTACGGGTGTACGCCTTAAGATCTCACTCCCGAGATTTCTCGCTTAACTTTTCAAAAGGACCTAAGTAACATTTTTTTCATGAATTAATTCGATTAGCGCGATCAACAGAACAACATTAAAGCTATATTAATTGCTGTATTAAAATTAATTCATGAAAAAAATGTTACTTAGGTCCTTTTGAAAAGTTAAGCGAGATTTCTTGGATATCGCAGAACATATGCTGTGGTCATATTCTATAACAAGGACCGTAAAGAGATTGTACCACTTTTGAAACAAGTCGATAGAACTTTGATTATGCATGTTGACTTTAAACCTCACTCCATATATTTCTAGAATAGTGCAGGATATATGTAGTGATCCCATTTTATACTAAAATCCACAAAGAGCGTGTACCTCTTTTGAAACTTCGATTCTAGTCGATAGAACTTTGGTTACACGTGTGGACCTGAGGTCTTTCTCCACAGATTTCTTGTAAAACTGAGACCTTACTCCAGAGATTTTTGTTCAACTCTGAGGATACGAGTATATAAAAGTATAATATTGCAATTAAATTGGAGCGAGCTTAAAATCTGTTGAATTGACTCAAGTAACACATTTCTATCAAATCTGATTACAGTTCTACCACATTTTAAAGCATACATTTTTTCGATATTTTATCAAACCAAACACTCAATCATGCAATATAGTTGTGGTATGCTTGAGATACCAGCTTGATTATAGCGACTAGGAAAAGAATTTATTTTCAGTATATTCATTTATTTAGTCTACATTAAACAAATAATACCGTATCAACAATTTGACGCACAATACACGGTTCGAGGCCGCAACTCTCCATCCACGAATACGCCCCACGCTCGACAAGCGTTTTGTACCTGGTCTGCCCATCTCGTTCGCTGCGCTCCAGCGTCTCCTGTACATGCCGGATCGGAGGCGACACATCTTTGCAGGGTTGCTGTCCGGTATTCTGCAACGTGTCCTGCCCATCGTACCCTTCCAGCTTTAGCTACCTTCTGAATACTGGGTTCGCGTTGAGCTGGGTGAGCTCGTGGTTCATTCTTCGCCACACACCGTCTTCTTTGCACACCGCCAAAGATGGTCCTAAGCACCCGTCTCGAATACCTGAGTGCTTGCAAGTCCTCCTCGAGCATTGTCCATGTTTTTGTCCGTAGAGAAACAGGTCTTATTAACGTCTTGCATGACACATTTGGTGCGGTGGCGACTTTTTGATCGCAGTTTCTTGAACCCGCAGTAGGAACCCGGCTCTCCGCATGACACCTTCTAATGCAATGTTGAACGACAGGCACGAAAGTCCATCACTTGTTAGTCCCGGCGCGATTCGAACGAACTGGAGTGTTCGCCCGAAATCTTCACAGTTTTGCACACCATCCACTGCTTTGATCAGTCTGGTGTTTCTCAGTCCCAGGGAAGCTGTTTTCGTCCATAATTTTCCATAGCTTTACGCGGTCTATACTGTCGATGCCGCCTTTAAATCAACAAACAGATGGTGCGTTGGGACCTGGTATTCACGGCATTTTTATAGGATTTGCCGCACAGTAAAGATCTGGTCCGTCGAGCAGCCGTCAACGAAGCGGCTTGACTACTTCCCACGAACTCATTCACTAATGGTGACAGACGACGGAAGATGATCTGGGATAACACTTGTAGGCGGCATTAAGGATGGTGATCGGTCGAAAGCTCTACTCCAGCTCTGCCGCCTTTCTTGTAGATGGGGCATATAACCCTTCCTTCCACTCTCCGGTAGCTGCAGTTTCGATTCTGACTATCAATTTGCAGGCAAAAGTGGCTAGCCTGGCCCATCTTGATGAGCTTCAGCTCCGATACCATCCTTACCAGCTGCTTTTATTGGTCTTTAGCCGTTGGATGGCATCCTTAACTTCCCCAAGGGGCTGGTTGGCTTCATAGCCCGCTGAACTGACGTAGTCATCTCCTCCGCTGCCTTGACTTTCACTTTCACTTCATTCAAATGTTTCTCGTAGTGCTGCTTCCACCTTTCGATCACCACACGTTCGTCCGTCAAGATGCTCCCATCCTTATCCCTGCACATTTCGGCTCGCGGCACGAAGCCTTTGCGGGATGCGTTGAGCTTCTGATAGAACTTGGTAGTTCTTGAGAACAGCACATGTTCCATCTCTCGCACTCCGCCTCTTCCAGGCGGCGTTTCTTCTTCTGAAAAGACGGGTCTGTTGTCTCAGCTTCCGTCTATAACGTTCCACGTTCTGCCGGGTACCTGTTGCAGCGCAACTAGCCAACTTAGTTGTTCTATAAAAATAAATAAATAAATAAATAAATAAATAAATAACAAGCCGTTCATTACCCACTTTCTACCTGGTCGCTTTACCATCGTTACCCCTTCTCTCTGTGCAATATGTACAATGTGCAGGAAATCAAGGGAATTAAACGACTTATTCGTGAACAAGATTAACGAGATTTGACGATGGCTCTCCCACGCAAACCAACAATCAACAGGTAGCGGCTCTCACCTACCCATGGTGTTGGTTTGCGTGGAGAGCTATCAGATCGTCAAATCGTCGTTTGAATCTTTGTTTTAAAAAAGCAGATAAGTCGTTTTGAAAATTTTGTCTTGAAGTTTTAATGCTACCAATGTATTTTAATTTCAAAGCACTTCTAGAGCTGTTTGTACCTATTATTGATCCGTTACATGTGCTCCGTTTTACGTTGGACCCATTTAAAGTAAAATTCCGCCAAGCGGTGGTGATCCTGCAAGCAGGTGTGCCGCATTTGACAGGTCTCCTCGTTTGGAACACATTTCATATGGGAAGACAGATGAATTTTTTCCAATTCTGACAGTATCGCCGCCACTCTAATTAAATACACTCTGCCTGAGACACCGTTCTGGAAAAAACCTTCAGAAGGTCTCGTTTCATCGTTATACCTTGAGCATTAACAAAAAGGATGGTAGAATCTTTGAATTATCCATTTCCTCTCAATAATTCTCCTCATATTGAATTGAGCAATCAGTTCGATTACTCATAATAAAATAAAGCAAAGGGGTCTAGCTCTAGCCTAAGAGATTTGACTCATGCGACGAAGCAAATAATTTTGCCATGTGGTATCTGCGCTGTTGAGTTTTTAGCTTTTTTTTGTGTAACCTTCGCCCAAGGTTTCATTTCAGATTGCCAGGAAGGGTAACTTGTATTTTGCTGGTATCCTTTAATGATTGTCATTATTAATAGACGAATCAAAATGCACTATTCAATTCGTTTCAAAGTTTTTAAACCTGTTTCTGTGGAAACAAACTTAATCGTACTATTCTTTCTCTGCAGCACACTACACAAATTCAAATAAAAATTTTCAGAGAGGTTGCTTTGACTTTAATCATCTTTCTGATCGACGATGAAGAATAGGATTTGCATCGGAAACGTTCCGGTGAAACAAATCCATTATTTCTATGCACTTGAAAGAGAAAGGTGATTAAACGTCAGCAACCCTTATTGACTTCATTGCCAAACACCGTTCATGTAAAATGTTCTAAGCAATCGTTCAATTGAATTTGAAGATTGTTCTGCGAGATATTCATTTATTTAGCTTCATATATTGCGCTTTTGGCAGTTTATAAGAGTTTTGCGAGATTTTTTTCACAGTAATATTTTCTCACACTCAACATCAAAAATTTGATTTTCCGAGTATAATATTTGTGTGAGTGCTCAATCTGAAAACAAATAGACGTCAAATCATGGCGGAATCGATTTAGTGTACACGCTTACATGTGACTAACGAGTAATGTGTGTGTGTGAAAAAGAAGGGAAATCAAATCTACACAAACTCTTCAAATTGGTGGAATCAAATATTCAACAGATATTATTTGTGCAGCTAAAACCGAATTTTGAACTCGAAATCAATGTTTCTCCTATTAGCTGCAAGTTTTATTAGCACATCTGGTGCGCTGTATAGCGCATCTGGTTAAACAATATACCTATGCGCAATGATGCGCTATAAGTGAACGTGAATAAAATCAGTTTCGCGAGATCGAAATGGATCACATAGGTATCTATTTAGCACCACCGCATCAAACAACGGCGGCATGTATACGCATAATTTCTATTCATGTGCTTTTGAAGAACATGTTCACGGTGGCACGATCTGTTCATTTCATAGCGGCGGTTTTTGCGGTCCATTATAATTTCAATTGGAACCATAATAACAATGAATCAACAATTTGACACCACAATAGTAGCAATAGTGAAATGCAGGTGCTAGGAGATCCATTGTTGGTTAATTTACCATTCACATAATAATTTTATCTCATGAAATGCCGTTATGTGTATACAAAACTATGTTGATTAACTTAAGCGTGCAACCAACCACCCAGAGTCTTCGTGCGGTTCGTGTTGCCTTCCACGGCCGGTAAATAGTGGAACAGTTCAAGCTGTCAACACGGTCGTCGTCGGGCGTGCGGTTCGCGTTGTTTGTAACTTCGTGATAGTTTTGAAGAAAAACAGAAATAACAGTTACATCAGCTGAATATTGACTGTTTTTTCTTTAGTAGTGTTGAATTGAATTTATCGCGCAAGTGACGGTAGTTGCGGTCGTGTGGTGTTTTTTCAGTGAATTGGGGCTTATTGAATTTATATGTGCAATTCTGTTTGCGGAGTGAAGAAATGAGAAGAAAGTGTTATTTAAACTTAAATCAGGATTTCACAAAGTGAAAGTGAAAGAAGATTAGTAAGGCTAATTTTTATTTCAGTGGTTTAGGTAGTGTATTATACAGGCATACAAAAACAAGGCAGGCTCATCACGATGTAAACATTCAGTTTGAATGTAAACATGTGACGTCACTGTTACTTCGCACAAGCTGGACCGAGACGATGCTCTACACGCATGCTTACTTTTGTACTCCAACTGTGGCGATAAAACATGCGTCACATTCGAAGTGTCATTTTCTAACGAGCCTCCTTGTTTTCTGTATACCGTGATTGTACCGTATGGTACCACATGTATTACTGCATGATGAAGACCTGTGCGCCGCTTGTCATGCCGCCGCCGCAGCCGGTGATTTTCTACGTCGCCGCCGCCGTCGAAAATTAATCGGCGACGCCGCATGAATATTTTTCACCATGCCGATGGCTATTGAACGAGTTTACACCAGTAAGTTAACGAGTTTCGTACTGAACATATTCCTTATTCTTCTTCTTCATTGGTGTTGTCTTAGACAAGTAATTTAGTTTGGAAACTCGAAAATATTCTTTTTAAGGAACCCATTTCAAAATACTTCAAATTTTAGTAATTCCGTCGAGAATATAGAAGCCCATCGAGAAATCCGCGAAGTTATTTCAAGAATTTATTTAAAAAATCTTATTCGAAACAGGAAATTCTTTTCGAATTTCTCCTAGAAATACTTCAATCTTCTTCAGATTTTTTCGGAACTTTTCCATGATGTCCAATGGAATGAATCAGAAATTTCGTCAAAATTCCTGCTCGCGGAAAACCGAATATAAGGTATTTTATGAGACGTTTCGGCGGGCCGATTACATGTAATTTAATGTTTTGTTTTGGTATGATTCTGCGTGAAATCTCGTTATGTCCAACACAAAATAATTTTTCTAACTTTTCATTTGTTTTTATAATGTTTTCTTCAGCATTTTATGCTAAGAATGCAATAGTATGAATAATTCAGCAACACATATTGGAAATGGTAAGAAAAGCTTTGTTCTTAAGCTCTAGAAACCAAAAAGAAAAACTAGGTAGAATTGATGATCCAAATTGTCGCTTCGGTTCCCTTTGTTCTGCTGTCCGGAACATGTTGGGTACCAAGCTGTCAAATCGTATGGATTTTCCTTCTTTGACATTTAGCTCCTTTATCCTTGCCAGCAAAAGATGTTCCGGACAGCGACGACAGCGACAATCTTTATCTGGTAACTAAAATATCTTTTGTGTGCTTCGTTGGTTTTGAAAAAGCGTGTGCGATAAATAAAATCCAATGGTTCGTGGATTCGGGCGCATCGGAACACATAGTGAACAATCGGGAACTGTTTGTACATCTCCGTCGGTTGAAGCAACCAATCGAAATTGCTGTTGTGAAGAACGGTGAAAGTGTCGTCGCCAAGTATTCGGGAACTATCGTCGTAAATTCCGTCGTCGATAAGAAGAAGATAGAGTGTCAAGTTAAGGATGTGCTCTACATGCCTGAAGCACGGTGCAACTTGTTTTCAGTAAGAAAGGTTGAAGTTGCGGGAATGTCGGTCGTTATTAAAAACGGAACCGAAAAAATCATAAATGATTCAAAAGTGATTGCGGTTGGTAAGCGTGTTGTATGAACTAGATTTTTATGCGGTTGACAAGTTGACCAATGCGTCGTCGTTGTACTCGTGCGGTGAGATTCGTGAATGTGACGAATTGTTGCATCGTCGATATGTCGCGAGTTCTCGAGTTGGTTAATACCGACTGTAGCCAAACCTGGCGAAAGATCGACGAGCACGGCCAACAGCAACAGCAGCAACCACACCAACAGCACCAGAGCAACGCGCGTGACGATACCAACAACGACGGGGGTAACAACGGGGACGTTTTCGAAGAACTTCCACGATACTTATTCGTTGTTTGCGATTGAAAGGTACACCGAATTTAGTTCTATACACTTTCTTGTGTCGAGGTTTATTCGATCGATATCGAAATCTAACTTCAGCTGCAAGCTCAACTCAGTTCTCCTATATATATCTATCTGCTAGGCAAAACAACGATCGGCTAGGTACCGATTCAATTAATGAGAAATTACGTTTTCTAAAGCTGAATTCTCTTGAGTGTTGTTCGGGCTCAAAAAGTGTTATAAACTGAGTTACAAGGGATTGATATTTATGTTGGCTGTATAGGGTTCTAAATTATAATTATACATACGGATTTCAATTTGAATTCAAATGTTGCAACAATCACCAACATGCCGGGCCCCGTTGAAAGGCCAATTTCAACAAATACCAGGCGTATCTATGCTACACGGGTAGTGGCTTCTTGAGATGTATCGATGGGGAGCGGACAGACTTCGGTGATTGCCCGTCGATATTGGCCATAGGCAGTTCGAACCTGTACTACCCGGACACGTCCGTCCATACCGGGGAACACCTGTTGCACCCGACCGAGGTTCCATCTCATTGGCGGGGCATTATCGTCCTTAAGCAGCACGAGCGTTCCAACTTCAACATCCGGATGGGTTGTTGGCCACTTTTTACGGTCCTGGAGTTGGGCCACGTAATCTCGTGACCATGCTTTCCAGAAATGCTGGAGACCTCTTTGCATTTTCTGGAACGAATCAAGGCGATTAATTGGGGTGTTAGACAAATCGGGCTCGGGGAGGGAACAAAGTGGTTCTCCCACGAGCAAATGGCCTGGAGTAAGGGCAACAACATCTGCTGGGTCCGACGACATCGGACAGAGTGGACGGGAATTCATTATACCCTCGATCTGGATGATCAAGGTGTGGAAGTCATCAGTGTTGATTACCGTGTCCTTCATCACACGATACAGGTGATACTTGAAGGTCTTTACGGAAGCCTCCCAAAGGCCCCCAAAGTGAGGCGAACGAGCGGGATTGAAATGGAAGGTGATTCCCGTTTCTGCGCAGAAGTTTTGTAGTCCAAGCGATTTGTGCATTGCGTCGAACTGGTTTAGATTTTCCTCGAGCATACGGTTTGCTCCGACAAACGTACGCGCATTGTCGCAGTAGATATCGGATACACGACCACGACGTCCGACGAGACGTTTTAGCACGTTGATGAATGCGTTGGACGTCAGATTGTACACCATGTCGATGTGTACCGCTTTCGACGACATACATACGAAAATAGCGACGTGTATCTTTACCGACGGACCGCGACGATTCGGAAACGAAACGGAAAATGACCCGCAACAATCGACGCCACTGCGGGCAAACGCGCGCGACGGCGTGATACGAACAGCTGGTAGTGGTCCCATAATTTGGCCAATGCTTCGGGGTCTGCATCGGAAGCATGTGATACACTCTCGAACAACTTTCTTTGCGAGGTCACGACCTCGTATTGGCCAGTAGCGCTGCATTCGCAAATGAGTGCTTCTCACGATAAGGATTATGAGGTGTGCCTTTGAGGATGTTTTGTGGATGAGTGGATGTTTTGTGTCGAACGGAACATTGAGCTGTTGTAGTCGACCGGTGATTCGAAGCAACCCATCTGCGTCCACGAACGGGTGTAGTGATTTCAATTGAGACTTGAATGAAAAACTTTTGCTGCAAGCACCCTTGTGCTTCTTAAGAAACTCGATTTCTTGCGAAAAATAGATCCATTGCGTTTGCTTGATCAGGAGTTTTAAAGATTGGTCCAGCTCGGTCGCTGAAATTGGACCCAGTTGCCGAATTTGAGGTGGCTTGGAACAACAATTTTTGTAGAATCGCAGTAACCAGGCAACCTTGCGTTGTAAATGCAGGGCTGGTAGCAAGTCACTTTTTAGTGACTTGGTCACTATTTTGAGCCTAGTCACTAAAAAGTCACTATTTGCATCCAAAAGTCACTAAAGTCACTATTTTTCGGAAAATGGTCACTAAAGTCACTATTTTCGCACCACCGTTTGTAAAAAAAAGTTCAAAATAAAAATCATTTGTACCTACCATTATCATCAACCAAATCAAATGTAAATCTGTTAGCAAAATATATAATGTTTGAAAAATTGCTCCAAGGCCGTCTTATGAAAGGCAGAGTGGGTTCGAACCATGGACTTCGGGATCGAGAGACACACAGACAGACCACACAGCGAAGATTGGGCATACGTTTAGGCAACGTCGTATATAAAGCGCAGGATTGTTACGACCGGATTTCGTGATTTCTGCGGTTTTTTGCTATTCTTGCGGATTTGATACGGATTTACATAACGGTCAAGGCTTCGTGCGGATTAAGTTTTGGGTGGAAATTTAATAAATAAGGAGCGTAGGGTTTTGTTTTCGATAGCAAAATGTCGTTGAGAAGGGACTCAAGTCTATGCTTACCCAATTTTTTGGATATTTCCAAGCCATTATTGAATGCATTATACTTTTGAGAACTCGTTTAACAAGCATTATAAAGGTGAGAACTTCACTTGTTGTCATTTTTATCGTTTCTGAATATCCATTTTTTGTCACGTCAATTTTGACATAATTCCGAGATATTTCTTGGTTTCTGATTGATTAACCCCTCTACGACGAATCACACAGCATGATATTGTCGGCGTAGCACCACATTATAATTCTATAGAATTCGGACATCGGGACTTCCGAACCGAATTTTCTTCCGAAGTTTTATCTGTCAAACTAATTGATGCGTTGTTTAGCGCATCTTTAGGTGAATCCAGCGCACTACTTCCTAAGTTAGGTAAAAAGCTTCCTAACTTTGTTTCTCTTAGAAGAACTTTCACCATAATTTCTGTAGCGATGACCGCATAAATCATTATGTAAAATTTCGTAAAAATTTCGCCTTGAATTTGGGAAATAAATTTCGGAAGGTTTTTCTTAGGAATTCACCAAACAATATCTACAGGAATTCTCAAAAAGCTTTCTACCGGAATTCATGAAAAAATCCGCTTGTATTTGAAGGAGATTTTTTTATCAGGGATTCGCGGAGAAGTTTATATAGTAATTGACGTGCAGTTTCCGCGGAAATTCCTGAAAGACAGTAGGAATGTCTACAAAATATTCTGCCTCGAATATATGGTATCAGGGATATGGTGCGGCATGAAACTCTTTGCGTGCAGCACGCGTTGTTATGAGCGAGCCCTTTCAGATCGCGAGAGGCAAGTAAGTGCGGATCGTGCTCGGAGCTCTCAAAGAGTCATGCACAGAGCAGCACTCTAACTGCACTGTTTCAGTTTTGCTTCGTCATGGTTTTCGAGATCTAAACGGTGATTATTACACGCTTTGGTGTTCTATAGAAAGATGGTTGATCGGCGCATTATTTGTTCGACATTTCGCAATATGAATAAAAAAGATAAGGAAATACCTCCTGCTTTAAAAAAAAAACCACGTTCACTACTTTAATTCCAAAAACCATATATAAAAATTTGCCTCTAAAGCAACCCCAATGTATTTTATGATTATTCATCTTGTGTATCCGCTATTTCACCATGGCTCATTTTGACGGTTACTACAAGTAGTTACTGTGCGAAAAAAAATCATTGAGAAAATAATCTACTGGCTATTGAAACACATTTGTTCCAAATGGAAGAGATTTAATATTTGCCGTCCATTATTTGATGGGCATTTAACATGATTTCAATTTTGTAGATGAATTCCAAATGCACAATGTGCACTACCCGTGCTACCCGAAAGGGTAGTGCAGCCTTTGACTCGCACGCAGCAGCGAGAGCCCGCGCACATTCGGCTCTTTAGCTCGTAAAATTTGGGAGACGCGCTCCCGAAGGTAGGTGCTGCACGAACATTTTTCGCACCGCTCTGAGTATTTAGTCAATCCCTGTATGGTATGAAAGAATTTCTGGAAGTTTTTGTACTGACATTTGCCATCGGATTTCTGTTGGAATTTCCGTTTGAACTCCTGGAGAAAGATTTCACAAGGATTGAAGTATTTTCGGCACAATTTCTGAAAAAAAAATCCTAAAAATTATCACTAGGTTTTCCACATAAAATCAACTACCGCTGAAATTTCTGAAAAAAATCAGAGTTTTCCAAAGCAATTTCTGCATCAAATTCAAGATTTTAGATCACATTTTACGAAACTTGAAACTTAGGATTCATTAATTCGGTAACATTCATGTTATATATAAGCTAATGTTTTTAATGAAACCGAGATCAGGGTTTCGAAAAAAAACAAAGGCAAATGGATTCTATATGTATTTAAATTTGTTTCAATTAAAAATGTTATTTTTAATTATTAAAAATCGTATTTTAAAATTGTCATCATAATTTTGGATTTTTAAGTTTTTTAACATGTTTTCCTTATAAAGATTCATAAGCTTTGTCATTCCAAATAATTCTCTGACTAGTAATTGATTAGATCATTTTATTTCTTTTTTGCCGAAAAACCATATTAATTTTTCAACGTGCCAAAACGAATGCTCACACGTTAGCGAAAGCCCAATCCAAAACATCCTTCTAGCACTTTTTCATACTGTCTTGCAGCTGAATCATCTATACACGCAAAAAAAAGCGTTCATGAATTCGTGAAGTAACGAGTTCACGGTGTATTTTTTCGTGAACAACAGTCATGGATTCGGGAATACAGTCATGTTTTCTGGAACGTTCTGGAAAACGTGACTGTTGTTCCCGAATCCATGAAATAAATCACGGTGTATTTTTGCTAGTTCACGAATTCGGGAACGCTTTTTTTTGCGTGTATATGGTGAAACTTTTGGGAATATATTTTAAGGAGACAATATTTTTTGATCGATAGTAAAAGATAGCGCAAAATTTGTTATACTTCATTCTGCCTTTTGTTAAATTCCTCAGGCGCAGCAGACACGGTTCGCTTCAGATCGACCGGACAATATCTTTCCCGGAATCGCGTGATTGCAGAAGAAAGAATAGCCAAACCAACAAATAGTTTTCACAACGGACTCTCTATATTTACGGACTAGTACGGACTGAATGTAAACATAAACAAATACATTACAAATATATATCATCACTTATGATTTGTCAGTTTCAATTACACACACGTTTAACGCTACTCACATTCAATAAAGTTTACACTACTGCGTCATTGTCGTCTTTACCAGGGGGCTGTCACTACCTTATTTCAACACTCCTCCTTAGTGAAGCCACCACTCTTATGTATTATCTGTGCCTCTCATTTTTCTACTCCTCCTATCTCGGAGCTAATCAAATTCTATTGTTTTAGGTAGTACAAACCTCCTTCTTTTTCCCCCACAGCAATCACGTTACTACCATCCATGATCCGACAATCATCAGGTCCAAAAACAACACTATAGCCTTCGTCAGTCATCCGGCTAACCGACAACACACATCCGGATAACCCAGGGACATACAGCAACTCCTTCAGCTTGATTTCGACGAATTCTCCTCTCATTCCACGACCTACAATTCTCCCACGACCATTAGCCGTTGCCATAACTGTTTTTCCGTCTGCTAACAGTATATTCTCTTTCCCCAGTGTTCTGCTCATCAGACTTTCTGCTGAATTCGTCATATGCTCCGTACAACCTGTATCGATGACCCATCTTTCCTTGCGAACTATTTTCCTTTCAGTTGTTGTCGTGAAACACACTCCACGGCTGCTACTTCCGCTACCTGAATTCTGGTACACTGCAGAGTTCATCGTCACGCCATTGCCTCGCTCTTTTGCTCCATCTTCTTTGTTCCTATGCAAAACAGGGCAATACCACTGGATATGACCTTCCTGATTACAATGGTAACATATTCTCAATTTCCTCCGGTCAGCTATCCACAGAAGATTTCATAGCCTTTTCGCTTTCATCCACCCGACTTTCATCCTTCCTTCGCCATTCATCCAGTAGTTTGCCTTTGACGTAGTCCAACTTCAAGTCTTCTTCGGGGCGACCTTCAAAGCAGTAACAAGCGGGTTGTACGATTCCGGAAGGCTGGACAACAGAATCGCAACAACCAGATGCTCCTTCAACGCCTCTCCCATTCTAGCCAAGCGATGCACTAACTCCGAAGCCTCCACCAAATGATTAGACATGTTTCCACTCTCATTCAGGCGCATTGAGCAAAGTTTCCGCAAAACATGAATTTTGTTAGACAAAGATCCACGCTCGTGATAACTTTTAAGTTTATCCCACATTTCCTTGGCAGTAGCAGTATCCATGATGTGACTCAACTGGCTGTCCTCCAACGACAATCCAATGATTGCTCGGGCTTTCTCGTCTTTTCTCGTCCATGCTGATGTAATATCAGTCGATTCCGGCTTAGAGTCTTTCACAGTCGTCCATAAATCATCCTTCATTAACATTAGCTCCATCCGAAATCTCCATGTTGCCCAGTTGGAATCATTTAACCGATCAAAAGTAACCTTTGCTTCCGTCATTCTTAATCTTTTGAAATTCAATCTATCGTCAAACAAAAAACACTTTCTGGACCACTGTGACCACAATTACACTCTTCAGTTTAAGTCTGTCTACAGTTCAGTTCAACATACTCAATACATTCTTATCGGTGTCCAATATACACACAACAAACACAAAGTAACGGTGGCAAAGCTTCAACACAACAATGGCGAAAAATCACTCCTCCTCGAACAAAGTTCATCAATCCTTTCCACTATCCGTACTGTCCTTTTTCGTCAAATAGTTGGCCAATTAACGCATCATCGGGATAAACTTTCTTCAATGCCTTTCTCCCACCGGGAGATAACAACAATAACAAATAAACACTAACTTCGACCGTTCACAATGAACAATATCGCACGAACAAAAATGTCTTTTCGAACAGACACTTTTTCTGTTAGCTTTCTCTGCATAAACTGGGCACATAACCTGTTAAATTCCTCAGGCGCAGCAGACACGGTTCTGCTTCCTTTAGATCGACCGGACAATATCTTTCCCGGAATCGCGTGATTGCAGAAGAAAGAATAGCCAAACCAACAAATAGTTTTCACAACGGACTCTCTATATTTACGGACTAGTACGGACTGAATGTAAACATAAACAAATACATTACAAATATATATCATCACTTATGATTTGTCAGTTTCAATTACACACACGTTTAACGCTACTCACATTCAATAAAGTTTACACTACTGCGTCACTGCGGCTGTCACTACCTTATTTCAACACCTTTTTCATACACAAACTGCAGTTTCACGAAAAACTTCGAGTTCATGTTAAACTTTATTACCACAATGCTGTAGAACTTGCTTCAAAATCGTTGTTGAAATTATAAGCATGGTTTAGTGTAACAACTTGTAACTTGTTACCTGCTCCCGTGTGCTACCATGGTCATATTGCTAGCCTCTGGATGTCCCAACGAATACCTTCCTCAATATCCAACTATGTGGTATTTATGATGGTGTCGCCAAGTCGGTTGTCCTCTGTTAAGTTCCATCTTCTCCCTAGTTACGATGAAGATGCACACGGCCAGCAGTAGTAATCCTCATGATTTTGTAAATTTAGTCTTTTCTTAATTTCTGATAGCATTCTAACAAAGATTTGAAAAAAAAAACATGATATCCCTAGTTTCCGATTTACTACGAGTTACTCAGTAACAATACGAATGCAGCTCAGCTCACTACCTGGTTAGTACTTCATACAAAAGTCACTATTTGGTCACTTTTTCTGGTTCTGAATGTCACCATTTGGTCACTTTTTTCGTCACCGTTGGTCACTAAGTCACTATTTTGAAAGGCATTTATCGCTACCAGCCCTGTGTAAATGGGAGAGCGATGAGTGTTGTTCGATAAGCTCGATTGTAGCATGATTGGTGGTGACTACAACCGATACGACTTGGCGAGATTCAGCTGTACGAGCTTCTAAATGTAGTTTTGACATTTTGATGCAATTCTCCGGCCAAGTTTGAGCATCTTGCCGTAGGTAGGGTGGCCCATGCCACCAGAGAGTATCGCCTTTTAGGAGAGAAGGAGCAATTCCCCTCGAAATTTTGTCTGCAGGGTTCAATTCAGTAGGAACATGACGCCACATATTCCCACCTGTCGAACGATGTATTTCTGCAACCCGATTTGACACGAAAACTTTCCAGGATGATGAAGATGAGGCAATCCAGTGGAGTACGATTGATGAATCGGTCCAAAACGTGACCGGGAAAGACGGTTTTGTCGAATCTAATATAAATTCTGCCAGTTGCGCGCCAAGCACTGCAGCGCATAACTCGAGGCGTGGGATCGACAGCTTGCGAAGCGGATTGACTCGAGACTTTGACATCACTAGGTTGCAACATTATTCTCCGTTCGAGCTGATGGTTTTCGCGTACATACAGCATCCATACGCATCGTCAGATGCGTCCGAAAAAACATGGAACTCGAGAATTCGATAATTATCGGCGAGAATTCGCCGGGGAATCCGAAGCGAAGAGAGAGCGTTTATTTCGAGTCGAAAGTGTGTCCACCAATTTAGGTAATTCTCCGGCAACGCATCATTCCAATTGAACTTTTCCGACCACAACGCTTGAAGAAAGATTTTTGCACCAACGATAGCTGCTCCGACAAGGCCCATCGGATCGAATAGGCGAGACATCTCCGAAAGAACTGAACGTTTTGTGATTGGCTCCGACGAAGAGAAGACGGGTACGTTGAAGCTGAACTCATCTGCTTTTGGATGCCATAGAAGACCGAGCGTTTTCACCGAACCTTGGTTGGCTTATTTCAAGCTCGCTCCGGGAGTCCCGAAGTGATTCCGGAATGTGAGAAAGTACCGCGGAACTATTACTGCACCATTTTCGCATGTTAAAGCCGCCTGACTGAAGAAGCTCAATTAGCTGGAGGTTTGTATCCACTAGACGTTGTTCATCATCATGTCCCGATAAATAATCGTCCACGTAGAAACATTTCTTGACTGTTGGAGCTGCCAGCGGATACCTTTCAGCTTCATCTTCCGCTAGTTGGTTGAGGACACGTGTGGCAAGGTACGGTGCCGGTGCGGTACCATACGTCACCGTTTTTAAACGATAGGTTTTCAATTCATCAGATGGATTTTTCCGAAACAGGATCAGTTGCAGCAAGCAATCATCAGGGTGAACCCACACTTGCCGATACTTTTTTCCGGCATCTGCACTCACTGCATACCGAGGAACACGAAAATTGATGAGAGTAGAGGCGAGCGGTGGTTGAACAGTGGGACCGATGTAGCAGAGATCATTCAACGAAATATTGTTGCTGCCCCTACACGAGGCATCAAACACCACACGTGTTTTGGTGGTTGTGCTGTCCGGTCGCTGAATCGCATGATGAGGAAGATAGAAGTGTGGTGTTGTTGGAGGAATTTCGGTCGTGTTTTCTTCCATGTGCTCCAACGATAAATACTAATCCATAAACTTGGAATACTCTGCGTGTAGTTGTGGGTCTGACGATAGCTTCCTCTCGATCGCTGAGAATCTGCGTTCAGCGATTTTGAACGACTCTCCCAACATGTTAAGCATTTCCCCACGAATCGGCAAACGAACCACGTACCGACCATCAGAGGCTCTGGAATGTGTCTTCCGAAAATGATTCTCGCAGTACAGCTCCTCTAACGATAGCGCCTTGCCCTTCTCGAAACTCTCCACCTCCCAAAACTTGTGAACCATCGACTCCAAGTTGTCGATCGAAGTTATGTTACACACAACGGTGGGAGCAGTTTTCTGCTCAGCTTCACCAGCAACGACATATCCGAAAACTGTTTTACGTAGCACTGGTAAACCTGCGCCTAGCGAGACTTGGTCGTTCTCCAAAATTAAGAAGAAGTTTTTGACACCAATGATGAGGTCCACGTCATGAGCGACATTGAATTTAGGATCAGCAAGCGGAAGGTGGCGTGGAATGACCCATTTCGAGATATCCACCGTTGTGGTGGGCAGCATCCTGGTTAATGTAGACAATATCAGGAATTCCATAGTGGTTGTGTACGATTCAGATCGTGACGACACAGTGATATTGGTTTTGTGTTTCACTTGTTTGACTGATTGGCTAATACCGTACACTTCGATTTTTGCTGACGTGCGTTTCGAACAGAGTCGTTGAGCGAGAGATTCTGTTACAAAATTTGCTTCAGAAGCACAATCCAGCAAGGCGCGAGCGAGAATATAACTGCCATTAACGTGTTTTACTTTGACGTAGGCAGTAAGCATGAACACCGATGACATGCATGCTTTCGAAACGAAAGATTGATTTGGAGTTACTGTTTGGCAATTCATCACTTGCGAGGAGCTTTGGGGCGAGCATGACGGTACAACTGGCGGAACCGACGACGAAACGGACGATAATGAACGATTGACAAGCCCATCCGACGGCGACGGGGCCGATCCCATAAGCCGAGGGACCACGTGACATTGATCGGCAATGCACGACACCGACGACGGCGATTCGACTACCGATGCCGATCGTGAGAATTGTTGACATTGACCCACCTGTGCCGCTACGGACTTATCATGGATTTCTGTACTAGTATTTGGATTCAAATGCAACAGAGTATGATGGCGTTTGTTGCATGTCCGACACGAACCCGCAGAACAGTTCTTCATCAAATGTGATGATTTTAGGAAGTTCAAACACAAACCTTGCCTTTTTGCCAACTCGAAGCGCTTTTGTGGTGTTAGCTTCTTAAAATCGTCACACAGCGAGAGCATGTGCGACTGCTTGCAGAGAATGCATTTCGGTGTGTTATCATTGTTGGCAGAGTGGTACGAGGAGGTTTTTGAACGGTACGGTTTGGACTCATGCTTTGGTTCGGTTCTGGCAACAGGGGTTAGAGGTTGGGAGAGCGTAATAGATTGCAGAACGCGCGACCGTTTCTGAATAAAGGCAACTAGATCGGCATACACCGGCCGCACATCATCTGCTAATTGGTTTTCCCACTCCTTTTGGGTCGACGGATCGAGCTTGCTACTGAGCAACTCAACCAAAAAAGAATTCCAGTGCTCCTTGGGAACCTCCAACTTATTCAACACGCTAATGTGTTTATCGAATTCATCAGCGAGATTGCATAAAGCCGCCGATGATTCCTTGCGGACCAATGGAGTGGACATTAATGCCGAAGCAGGTTCTTGTTGTCAAAACGCTTCTTCAGCAAGTCCCACGCGATAGCATAATTCGCTGCTGAGACTGCAAGTGATTGCACGAGTCGCAAAGCATCGCCTTTCAATACAGTTTTCAAGTACTGAAATTTCTGTACTGCCGAAAGTTGTCCATTTGTATGGATGAGAGTGGAAAACAGATCATGAAAATTCATCCACTCATCATAATCTCCACTGAAATCTGGGATTTTCAGTTCAGGGAGGCGAACAGAAGGAGCATGTGCAGGTGGAGCACCAGGGGAGTGAGGAGGTCGATCAGCTCTTTCATCGGCAATCGCAAGTTTGCTTTGATAAAGAACCCTTTAGTTCAAAATACTGGGTTTCAAAATGAATGCGTTCGTCAGCTAAATCTTCCGTGAGATCTTCCTCAAACTCTATTTCGGATTGCACTTCATTGAATTTCTCCCACAGACTATCTAATTTTTCAAGCCTGAACTTAAGTTGAGGAAAATCGCGATCAAATACATAGTTCTCATAAAATTCCTTAATTAATTTTGCGGAACCGATGATATTGTTTCTCTTCAGCAGCAATTTTTTGGATTTCTTTGTGTGTCTAATCACCATCACTCCTATTTGCCTTACAATGGGCGGCAATTACAATAAAATGCGCGAGATCGATGTGTATTGTCGAGTACGAAAAATGGTGTCCACTCACTTTCGTTTCCCGCTAGCGTTACCTGGGCTCACTTGACTTGACCTGCGTACTTGATCGCGAATGTCCGAATTGGCAACTAATCCGTGCTTGGCTAAACGTCCAGGTCGAAAAAAGCTGCCGATGCAGCAAGGAATCCGGCTGATGATCTTGTAGGGTAGTTGAATAGCGGCGACAATCCTCCAAATAGGATCCACTATTGTTCGAGATAGACCCACGCTAACCTCAGTCCAGTCGATAGCGATGAAAGGGACCTGGCAGTCCCGGGTTTCGGCACCAAAAATGTAGCCAAACCTGGCGAAAGATCGACGAGCACGGCCAACAGCAACAGCAGCAACCACACCAACAGCACCAGAGCAACGCGCGTGACGATACCAACAACGACGGGGGTAACGAAGAGCACAACGGGGACGTTTTCGAAGAACTTCCACGATACTTATTCGTTGTTTGCGATTGAAAGGTACACCGAATTTAGTTCTATACACTTTCTTGTGTCGAGGTTTATTCGATCGATATCGAAATCTAACTGGCTAGCTCAACTCAGTTCTCCCTATATATCTATCTGCTAGGCAAAACAACGATCGGCTAGGTACCGATTCAATTAATGAGAAATTACGTTTTCTAAAGCTGAATTCTCTTGAGTGTTGTTCGGGCTCAAAAAGTGTTATAAACTGAGTTACAAGGGATTGATATTTATGTTGGCTGTATAGGGTTCTAAATTATAATTATACATACGGATTTCAATTTGAATTCAAATGTTGCAACAATCACCAACACCGACGTTTGTGGACCGGTCACTCCCGTAAGTCATCATGGTGCAAGGTGTCGGAAGGCAATGTTTAGTCCCTTTTTATTTGTATGCCTACAAACTATCCGTGCACCCCTCATCTGCCGTGTCAATTTTTATAACAACAAAGTTAAGCCTCGTGTGTAGAACCAAATATCAATCGCTCTTCAAATAAAGTTATTATTTCAAACCGTAGTTTGTTTCCTCGCGAGTTATTAGTGCCTCAGTCCGATTGCATGTTTGTCCGCCGGTGTCTGAGTGTTGTCCGCTGCGAGTGAGTTGTCGGCTGGTGGTCTAGCAGCTCCGGATAAACCTTTCACTCTGCTGTCGATAGTTCCGACACAAGGTACTTCGTGTCCTTTATTGATGATTGGAGTCGTTTCGTGAAAGTGTACCCTATTGCGACGAAAGACCAAGTACTACAGTGTTTCGAAGAATACACGGCTGTTGCAGAGGCGCAGTTTGGTCAGAAAATTTCTCGTATCCGCTGCGACAATGGTGGCGAGTACCGAAGCAATGCGTTCGTCAAGTTTTGTCGCTACAAGGGCATACAGGTGGAGTATACCGTGCCCTATACGCCGGAACAAAACGGGGTCAGCGAGCGCATGAATCGCACCTTGGTTGTAAAAGCTCGTTCGATGCTCGCCCAATACGGAATCAGTAGGTTTTTGGAGTGAAGCGATTGAAACTGCTGCATACTTAACAAATCGGAGTCCGGCGACGGCGGTGAAGCGTAAAAAGACGCCATTTGAGCTATGGAGTGGATCGAAGCCGGATATCTCCAACTTGCGCGTATTTGGTTGTATTGCGCACTGTCATATTCCCAAGGAGCACAGGAAGAAGCTCGATAGTAAATCGTGGAAGGGTACATTCGTTGGGTACGCCAAGAATGGGTACCGTGTATTCAATCCGAAGATTCGGAAGGTGGTAATCGTTCGAGATGTGGTCTTCGACGAGAGAATCAATAGCAAGGCCAGAAGTACTGTTTTGGCTCATAAGGAGCAACAAGTGTACAATGACCTCTTAAGCATTCATCGTTGTGAGTCAAATGATTCGTTGGATAGTGTTATTACCGAAGTTTCTGGTGGCATACCCGATCATCAAGAGCGGTTGTCGGAAGGTGAAGTACACGCAAGTGATGAAGAGTTCTATGGATTCACAAGCTGCGACGATGATGAAGTTTTAGAGGATGAAGAAGAAACGAATGAAGAGCCGGAAATGGTGGAGCGAAGTGGTCGTATTCGGAAGCCTGTGTAGCACAAGGACTTCGAAATGGACTTTGCCGGATTTGCTTTGAGTGCTATCGAATTTGTTGAGGATCTTCCGGATACTTTGCAGGAAATGCAGAAGCGCGACGATTGGCCTAAATGGCAGAAGGCCGTGCAGGAAGAGATGGAGTCATTGATTCGTAATCGAACATGGACACTGATGAAGTTGCCTGCTGGGAGAAAGCCGATATCTTGCAAATGGGTTTTTAAGGCCCAAATTACCGTAATCCAGTCATTGGCAAGAAAACCAGCCACGTGCTTATACCACCCCCAGGAAAAGATCCGCCCACCGAGGAGAAAATGCATTCCCCAGCTGAATCGGGGAAGCATTCTCGTGTTAAAACTACATCAACACATAGTGATGACTTCAATACATCCGTGGGATGCTTTATTTGGATGAATTTCGTAATATTATTTGAAAAAACTGCATTTTGCAGAAAATATTGCAAAGTTGAGAAAATATTTTTCCAGGAGGGGAAACCGTCGATTTATGTCGTTTTCGGTTATTGCTGGGTCGAACCTAGTTCTGCACCGGATCCGCTCTAACTGCTGTCAAAACGTTCGGTTATTCGTTCAGGTTGGATCGCGATCCGCACCAGATCCGACCCAAAATGAATGAGGTTCGCTCTGCCGATTTATCGAGATCCAACCTAGGTTCACCAATACATTCGAACACAAACTGTCAAACTGGTGTTTATGTTTACGCTAAAGGAAAATGAAAACGTAAAAGATACGGATGGGTATTTGATTTTGTTTGTTTCATTTGTTAAATTTATCACTTTTGTTGCTGTTTTCCACGCAAAAATGGATTATTTTAATTTTGTGCTGTCTTCAAGCTTCTCTGATGGTGAATCGCATTCCGATATCGACATATTTTTCGCTGATTACCTCCATTATAAACAAAATGAGGGTTGAAAATTTGGTTGAAAATGTGATTTATAAAATGCAGTGACGAGAAGGTAGCTGCTATTTATTCACTATTACATTGTGTATTCGAACATATACTTTAGGTATAATTGCTCTATCAATGGGAAAATAGCGTACCAGAGTATCTGCCGCTATGAAGTTATTTATACCAAAATGTTCATACCATTATTTTATTCATTATTGCAGTTCTGTGCATAATTTGTTCAAGGTTACGGATTTGAAGAACATAAACATAATGTATTAACCCTGACATTAACCATTTATAAGGCTTTGGCAACTATATTGACATGAACAAATTTATTGTATTTATTTATAAATGATTATTCATAAATATATTCAAATGTTTATTTAGGAACAGTTTTTATACGAATGAAGCATAATTTTTAAGTGGAAGAAGGGTTTTTACTTGTAATTCATTAAAAAACCGACAAAGACATATTTTATCCCATTGATATTTATTATGTTGAATCTTCTGTTTAGATTATGTAGTGAAAAATGATTTGCCTTTCTTGTATATTTGGTTTTTGCAGTTCTGACGAAATCGCAATTTATCCCAAATGGTCCCCTCTTGGGGGAAAAATAGCAACAACAAAAAATGCAAAAAGCAAAATAGAATGCTGTTTAACTCTTGTGCGATCTGATTATTTGTTTTAAAATAAAAGGCCCCAAATCTCAATTGCTTTCATATTTTTTGTTCTGTTCCATTTCAATTACATAATTGATAATTCAAATCTACTGTAACACAATCACTGTTACCCAAAAAGCCATATAGAATCAGCATAATAGTTTATCGGGAAACACGGATTGGCTTAAATTTCACGGCAATCCACATTGCCGTCGTCATTCATCACAAGCTCCTAATCGCATTAATTTATTGATGGATTAATAGTCATTTTAGTCATTAAACAATTAACAGACGAAAAGTCTGATTTCCCCATAATTCATAAAACAATAAAAAAAGAACACTAATAACAAAATTCAGTATCTAAAATATGTCTGTTTCTGCCAGCTGATAAAAGTGCGAATTGAAAACAAAACAGATGATAGGGATTAAGTTCTCACTAATACCATCATACTGACTCGATCCCGATTCGTTTTTCGTTCGGTTATTCAGAGTCGGGGTCGGACCTGACCCAGGTTTAAAACCGAAAACGACATTACTCTCCCGCTCTCTTATGTCGTTTTCGGTTTTAAACCTGGGTCAGGTCCGACCTGACTCTGAATAACCGAACGAAAAACGAATCGGGATCGAGTCAGTATGATGGTGTTAGTGAGAACTCAGCCCTATCATCTGTTTTGTTTTCAGTTCGCACTTTTATCAGCTGGCAGAAATATAAATATTTTATCAGATTTTATACAGATTTCATCTTTTGAATTTTGTTACTAATGTTATTTTGTTTCTCATTATATAAATTAAATGGGGAAGTCAGATTATTCTTCTGTTAATTGTTTATTTTAAAAATGACAATAATTCCATTAATAAATTTATGTGATTTGAAGCTTGTGATGAATGGCGACGGCAATGTGGATTGCCGTGAAGGAATTTTGGCGCTCTGGAACATTTCCGGTAATTATGCCAATCCGTGTTTTCCGATAAACTGTTATACTGATTCTATGTGGCGTTCTGGGTAACAGTGATTGTGTTACATTTGAATTATCAATCATGCCATTCAAATGTAATAGAACAAGAAAATATGGAAACACAATTTAATAGAAAAATTATTGAGATTTGGGGCCTTTTATTTCAAAACAAAGAATCAAATCGCACAAGAATTTACTAGCATTTTTGTATTTTCCTCCCAAGAGAGGACCCTTTGGGATAAACCATGATTTCACCAAAATTAAATATACAAGGCAAAAACCAAATATACAAGAAAGGCAAATCATTTTTTCTCTACATAATTTTCCACTACATAACATGAGATTCAACATAATAAATATCAACGGGGTAAAATATGTCTTTGTCGGTTTTTTAACGAATTACAACTAAAAATCCTGCTTCCACTCCAAAATTATGCTCAATTCGTATAAAACTGTTCCTAAATTTATATTTGAATTTATTTTCTGGCCAAGTATCATCGGGAGTGTTACTAGGTAGCAAATATACCCTCTACAAGGTGAATAATTAATAAAATTATTGTAAATAATCAAAAACGTATAATTTGTTGATGGCAATATAGTTATCACTGCCTTATAAAGGGTTAATATCAAGGTTAATACATTGTGTTTATATTCTTCAAATCCGTAACCTTAAACAAATTATTCACAGAGCTGCAATAACGAATAAAATAATGGTTTGAAAATTTTGGTATAAATAATACTCCGATACTCCGGTACGCTATTTTCCCACTGAGAGAGCAATTATAACTAAAGCATATCATCGAATACACAACGTAATAGTGAATAAATAGCAGCTACAGCTACCTTCTCGTTACTGCATTTATCAATCACATTTTCAACCAATTTTGTTAATAACGGAGATACCGTCTGAAGTAATCAGCAAAAAATATGTTGGTATCTGAATTCATTTCACAATCAGAGAAACTTGAAGACAACACACAATGAAAGTAATCCATTTTTACGTGGAAGACAGCAACAAAATTTATAAATTCAACAAATGAAACAAAAACGATTAAAACTCAAATACCCATCCGCACCCTTCCGTTTCTTTCATGTTTTCATTTTCCTTTAGCGTAAACATAAACACCTGTTTGACAGTTTTTGTTCGAATGTATTGGTGAACCTAGGTTCGATCTCGATAAATCGGCAGAGCGAACCTCATTCGTTTTGGGTCGGATCTGGTGCGGATCGCGATCCAACCTGAACGAATAACCGAACGTTTTGACAGCTGTTAGAGCGGATCCGGGGCAGAACTAGGTTCGACCCAGCAATAACCGAAAACGACATTATACTTTGCAGATACTCGAACATCATCGTTCAGTGTTGCGTGTTGATTTGTTCTATATATTATTCTTGTTTTCTCGAATATTTACGTAAACATCAAGCAATAATCTATGAAAATGTTGCTTTTCATGCTATATATTGACACTAAATATTGGATGTGAGCTAGAACTGTGAAAACGCAAGCATTCATAAGCAACGCAGGTTATTTATTTTTCTTAATTCAAGTGTTGATAATGTAGTGCTGCTAAAACGGCATCACTTTTCATGTACACAGAGAGAAGACCGATCATATGGTCATGTAAACAATCCATTGAATCTTGACGAACATTTGAGAAGGTAGTCAACTGCATCATAATTTTACATTCATGTAAAATGCATGTAGAAAATTGTGTAATTAGGAGAAGGATGCACATCAAATCAATCTCAGATGCATTTTGAGGTTGTTTATGCATATCGCCATAATCTATGCGCTGTACAGGTATTGAAAAGTGTGAGGGTGAGATATATTAAGAGTTGGGCAATCCACGTTTTGAGTGCATTGATGACAGATATCTAGAGTGCTTTGAAAATAGGTCGTATGTGCAAAAGAGAGTCTCTCTTTGGATCTATTCTCTTTCGGTAATTACGAAACTATACAAAAGTTTACTTTGAATTTCTTGGCAGATATCCGAAGACAATAGCTTTGTCTATCATGCTGAAGTGGAAATGTAGCAAAACATGCAAAACTAGGCGATATATTAGCGAAAGAGAGCGCGATCAAAGAGAATCTCTCTTTTGCACATACGACCTATTCTCAAAGCAATCTAGATATGTAAAAAAATCATAAGGGTTGTGTACAAGACACGACCGCCCGACGTAAACTACACTGAACGAATAGTTCCGCCAGTTATAGAATGATTTTTGCCTCATCCAAGCCCCATAACTAAAATCAGACGATTTGCAGAAAACCACCATTCAGTTAATTATATACCAAATCGAAAAAAAGTTATATGATTGTCATCCACAAAAAAATGTATAATCATTCAGATGATAATCAAATCAAATGAATAAGTGGCTGAATTTCATCCAAAAATTAAACGATTACCATTCGCTAGACGAATTGAAATCGATTAGAATGAGGAGGAAGTTTGGTATAGCAAATGAGAATATTTTCAATCAAAAAATCAAGAAACATAAAACTATATCAAATCTCATGTTTATGTGTATAAACTTTATTTTTGTGCCTTAGAATATCGAATATCGAAGGTTTGTATTATTATCAGGACGTTTTATAAAATAAAACATTTTGGGGCTCGGAACTCGGAACTTTGGAACAACACTATTTAAAGAACAAAGTGTCTGGGCCTGAAAGACACCACTGCTAATAGAAAAATACATACTAAAACCACCATTCCTTTTAGCTCTCCCAGTGGCGATATTTTGAAATGGAATCCATACAACCGTGGTTTGCAATGGTCGGGCCACTTCCATTGATTGCCAGAAACTCGCCAGCCTTTTGTAGGACCGTTTAATTGGAAGATCGTTGTTGATGGTATCATCTAGGAATAGAAAATAACATTTAGTTTCCCTGGTACTTTGTTTCACTAGTCATAGCCTCATTGCAAAATAAATAAACGCACAGATCTAATCTAAATCGACAACAAGCAGGTTGGTATTATACATTATACGCCGAACCGCAATTGTGAACCGCCGGAAAAGAAATCCAACAGAAAATTTACGTTGGTGACCCAATGATGCGAGCAAGCATTTTTGCAACGGTTATCTGCAATGGAAAATGTTTGCCTGTAAATATTTAGCTGTAGATGATCTTCAATAATATCGGCACAATTTAAAAAGAAACAACCAATCATTTGATGTTTTTGATGGCGTTTTCTTAAATATTATGTAAGAAAAAAAACTTACCAACTTGCGAAGCTTCTTCTAAAATTACCCAGCCTTTTGCGTTTCAAGAATCTGAATTCTCAAATGGATGATTTTCGTATAATGAGGATGCAACGAATTATCATACTGTTCACGACTGAAATTAGCTATAGAGAGAGTTTGAATGCAAAGTAAGCTATTATTTGTCATATTTGCATTCAACGCCTTAATGATTGTATATCAGATTCGAGCAGTAAATCATCCAAATGGATATATCATTCAATATGAGTAAGTATCGACATTACAGATCGCTGAATGATTTTTCATTCATTAATTGGCGGGTGATTTGGTTCAGTGTACGTAAAACAGTTTGGTGAAATGAAGAATCTAGTGCCAGTGCAATAATACATATTTGCAGCAGCTCTCTACAATACGCGCTCGTTATTCTGCTACGAAAGGCAACGTAATTCTGCTACGACGTCGTACTTTGAACAAATTCGTCTCGCCTCAATCTTCCTATGTTTAAAATGGTGTTCATGAGAAGCATCGATTAATTCTCAACAATGCATATTTCGAATCACTAACGACCACACGACCCACGCCATAGACTGGAATAACAAAACCAAATAAGAATCTTGAAAGAATTAAACTTGACTGCCACTGAAGCCATCCATGCGAATACATATTTGTAGCATCTCCCTCCGACGCGCGCTCGTGATTCTGCTACGGACGCCAGGCAACTTTATGGCGTCTTTATGTCGTAAAACCTCGATTAATTGATTAGTAACTAATCGATTACTCTCGATTCTTGACGATTATTGAATCGATTCATCGTTGAGTAGTAATCGAATCAAAATTAATCGATTATCATAACGATGAATCGAATAATTGAAGTAATCGACATCTAATAGTTGTCGTAAAGTTCATGAGATTGTTGCAATAAATCGGCAGCAGTAACGCAAAAATTCATAAGATTCAATCCATCATTCGACTTCTGCAGAGTAAGTGATTAAAAATCCATCGAAAGATAAAGACGCTATTAGCGTTTGAAATCTATCCTAATTTCGCGACGGTCTCGAATTTGGAAATTTCCGTTTTACATCCTGTATCTGAGTCTTCCCATTAGACGTAGATGCTGTTGGGAACACGGATGTAAAGATGTATTGCTGTTGCCACGACCGCCACCTCCACCTGACGAAAAAATTCGTCCGCATCATCACTCATAAATCTCAACCAACGAGCCCTCCCGTGCGAACGAAATCGTCCGTTCTCCGTGACATGCCGAATGAAAATGACGCGGCACGCGATACGCGGGGCTTTTTATACCCAGGGAAAACGAAGCAGTGGATCAAAAGGCCCGTACGTTACTGCAATCTGATGTCCGTGTTGGGGATTTATGAACGGAATTGAATTTTTCACCCGGTTTAGAAAGAAATAACATTTTCAATATTTTATCATTGATAACCAATAGTATCAATAGAATTGGCAAATTGCTGGAGAGTTTCCGAATCGATGGATAAGCAAATGTCGAAAATCCATCGAAAGATAAAGACGCTATTATCGTTTGAAATCTTACATGATTTCGTGACGGTCCCCAATTTGGAAATTTTCATTTTGCACCCTGTATCCGAGGTTTCCCCTTAGACGTAGTTTACGTCAAAATATCGTATAACGGTTCGGTTGCCAACACTAACTAGCAAATAGCAAGCCATGACTTTGCCTCTTCCCTCATGGGACAACCAACGGAGTCGCACGCGCGATTAGACAGCACACCCCGTGATAGCTCGTTCGGCAGAACTAGGCCGCACATTTGGCGATCCTGCCAGGTTGTTCCTGGTTGGAAATAATTATTTTGTAAGTATCCTGTGGGTGTGATTGGGACATTTTTTCATCGGTTTCGACTTGTAATGTCGAAGACGCTCTGGAAGAGCGTCGGATTGTTAAATTTGCTCATCGGTTTCGACTTGTAGTGTCGAAGACGCTCTGGAAGAGCGTCGGATTAAATTATTTGCACATCGGTTTCGACTTGTGATGTCAAGGACGCTCTGGAAGAGCGTCGGATTAAATGATTTGCACATCGGTTTCGACTTGTAGTGTCGAAGACGCTCTAGAAGTGCGTCGGATAAAATGATTTGCACATCGGTTTCGGCTTGTGATGTCGAAGACGTTCTGGAAGAGCGTCGGATTGATAATTTTTCTCATCGGTTTCGACTTGTAGTGTCGAAGACGCTCTGGAAGAGCGTCGAATTAAATGATTTACACATCGATTTCGACTTGTGATGTCGAAGTCGCTCTGGAAGAGTGTCGAATTGAATGATTTGCACATCGGTTTCGATTTGTCATGTCGAAGATGCTCTGTAAAAGCGTCGGATTGAATTATTTCTATCGATTTCGACTTGTGATGTCGAAGACGCTGTGGGAAGCGTCGGAATGAATGATTTGCTCATCGGTTTGGACTTGTAGTGTCGAAGACGCTGGATTGACAAATGTGTTGTTTCTCAACGGTTTTCACTTTAAAAAAAACCCAAATTTATCCCCAAGTGGTGATTATGTCTTTCTCGATTCGATATGTTGGATTCGAATTAATGTTGTAAATGCTGTGCTAATTGCCTACATCTTGGCGGTTAAAATATTTGATGCAACTATATCACGCTGCTTATAAATTACTCAATAATTGAGTAATTTTTAAGCAATTATTATGAGAGTGATGGATTGCGTCATGGCTAAATTGATTAATGACTTAAAGTGTGCATGTAAACAGCGTATTTGTTAAAAGAAAAATAGAAATATTATTCAAATCGAATGAGTTATTAGCAAACAAAAACAATAGTGTCCAACTAGGAAAGTTTCTCCGTCGAATGAAACTAGTTGCACTCGAATCGGTCAAGTACTTCTATATGAAACGTGTTTAACAATAAAAAATTCCCGGGGCTACACACACACACACACACACACACACACAGTCAGACATGTGCTCAGTTTTTCTTAAAGTGTGCATGTAAACAGCGTATTTGTTAAAAGAAAAATAGAAATATTATTCAAATCGAATGAGTTATTAGCAAACAAAAACAATAGTGTCCAACTAGGAAAGTTTCTCCGTCGAATGAAACTAGTTGCACTCGAATCGGTCAAGTCCTTCTATATGAAACGTGTTTAACAATAAAAAATTCCCGGGGCTACACACACACACACACACACACACACACACAGTCAGACATGTGCTCAGTTTTTCGAGCTGAGTCGATTGGTATATAACACTATGGGTCTCCGAGCCTTCTATCAAAATTTGGCTTTTGGAGTGAAATTATAGCCTTCTGGTACAACTTTGTTGTACGAGAAAGGCAAAAAGTTGAAGGCGCTTTGGAAGAACGCCAGCATAAATGATTTGTTTTCTCATCGGTTTCGATATGTGATGTCGAATGGATTGAATGTTTTGGTTTGTGACGTCGCAGACGCTCTGGAAAAAGGCCGAAAAAAAAAGTTATTTGTTTTCTCATTGGTTTGACTTCAACGAGTTAAAATGTCGAAAGAATTCTGGAGTAGCGCCGAAGCAAATGATCGGTTTCCACTTGTAATATCGAAGGTGCCAGATTGAATGATTTGTTGTTCTTATCGATTTCGACTAAAAATTATTTTTTTTTCGGATGTAACCTCTCATTTCGGTTTCATTTGTCCTCTTTATGATTTTTGTACATAATTAATTATTTAACTCTATGATGGTAAATTAACTTAAAAGAAATTAAAATTAGAACTAAGCATAAATTGAACTGAACCTAAAATAATAATTGAACTTGAAATAAAACATATATAAATATCGATACCCTTATCCACCTGAACACCCCAATTCCCCGATCAACACTGCACCCGTCATTATCAAGCCACAGTAAATCCTAACTGCCGTGCACGCTCCCACACACTGAGAGCGCACCCCATAAAACCGGTTGTCATCGCTGGAACCACGATCAGAAGGTAAACGACAGTACGACAATTACAAGTTTTAAATTTGATAAGTGGTGTTTCTCCTCCTCCATTAGGGAACAAATTTGACCCGTGCCAGGACAACTGAGTGGAAAAGTGCGCCTTTCGTTAAGGGCCAGAAAATCGCTGTTCGCGGGTGAGCATATCACCAAGAGTGCCCCATCCGTTGTGCCCTGAAGAAGAAACCGCCGGGAGAGTGAAGAAACGCTAGAAGAAGCCGCCGGTTGTGATTAAGCTCCGGCAGATCAGTGATAGTGACCAAGGAACCGTTTTGATTCGTCCGGTTGCTTCACCGCCCCCTCGCAAGAACAGAGCCGACTAGTGTGCCACGTTTTCGGCGGAACCGTGTGTGCTGCGCTTCGTCCGGTTAGTTGCCCCTCCGCCAAATAAAAGCCAGCTGGTGTATTACGTTTTCGACAAGCGGCTTTTGTGTGTAAAGCAAAAAGAACAAAGACGAGCCTCCCAGCTATGACAGCGGACACTAGGTTCATGTGTTCAGGACACCGCCATCGCTTAACTCGGAAGTCATCGTGCCAAGGACCGCCTAAAGGTTCCATTCATCTTCAGATGGACTGGTAATATGTAATACCTCCCATTTATCCCTTTCCGCATCCATTCCTAAGAATGTACCAAAAGTATGATAATTAAGAATATAATTAAATAATGTTAAGTTAAATTATCTGATTTGTTTAAAATTTATTCAACGCATTCCTTTTTCTCTACTCTTTCGAACTGTTCACCTTGGTTTTTAAAGGGAAGCTTATCCGACCAATTTCCCAAAGGAGCCATAGCAGACGACCCTGACAAAGTAAGTAAGCCACGGCCTATCTAAAGAAATATATTACAAATGGCGCTCAACGCAAAACTAAAGAAAAGGCTTCCATTTTGACTCAAAAGTGGAATCCTTTTCAATTGTGCTCCGGAGGAATTGGTATCCTTTCTCCCAATTGTTCTTTTCAATCGTGAATGGGTTGTGATCAGAATAGTATTGGCATCAGTGAAAGTGAATACTCTTGGAATTGTTCGGATGATGATAAATGCTAAATTCAATTGATTTTTCTTTCTAATCATCGTCAGATATTTAACCTTTGTTCTTGATAATGCTTTATATAATTAGTTTAATTAGTAGAGATTAATGAACATTTAGTAATAAACTTTCATTTGAAATTTACACTGTGGTTCAAAAGTCAATTTTTTTCATAAATTATTTCTTTTTTTAGTTTTAAAACATTGAATTTTGATAGATTATAATATTTTTCGCATTTTCCTGTTAATTATGTTTCTTTTTTTTTCTCGATATGTACCGTTATCATTATTTAGATTAGTTCGGATTTAATTGGCGCTCAAGCGTGCAGTCTTCCCAGAATTATGCACACGTGGATGGATAATAGCCACTTTTGCTGTATATTTTCTTAAGCTTCGGCGTTTTGTATATTTTATTTCTATGGAATTGTAAAAGTTGTTCGTTAATTTGATTTAAGTTTAAATTTACTTTCATTTGGTATTTTTTTACATTTTCTTGTTTTTCCATAAATTTGGACACCCACAGAAGAGAAATGGCGGAAGCACTTGGAGAATACACACAAGCATCCGAAAAGATTCTTGAAGGTACCACAGCTTGAGGGTAGATCATTTAGCTTGATGAATTGGAATTTGAATTAGACATTCGCTCGATAGTAATTCGAGATGACCCCACATACTCGAGGAGGCGAAGATGCCTTCGGGATCTTTTGAAGAGTGAACGGGAGAGCAATAAGTTAGTAGAAGCGCAGCTTGAGGTAAATTGGGAAGAAACCATTCAGTCATGCCGACGATATTACGACGAGATTTCTGCGGGTCTCCAGCAAAATGATAAGAATTTGAAAGTAAGAGGTCAAACAAAACTTTGCATTTTGGGCATCGAATTATCCTTTGGTAAATAATGTTGGGAATTCAGGGAAGCAGAAAGCTGTTTGAAAGCGATGCTTATTGACGTTGTTAAGCTGTTAACGAAGTACTACTATGCTGGCCCTGTGGTATCCGAAACGGTTAATCGTAATAATTTGGAAGATCATACTCTGGTAGATCTGTTCCGCTCTGATGGAGATTGCTCAGTCCAACCTTCGCAAAACATAGCGACAGGTACAGGAGTGTCAGAAGTAGAAGCCAGACATCTGGAGAATGTTCCTTCGAGCTCGCAGTTTGAAAGTAGTGATTTCGTGCGTTCTTTACTAGCTCGTGTCAAAGAGCTTGAAGCGGAGCTGGCTAGCAGAGATCAGCCGCGCGAAAAACAGTCGCAACAGAATGAATCTGTGGTTCTGAGTGGAATCCAACAGTCGATGGCTAATGCACGACACGAGTTTCCTGGTTTTTCTAATCAGCTTCCGCACTCAGTTTCTTTAGTACACTCGCAGATCCCAAGCAGTCATAGTTCTTCTATTGGGGCTTTAAGGCCAGCCACTAATGTCACTTTCTCGCTTCCTCAATGTTATCCCACCCGCAGCCCCAGTGGTCTTCTTCGTGGCAGCATCACCTTCAGAACACTGGAGCCCCGCCTTTGAATACTACAAGTACTGTCAATCCGTGGCAAGGAATCCCAACAATCGGAAGTGTGCCAGTCACAACCCCTTGGCAAAGTGCCTCAGCGTTTAGCAACGCAACGATTTCCAATCCCTGGGTTGCAAATCCTGTAATCAATTATGGACAGTCGTCCAATCCGTGCACAGGAACCTCAGGTCCGAGTTCAAACTCATACGCGAATCCTTCGTTTGCCACTTTTAATCCAATCCTGCCAGGTAATCAGGTGCGCCATAGCCTACCTGTATCCAAGTGGACAATCTCCAAGTACGATGGAGAGGATCAAGGTTTGAAATTAAACCAATTCTTAGGAATGGTTCATGCTATGGCTGTTGCTGAGCACGTTTCGGATGTTGAGCTATTTGAATCGGCTATCCACCTTTTCAAAGGGCCTGCTTTACAATGGTACATGACCATGCGCACTTCGGGTCGTTTGGGGAGTTGGCAGCATTTGGTTCTAGAGCTTAGGAAAACTTTCATGCATCCTGATCTAGACACGCTGATAAAAATGAAAGTATATCAGCGCCGTCAGTCTCGAAACGAAACTTTTCTACAGTATTACCACAGCATGGAGGAGCTCTTCGGAACCATGAGCACTCCGCTGCCAGATTTAGAAAAAGTGCAAATTCTGTTTGCAGAACATGCGGATAGATTACAAGAAGCAACTGAATTTCCTTCCCATAGCTGATCTTCCGACTTTAGTATCCGCAGGTCAGAAGATAGATGCGGTAAACTTCTCGGTTTACCAAAAGGTTTTGGATCAGAGAAGTCAGTGAACGTTGTTGAGAGTTCTGAACCCAACACTAAGCCAAAAAAGACTTATCTAAGGATAGTCAAAGTCAACCATCTTCGTTGCAACAGCCGTCACCCAGGAACAATGTCAAGCCAAAGCCTGCTCAATCCCAGCTGAATCAAAGAAGTTCCCAGTTCGAGCTACTCCTTCTCGTGGCTCCGCGCGTACACTCACCACGTTGGAAGAAATGATCGAGTTTCATCAACCGCTGTCCCGGCGTCATTGTTTCAATTGTGGCAAGTTTGGACATCAGATGGATCGATGCATACTTCCTAAAGGAGTTCTTTGTGAGAATTGTGGTTTCCGGGTTATCCGTCGAATAATTGCCCATTCTGCATAAAAAACGCCTTAGCAGCGAGCCAAAACCGCCGCTCGCTGAATCCAAACTCTCAGGCGTAAACCTTTCTCCATACTTCGAACCAGCTGCGGAAACTCTTTATCCGAGAGCTCCGGTTTCGTATAGTATTTCATATCCGCTCCCTAATGATAATCGTCCATATACGTCCGTAAAGGTGTATGGAGTAAAGTTCCGTGCCCTCCTTGACAGTGGAAGTAACCTTACACTAATCAATGATTCGATTTACCACGCCCTCAAACCGAAGCGAATATTTCAGCTTGAAATCCTCTAAACTTGCGCACGGCCAGTGGTGAAACGCTCAGTGTGCGTGGACAAGTTTTCTTGCCGTTTACATGGAACGGCATTGCAAAAAGGTAGTTCCGACTCTGGTCATCCCCAATCTAGCGATCAACTGTATTTGCGGCATGGACTTCTGGAAAACTTTCCACATCCAGCCGACCATTACCGATTGCGCTATAGTTGAGGATGATAGAGAGAACGAAAGTCCTAAGCCATTACCTTCAGCATCTGTGCTGACAGCGTCTGAGCAGCGGACGATAGAAGCGATCAAACAGTTGTTCATACCAGCTTGCCCAGGGAGACTTTCTACCACACCACTGGCGGAGCATAAAATAGAAATTTCCGAAGAATGGCGGAAAAAGCCTCCAGTTAGACAGTTTCCGTACGTAATGTCTCCTAAAACGCAAGGTTTGGTGGCAGAGGAGTTGCAAAAGGCTGCTTAACGCAGGCATTATCGAGCCTAGCAACTCTGACTGGTCACTAAACTGCGTACCAGTTGTAAACCACATAAGGTTCGGCTTTGTTTAGATGCGCGCAAAATTAATGAACGAACTGTTCGTGATGCTTACCCCTACCGCACCCGTGTCGAATATTAGGCCAGCTACCAAAGGCGAAGTACCTATCGACAATCGATTTGTCAGAGGCTTTCCTTCAAGTACCATTGGAGAAGTCCTCGCGAAGGTACACTGCCTTTAGCGTGCAAGGTAAGGGTTGTTCCAATACACCAGAATGCCTTTTGGCCTGGTTAACAGCCCTGCCACCTGGCTCGACTGATGGACCAGGTTCTTGGCCACGGTGTATTGGAACCGTATGTCTTCGTTTACCTTGACGACATAGTCTTGGTAACGGAGACATTCGAGCATCACGTCCAGTTACTTCGCGAAATTGCGCGCAGACTGAACAAAGCCAACCTCATGATTAACCTCGAAAAGTCTCAGTTTGGGGTACCGGAAATTCCCTTCTTAGGATATCTCCTCAGTTCAGAAGGTCTTCGTGGAAATCCGGACAAAATCCGGCCGATTGTCGAATATGAAAGGCCGAACACGATTACCAAACTAAGGAGATTCCTAGGGATGGTGAATTATTATCGGCGGTTCATCCCAAACTTCAGTGAGACCTGCGGGCCTCTGTCGGATCTCCTGAAAACTAACACCAAGGTCATCGGCTGGAACGAGGCCGCAGAGGGAGCATTCTGTGGCATAAAGGCGAAGCTCATCTCGGCACCGATTCTGGGAAGCCCTGATTTTTCTCGTGAGTTTGTCATTCAGACAGATGCGAGCGATGTGGCTGTGGCTGGGGTACTAACTCAGCAGCAAGAGGATGGTGAACGGGTCATATCTTATTTTTCCCGGAAGCTCACCACCCACAAAAAACTACCACGCTGCAGAGAAAGAAGCCCTTGCAGCTCTTCTCTCAATTGAAGCGTTTCGAGGATACATTGAGGGCTATCACTTCACCCTGGTGACAGACTCGTCGGCGCTGACTCACATCCTTAAGACTAAATGGAAAGTTGGTTCCCGTTGTAGCCGGTGGAGCTTGGACTTTCAGCAATTCGACATGACAGTGGTTCATCGGAAGGGCAAAGAAAATGTCGTACCGGATGCACTGTCACGAAGTATTGCTGTAGTCCAAGCTTCGGCAGCCTCAGCGTGGTACACTTCTCTTATGGAAAAGGTCAACAGTCGCCCAGACGATTTTGTCGATTTCAAGGTCGAGAACGGCAGATTGTACAAATTTATAACTGCCAAAATGTACCGTACGACTCTCGGTTTGAGTGGAAGGAAGTTCTTTCTACCGACGAAGTTCCCGATGCGTTGAAAAAAGCTCATGATGACCAGTTTCATCCAGGATTCGATAAAACCCTAGCTCGAATCAACCAGCGCTATTACTGGCCTAAAATGGCAAAGGACATTCGAGCCTACATACAGGCTTGCTGCACCTGCAAGGAGGTCAAGCCCTCATATGTCCAGACTACTCCAGAAATGGGTAAGATGCGATGTGCATCCCGGCCGTGGCAGATCATTTCAATGGATTTTGTGGGTCCTCTGCCACGTAGCCGAATGGGAAACCAACACATTCTAGTCATATGCGACTATTTCTCCAAGTGGGTGATTATTCATCCTGTGAAGAAGCTCGAGAGTTCAGCCATGTGTGTGATTTTAAAGAACCAGTGGTTCTATAAGAATTCTGTCCCTGAAATCATCATCACAGACAATGGCAGCCCATTCGTATCGAAGGAGTTCAAAGGACTTCTAGAGAACTTCAAAATCACACACTGGCTGAACTCCCGATATCATTCCCAATCAAATCCAGTCGAACGTGTTAACAGGACAATAAATGCGGCAATACGCACGTACGTCCAGCAAGACCAACGCGTATGGGATACGAAGATCCCGGAGATAGAGCTGATGTTAAATACCAGTGTCCATTCGACCACTGGATTTACTCCGTACTTTATCACCCACGGACACGAGCTAGCGGAACAGGGGTCTGATCATCGTCTTTCTCGTCACGGCGAAGAGCTATCTGTGGAAGAAAGAGAGGAACGACGTAAGCAATTGTTTTCCAAGATTCATGAAATCGTTCTTAAGAACCTGGAAAAATCTCATGACGTGTCTCGGAATCGCTATAATTTGCGAAACCGCACTTTCGCGAAATCCTTTTCAGTAGGACAACTCGTCTACCGAAAGAATATGAAGCAGTCATCTGCAATCGAAAATTACAACGCCAAACTTGGGCGGCAGTATTTACCCTGTAAAGTGAAGGCAAAAATTGGCTCGTCTTCCTATGAATTGGAAGACCTAAGTGGAAAAAATTTAGGAGTATGGCCAGGCGTTCACTTAAAACCCGGGTGACACTAAAACAACGGGATTATAAGATCATCTGTCTTCCACTGAAGCTGCTCCTTACATTTCCCGATCAAATAACCACTGCAAAGACCGTATACTTACCTGTAATTATGCCTTCATTGATGCCTTGTCGGTGCCCTCGTCAGAGCGAATGTTGTTTTAATTTCTACCGTACACTTACCTGTAAACATGCCGTCATTGATGCATTGCCGGAGTCGTCGTCAGAGCCAAGCTAGTTGGTTGTATTTCTTCCTCCTCATCCTCCGTTCTTCTTTTTCTTATTCCCTTCTACCATTTTGAGAGAGATCCCAGGGTCGGACTAAGGGGAATGTTTACAAATTTAGTAACGCCTCCCCAGGTGGCGAATTTCTTTCGATAAATTTAAATTCGTGAACAGGAAATCTAATGCGAGATCGCTAACTTCCCAACATATTTATTATAAGGGTACCCTAGAATCGTTATTTAATAAAAAGGTGTGTAGGTATGAATGAAACAGTTGTTTTGGTGTGCCAGCTTTTTTTGAGCCAAGCAACTATTGAATGAGTTGCGAATGTATGAAAGTATTGGAATGAATGGTGGGGGTATGAATGAGTGAATGAATGAGTAGCTTCTATTCCCGAATTGATTTTCGGCGATAATTAAACGCGAATGATGAGATTACCACATGTTTCTTTCTCTTCTATTAGTAAACTAAGATTTAGAAGTAAGTCATCAAGTTGTTAAAAATGAAGGATAATTATTTCTGAAGGTTGAGAAGTGAAGGGAATTATCACAACGTATTTATTCTGACGACCACTAAATTACCAAAGGACATCACTTTCTGATTCGCTATTCTGATACAACACAGTATTTTTCACGTTATGTCCACCCATGATATGCAGAAAGTACAATGGTTAGGCTCGCGGTGTTATTTCACGTAATTTGAAGGAAAAGAGCCTCCATTCTTTGCGATCAATCATTGCTCCAAATTATAACTGAAATAGCAGGGGTAGAGAGCCACTGTATGAGAACTAGCATCCACTATTTTGTTACGATTTTAAGAAGCAGCAAACGGGACAATTCCTTGTTCGCAGTTTCACTTCTTCAAATCGATCCAAAATTGTGAAGACTAACCTCTCCCAGTAATTTCTTCGAACTTGGACGGAGAATATAAATCTCGAAAAGAAGAGCTCTCTCCAAGAGAAAATCACTTTTCCAGATTCGAAACTCTTACAACTAAAAAGAATTACTGCGATTTGTTTATCCTGGGTGGAAATATGATTGTAGGTTCGACAACCAGAACTCCTGACCTGACCTGAGTGGACAGTCTCTATTGTTAAATGTTTAGCAATTTCGCGAAACAGAGCTCCTCTTCATGGAAAAATCGTTTCGCCAAATTGAAGAACGTTCAACAAGAGGAGGGCCACGCTTAAGTCCTATATTGAAATCCTTTTAGTGGACAGTCTCTATTGTTAAATGTTTAGCAATTTTTCGAAACAGAGCTCCTCTTCATGGAAAAATCGTTTCGCAAAATTGAAGAACGTTCAACAAGAGGAGGGCCACGCTTAAGTCCTATATTGAAATCCTTTTAGTGGACAGTCTCTATTGTTAAATGTTTAGCAATTTTTCGAAACAGAGCTCCTCTTCATGGAAAAATCGTTTCGCAAAATTGAAGAACGTTCAACAAGAGGAGGGCCACGCTTAAGTCCTATATCGACATCCTTTTAGTGGACAGTCTCTATTATTGAATGTTTAACAATTTTGCGGAACAGAGCTCCTCTTCAGGGAAAAATCAATTCGCAAAATTTAATGAACGCTCAACAAGAGGAGGGCCACGTATAAGTCCTCTCTGTGAACAGTCTCTATTATTGAATGTTATGTGATTTTATGGGCAGTGCTTTTCCTCAAGAAAATATCCCAATAAATCAATCAACATTCAACAAGAGGAGGGCCGCAGAGATCCATACAACCTTTCCCATTCTTCCCCCGAAAAAAAAAAAAACCAATGGTTTTTATCTGGGTGGTGCGAATAGAATCGATTTGGTTGTCAAACTGAAGCCAAACTTTTCTATTGTGCCGGAGCCAAACATTGAAGATTGTGGTTATGTTCGTTTGAGATCCTATATTGAGAAGTATTGTTATTATTTGTGAAAAAAATAAAAATAAATTTAGATTGAGTTTTGTATTCTTTGTAACAAATATTTTCACATTATATTTCGAGTTTAATATTAGTAGGAATGCAATTAAATAGCACTCGTTACGAAATTTGCCGAAATTCAACAGCTGATTGGAGCAGGAATGTATGTAAACCATCGTAAAGTCATATAGAGTCTCGCGCATTTGTGCGCCTTCATGCAGCATGGAAAGAGAAATTCGAAGAGCGGGAAAATGTTTGACAACGAAAAAACTGCAAAATAATTTTGCTTATGGGATTGATTTCAAAATATCCCTCTACTCGCTTGAGAGCAGAAAAGCGGCTCTATCCGCAGCACCCAGGTTTTTATTATGGAGAGAGGGATGAATGTAACCTCTCATTTCGGTTTCATTTGTCCTCTTTATGATTTTTGTACATAATTAATTATTTAACTCTATGATGGTAAATTAACTTAAAAGAAATTAAAATTAGAACTAAGCATAAATTGAACTGAACCTAAAATAATAATTGAACTTGAAATAAAACATATATAAATATCGATACCCTTATCCACCTGAACACCCCAATTCCCCGATCAACACTGCACCCGTCATTATCAAGCCACAGTAAATCCTAACTGCCGTGCACGCTCCCACACACTGAGAGCGCACCCCATAAAACCGGTTGTCATCGCTGGAACCACGATCAGAAGGTAAACGACAGTACGACAATTACAAGTTTTAAATTTGATAAGTGGTGTTTCTCCTCCTCCATTAGGGAACAAATTTGACCCGTGCCAGGACAACTGAGTGGAAAAGTGCGCCTTTCGTTAAGGGCCAGAAAATCGCTGTTCGCGGGTGAGCATATCACCAAGAGTGCCCCATCCGTTGTGCCCTGAAGAAGAAACCGCCGGGGAGAGTGAAGAAACGCTAGAAGAAGCCGCCGGTTGTGATTAAGCTCGGCAGATCAGTGATAGTGACCAAGGAACCGTTTTTGATTCGTCCGGTTGCTTCACCGCCCCCTCGCAAGAACAGAGCCGACTAGTGTGCCACGTTTTCGGCGGAACCGTGTGTGCTGCGCTTCGTCCGGTTAGTTGCCCCTCCGCCAAATAAAAGCCAGCTGGTGTATTACGTTTTCGACAAGCGGCTTTTGTGTGTAAGGGAACATCCACAAATTACGTAACGCTTAGAGGGGGAGGGGGGGTTGACCGAAGTGTGACAATCCATACAAAAATTTTCAATGATTCGTACAAAAAGTGTGACATAGGGGGGAGGGGGGGTTGAAAATGGCCAGTTTTTGCGTTACGTAATTAATGGATCTTCCCTAAAGCAAAAAGAACAAAGACGAGCCTCCCAGCTATGACAGCGGACACTAGGTTCATGTGTTCAGGACACCGCCATCGCTTAACTCGGAAGTCATCGTGCCAAGGACCGCCTAAAGGTTCCATTCATCTTCAGATGGACTGGTAATATGTAATACCCTCCCATTTATCCCTTTCCGCATCCATTCCTAAGAATGTACCAAAAGTATGATAATTAAGAATATAATTAAATAATGTTAAGTTAAATTATCTGATTTGTTTAAAATTTATTCAACGCATTCCTTTTTCTCTCTACTCTTTCGAACTGTTCACCTTGGTTTTTTAAAGGGAAGCTTATCCGACCAATTTCCCAAAGGAGCCATAGCAGACGACCCTGACAAAGTAAGTAAGCCACGGCCTATCTAAAGAAATATATTACACGGAATAAATAATTTATTTTCCCATCGGTTTTCTGATTGTGTTGCCGAAGGTGCTCTGGAAGAGTATCGGATTGTTTCAGCTTTTGATGGTGAAGGTTGTGTAAAAGAGGGGCGGATTTTTCGCGTCAAACGTTAATGCGGATCAGCAGAACACAACTATTCAAATTTGAATTTCGAAGCTGTTGTGTGAGAGTACCGGACTTATTGGCTTGAGCTTGAAGGGCATAGTATGTTTGGCGAACCACCGATATCGTTTTGATTTTCCCATTGGAAGGCCATCAAATTGTATTGGATATGGACTGCCGGATTGAATTCTATTGGTTTTGGGTTGCAATTCTGGAAATATTTGCACAAAAAAAACTGGAAGGAATACAGCTGGAGGATCATGATTCTGAAATATTTGACATTTTCAGAATGTTAATAAAAGGCTGGATTAATTTGCTTAGTAAATATGGATTTGCGTATTTGTATGTGGACTTTGAATTGAATTATTGAACTTGGATTGTTTTTGGTATTGGTTTTCAATGAAACATTTGATTTTTGATAATAGGTGAGGTAACATGATTATTAGATTTGAAAATTGGAATTGTATTGGTTGCAAATATTTAATATTATTTTAGAATCAACTTTTGGTTATAAGCCAGAGATTGTATTTGAAAGATGAAGTTGGATTAGAATATTAGTTGTGAAAATTGGATGGACAAAATACATAACCATGCATAAATAAAACTTTCAAATAATTACTGTGGAAATGCTAAAGAACACATAAATAGTAAACCGAGAACTAGTTGTAATGCAGATCCATGGAAGATGAGGAGAATGAAAAAAAAACTTGATCATTTTATATGAATGTTTGATTTTAGTATTCCATTATAAAAACGTTCCAATGTTGGTCGGGGAATAAAACTTTGTTCATGGAATCGGAATATTGGATTTGCTTTTCGGGTTCATACATTGTATTTGAGTATCAGAATGGAAAATCACATTAAAATATTTGAATACCAATTTGAATTAGGATGATTTTGAATATAGGAATTGAGTACGGACTGGATACTGGATTGTAAAATTAGAAAAAAATGCGATTTAAATAGTTGGTTATGAAAATCCTAAGTCAATGGTTTTTTTTCTCTTTTTTAGTGAGAGAAGAAGGGGAATGTGAGGGTGAGATATATTAAGAGTTGGGCAATCCACGTTTTGAGTGCATTGATGACAGATATGTAAATATCGTATAACGGTTCGGTTGCCAACACTAACTAGCAAATAGCAAGCCATGACTTTGCCTCTTCCCTCATGGGACAACCAACGGAGTCGCACGCACGATTAGACAGCACACCCCGTGATAGCTCGTTCGGCAGAACTAGGCCGCACAAAAAGGACGTTAATATTGTGTGGAAATATATAGAGTTTGATACCTTATGAAATGTTTGTGTACTTTGTTCAAAATCAGATCTGAGCGAATTAGTAGGCTCTCCGCAAAAAAAAGAAGCGAACAGCAAAAAAAAGAAGTCAATTTGCTGTATGACATTTGAACCTTAAGGTAAAATATGGTGTGAATAGAGAACCGGATCGCTATAAGGCAAGATTGGTGGCCCGTGGGTTCACTCAACGTTATGGGTATGATTATACCGAAACATATGCGCCTGTGGCCAGACTGAATACCCTACGGGCGATGTTAGCAGTAGCAAATCAGCAACGACTGTTAGTGCATCAGATGGATGTCTGGACCGCCTTTGTAAATGGTCTATTGGAAGAGGAAATATATATGGTCCAATCAGAAGGGTTTCAGCAGGGATCAGACTTGGTGTGCCGTTAGAATCGGTCTTTTGGCCTAAAGCAAGCCTCGCGGGCCTGGAACGACCGGTTTCACCGTTTGTGACCAGTATATGAATTCATGCGCAGTGATAACGATCCATGCCTTTACATAGGATTCTGGACTGGAGAGAGTGCTCCTTGTTCTCTATGGACGATATTCTAATCGTCGATAATTTGAAGGTGATCCGAATAGTAAAATCGCTCCTATCAAAAGAATTCGAGATGGTGGACTTGGGTGCCGTAAGCAACTTCCGCATACACATCAGGCGTGACGTGGATGGCAGGATTATAATTGGTCCAGGCATACTTGAAGGAATTGTTGAAGAAATTTGGCATGGACGAGTGCCGACCAGTGTCACAGCGATTGAATGTCATCTTAAGCTGCAGAAAGAAAGAATCGACGTACCGATAAGCATACCGTGAATTAGTTGGTTGCTTGATGTACGTGACCCTGCAAGCAGACCTGATTTATCAGCTTCTGGAACTACATGGGCCAGTACCAAAGCTGTCCAACAGAAGAACACTGGGTGCACTTGAAAAGGATCTTGAGGTACGTTAAAGGAACGTTGAACCTGGTGTTTGAGTTTCGTGGTGACGATCGAGAAATAGCCCTGGCTGCCTTCAGCGACGCAGACTGGGCGAACGACGTGAACGATAGGCGTTCTGTGACCGAATATTTGTTCAAGATTTTTGGGAGCATGTGTGTTTGGCTAAAGAGGGGAAACAGCCAACCGTGTCCCTTTCTTCGACAGAGGCAGAGTTCGTCGCACTATGTACAGTCGCCTGAAGGAGTATGGTTGGTGCGTCTTCTAGCCGATTTGGGAATAAAATTGATCGTCCGATAACTTACTATGAGGATAATCAATCTTGCGTTCAGTAGCGGAGGAACCTCGCGACAACGAAGGATAAACATGAGAAGTTAAGTACTATTTCATCCTTGACCTGATTAAGAGTCAAGCATTCATTTGGAATATGTTCGTTCTGAGGATCAACCTAGCCGACATTCTAACGAAGGGATTCCGACTGCACGTTCGTGAAATTACGGAGATACTTGGTCTAACGGAATATAGAAATTGAGCAGGGATGTTGAAGGATAACAATTCCTCTATTCGACCTTATGTCACCCTTTTGAGTAGACTGTCAATCATATGTAAACAAAAACAATGTATAAATAAAACGTGTTTTATTTCTCTCCTTAAACATCAATGTTTTAATCCTTTTTATCACGGAATAACCTGTTTCATAAATATAATTGTACAATACGTTCCATCAGCTCTTAAATGTTGATTCATAAAGCTATCAGTACACTGTTTGTCATAATGACAAATATTTGTCAAGTCAGCCTGATATCCATGTCGATTTCTGGCCAGTCTGATAGATTTCCGGATAAACTTGACAAATATTTGTCATCATGACAACAGATGTACTGAGGGCTTAAGTTATGATTTTGTCCTGTTCGAAGCACTGTGCGACGGTCGCAAAACTTGCCTAGCGTGGAGAAGGTAGCACACAATGTCGATCTCTTCCAGGTTCGCGCCGGTCGACTTGTACTCTCGGACGATGCTCGAACATCTGAAAATGATCTTGTAAACAACCACCAGTGTGGCGGAGGGTCAAGCTTCTTTTGCAAGAACGACTTGCGAAGCTCTAACGTTGAATTTTGTATTTGACTGAAAAGTTTTAGCTGTTATAAATACCAAATTTTGCAAACTTTTGAAATGAAATTTAAAAAACAACTTTTTTTCGCTGTGTATAACACTATGTTTCTCCGGGCCTTCTATCAAAAGTTCATTTTTTAAGTAATCCTATTTCCTTTCGGCACAACTTTGTTGTACACTCAGAATAAAATGCATATTATTGCCATGTGCCATGCACTTATATTTTGACCAGTTGGTTTTGCATTTCAAAAATATGTGCAACACTAATCGATTATTGCCAATCAGATCATCATATTATTTAATGGTTATTGCTTTTTCATTACTTCTGCACTTAAAATTCAAAATGGGCCGTTTCATCGTTATTCATTAACATCGCACATACATACATATTGAAAATCAAAACAAAACCGATCAAAATATAACGCATTCGATTATTCTAATCTTTATTTATTTCATGCTCTTCATTACCAATGTTCAGGTTGCAAACCAAATGCCATGTTTTATATTCTTAAGACAAACATTATTATATTTAAAAAAATACGAATAGTTGCCGTCCGGAAGATGCGCCTTCTGAGGCATATTTGTATAACGGCAAGCGCACCAGCAATATCAGCAATCAACTTGTTGAACAGATTTCAATGGCAGCAAACGTAATCGTAGTAATGATGACATCGAAAAACGAGGTTTATTATCCGGTCGGTAATTGTGATGCTGAAATGCAGTGCAGAATACATATTAACTATGCAAGTGTTAAATTAGTTTCCTTCGAGTATACTCACCAATAGTTCTTCATATCCAAGGTTCGTTCGTGCCTAGTTCAAAACTAGATTTGCAACGCAACATCTCTGCAAAATGGATATGATTTTCATCGATCGGAACAGTTCTCTTCATTTAGCGCCATTTGTTTTTGATTCTAATATTGCATTTTAGTTTAATGTGCAGAATTTTACATTGTATAATGCTACATTTCGAACCTATGGCACAGTAATAATTAAAAGGATGTTGCATATTTTTCATTACTTGCACATAAAACAGAAAATTGTTTCCTTCTTTGGATTCTATACGACTTGTGCACATAGAATATATCATTAGTTTAATTTGAGTGATACATACGAGAAAAACAAAAACATTGATTTTTTTGCCCTTGGAAAAAATTCAAATTCGAAAAAAATGTTTGTTCCAAGTACTGCTGCAATGGATTCAAATGAACGCAAATAAATGTTAATTGATGGAAATGACTGAGTCTATCTCCCTAAGTCAATTTTGACCTCCCTATGTGCTTTTCTTGTCATATTTTTAATACACGAGACGCTATTACCTAGGTAGATTGATGGGTTTTTTTTTTATTTTCCAGGCTGGCCCGAGACATCGATTTCACTTCACCAATAACAAGTAGACTAAAGCAGCTCGTCAACAACGAATACCTCTCGGATGTGGTCTTCAGAGTAGGCAAGGCTGGAGTGCTGATTCACGCTCACAAAATAATCATCACGCTGGGCAGCGAGGTGTTTGCCTCAAAATGGACACTTTGCTGAGGCAAAAGCAGAAAAGACTTTGCTCCAGTCATCGTTACGGATATCGAGCGAACATATTCACTAGAGCTGAAGCACATCTATTACGAGAATGTAAACATCACTGCCAGTAATATGCTGGACATTTACTATGCCTCAGAAATATTTGTTGGGCATTTTGAGTCTGAAGTGCCAGGAAGCATTTTATAATAAAATAAGTGAAAACAATGTCTTGGCAATATTTGAACATAACAGAAAATACAAATTTGACGTGGTTGATAGAATTTGCCTGGAGATGATTTGCGATAATCCACTCAAATTCTTCAACAGAAAGGTTTCGCAGGCTGAGCAATGAAGGCCTAATTGATCACTGATCGACCAGCTATCAATTGTCTGAAGGGTCAGCTGCAAGAAGTAATTGAATCATGGGAAGGGAAAACGGTCCTTCCATGTTGTACTCGACTCGAAGGAAGTATTGTGTGAAAATTGCATTTCTTCTCGAGACCGTTTCAGTACCAACGTAGATACATCGTTCCGTCTGACTGTGGAGTCGCCAGCCAATCTATACGGGATGGGTGTCCTCGTCGTCAAAATCGCAAATAAAACGCCTGCGGAAGTCGAAATAATCGTGATGGTGGAAAATAAACTGTGGCTTCGAAAAAGTTCCGATCCTGAACAATTTGCGCATACGACATCATGTTCGAGAAGCAAACTATTGATAATTGCACCGTTAAGGTCACGATCAAAAAGCCTTTGTACCTTGAGAATGTCCAATTGCTGCACTTCACCAAATTTCAATTAATTTCGACTGACATACAGAATAAATGCAACATCACGTGTTGTTCTTTAACGAATACTGTTGGATATCAACGAAACTTTTCGACAAGATGCCATTACTGCAATTATGGCAGCAGCATTGTTGTTAATTGTGTGTCATATTTGATGTGTCAGGCTATGGACGACCAGATTTCCCAGTAGGAACAGCAACTACTTTGTTGACAACATTTGAACATTTGAAAAGGGCTGTTACGCCCTTTTCAAATGTTGTCTACTATTCTCTGTTAGTTAAGTGTTGATAAAACTAAGCGAGATTTGTTGATTTTTTATAAATTAAACAACTGTTTATGAAGAGAATATCAATAAATTATATAAGGAATGGAATTGGCAATTTACAAATAAATATTTTTAATCGTTTTAAAATAATCCGAAAATGGGGCCTCATGGAAATTCGAATTACTTCCTCGACAATCCCTGCATTCGCGTATACGATTACGATAACAGCCTATTTGGGGATAACTTTTCTACACAGTGTCTATCAGACAAATTGGTCTGAAGGCGAGGATCTGTGGATTGCCAGGAACAGTCACAGGACCAAAACTTCTGTTCCATCTATCCATGAATGTACGCTCGTCAAAGGTACGTCTGCATGGCTGACCTGAACATTACTCGGTTTTCCATTAAAATAAGCCTTTAACGTTATGTTATCGCTACACGCTCAAACACGTTGGACCAACTGACTCCGCCCCAAGAAAATGCTTCGGTTGCTGCTTTGTTTGACCCTATATGAAGTTGTTCGAACAACCGTTTGACGGTTGTTGGCGCTCGTTGGAAAAAATTAAAACGTTTGATTTTGGTTTGAGATCGGGGGCAGGTCAAGGCTCGCAGAACATGTTTGAGCATTTGTAGTGAAGTTGCACAAACCTCTATATATTTTTAGAAGGTTGGTGCTCAAGTCGGCGCTTCGGTCGTTTGTGTGTGATGGCGTACACACGGTCAAGCAGTTTGACCAACATTGACTCCACCTCTCGTTTATTCAGACATCCATCCAGTTTTACCAACAGCGCACGAACATTCAATTTTCGACCAACAATATCACACACGAACGACCAGCGCAACTTGAGCACCAACCATCAAAAAATATATGGAGGTTGTGCAACTTCACTACAATGCTCAAACATGTTAGGCAACTGACTCCACCCCAACAACTCAAAAAATCAAACTAATTTTTTAACCAGGCCTCAACTGTCAAATGGTTGTTCGAACAACTTCACGTTCAAACAAAGCAGCAACTGAAGCGTTTTCTTGGGGGCGAGTCAATGTGTCAAACTGCTTGACTGGGTGTACAGCATAATAAATATTGTTGGTCGAATAATTTGATTGTTCGTCCTTTGGTAAAACTTGATGGATGTTTGAATAAACTAGAGGTGGAGTCAATGTTGGTCAAACTGCTTGACCGTGTGTGCGTTCCATTATGATCTTCTACATTCTCTATACAGAAGATCGTATAAACAATTCTGTAAATTCTTCTTCGATACTAGGTCACTGGTCACAATGATAGTCACAACACGTTTTCCTGTCGTTTCTGCCGTTCAAATCACAGTTGGTGAGTTTGTTTCACTCGACGGTAGACTTATCCGTACAACTAGAAGTTCTTCCATTACACAAGTGGAACTGAAATTATAATGAAATACTGCTTTATTACGGAGACGACTATATTATTCCCTTGATCGCGCACTCAAATTGAACTGACGAACTACCTGCTAAGCTATCTATTGACTAATGGATTCTCTAATCTCGGCATTCAGAGAGATCAACTGGGTATATTATTCAGATACAATTAGAGGCTCAGTTTACCTGGGACGGACTTGCAAAGGAAAAATGTAACCTCATCTGCAACCAGCAAGCGCTGTCACGAATTGTCAGATGCAACCAGCACCTTTTTTTGTGAAAGTATTGGTATCCATCAAAAAGTATTCCAGAATGATTTTGTTTTACAGTACTTTTCACTTTGAAAGTATTCTAGAATAACCGGACACTTAATATGGCACAGTTATGAATCGTGTTTTATTCAGATGGAAAACCTCTTTAAAATAAGATTCAAACTTTAATGGATATAGAGATTCTACAGGATTTGGTGAAACACTCAAGAACAGTTAAAAGAATCAGATGTAGATGAAAGAAAAAGTAAGGAAAAAGAAGTCTTTGCAGGTCTCTCTCAGAGTTTACCTATTCTAGAGTGAGTTACATTCTCGCGCGCATCGAGTGTACTGATGCGCTTTGCAGAAATGGACCAAAATACAAAACATGATACCTTAATTACGAGAATTTGTATGCAAAACTTCCACATTTTACATACCGGCCGCCTTGGAATACGCGGTATTTCAAGTTAATGACTAGCCTGCTGAATATATATCTATGAATTCAGCATTGACTGTTAATTTATGAATAACAATTTATCAATTTCCACTTTCAAATATCGGGTATCGATGGTATCACCACCGGCGTGGGATAATTCTTCCTATTATCGGTCGTGACTTGTCGAATTCGAATCTTCGTCCTCTCTCTCGATCACGTAGAAATCCCACCGAGCTCCGTATTAGAGTGTTTCGAACGGCTGTCGCTTCAACACGAGTCCGTCTGCGATGATCGACTGAAACAGATGAAGGCGATTTTTAAAGTCAAAACAATCTAAAACGACTTCCCTGTCGGGGCTTGCGCGCCTCCGAGGACGCTCCTCGCCGATGATTGTTGCGTTCGCCAGATGGAACGAGTTTGATCTAACCAGAAGTTCTGGTGTAGTGGATGATGGGATGATACTTGGCCTGCCAACGACGATCTCGAGTTGACCACGATGAGCAAGTTGTACGGCGGAGTTCCCAGATTGCATGAGCAGGCATTATGACCGCACAATTCGTGTGCTCTCCGTGATTGACTGAACTTGCGTGTACAGAACACAATGAATGGGGCTTGGGATTAGCTCCCATTCTCAATGTACACGTTTCGGGAGCTCAAATATTTAAAGTCAATAACGGCGCCGCCACGTCTTACGGTCATATAGGAATGGAAGGATTTTAGTCCGACTCTCGTTGCTACTAGAGACCAGTATACCTCTGCATCTCCACGATTGTCTTGGGATGGATATTGTCTTGTACAAAGGGTATTATCTGGATTCACTTTGGGCGATGCGATCTATGGGAGGAAATAACACTAATACGAGATAAAGTTAAAAACATGACGCCCGGTGGCATATGAAAGCTAAGCAGATTCGCGTTTTGGACGACCGCACAAGGCGCAGCACTCTGTACTCACTTGCTCGATGGCTCAGACAAACTATTGAAGAAATCGCTTTTTCACCGCGCGCGACATGCGCATGACCACCGAACACAAGATAGATTTTTTTTTGACGACTAAAACACGCACTGCACATACTTGTTCGATAGCTCTCTTATTACCGGTCGCGCAATGCAGAACAAATATTTCGGCCGAACGCATCATCGTTCTGTAGTCCGAAACAAGAGAAATCACACTGAATTGATTTTTATTACCGGCCGCGCAATGCAGAACAAATATTTCGGCCGATCGCGCGATCATTCTGCAGATCTGAAACAAGAGAAATCTCGCACTGCACTGATTTTATTACCGGCCTCGCAATGCAGAACAAATATTTCGGCCGATCACGCGATCGTTCTGCAGTCGAAACAAGCGAACTCTGTACGACGGAGTTCCCAGATTGACCGCAACTGATGGAGCCACAGGTAGAAGCTTGACGAGCGAACATAGACACAGGGGGCGTGCCTGATTCCGTGACTGGGGGTGCATTCATCGCGAAATCGGTCCGGGATCACCCGGAAAGAAGAACAGCTAGACTACACTGGCAATCCTATCATCTCGGCAATCACAGGCGTTGACGGAATGACGATGGGTATTCGTAGGAGTTGTTTTCGTGGATGTTATCGCTGATCTGCCGCCGGCCGCGCGGTGGTGCTATCAAAACAAAATATTCTAAGCTTTTGAAAATCTATAAAGCACATAGACTTAAATGGTATGCAGGGGCCGGGTGCTCCGCGCTCTGCGCCTTCGTTGGGAGCCTAGTTCTCCCCAGTCGCTGGTGTGTTGTCGTTGTCGAAATGGGTAAGATGCATATCTTTGAGATAGCACGCGATTTTTCCATCCTTGGTCCGCACGTGACGACCTGATATTTCCATTGGCTCGGATGAACCTGAATCACTCTGCCAGAAGCCATTTAGAGGAGGAGGTTGTCCTCCTTGATCAGCACCATAGTGCCAACAATAAATTATTCTCGGGACCACTTGGTCCTGTTATGCAGGTCGGACAAGTCGTGGACCATCTGGACCACACTCGCTGGACAAAGTTTTCCGCCTGCTGCCACCTGGAGAGTCGACCCTCTGGAATATCCTTCAGCCACGGCCTCCACCACAGTCAGCGGTCGCTGCACAAGAAATGGCCGGGTCAGTACGCTCAAGTCGCTGGGACCGTTACTGATTTGCGTGAGCGCTGGAGTTCAGACACGCTTCGATTTGTGTCAAGACCGTGTTGAGCTCATCAGGGATGAATCCTCAGGCCAATCGTCTTCTTCAAATGTTGCTTTGACTTGACTGCCGCCTCCCACAAACCGCCGAAGTTTGGGGATTTGGCTGGAATGAATTTAAATTTAATCTATGTCCGCAGCGCCGGCTGCGATTGCTACTGGGACTGCTGATCCTTGAAAAGTGCAGCTAATTCGTCTAGCTGCCGCCTTGCTCCAACAAAGTTGGACCCGTTGTCGCACATTAAGGGACCGGCTTCCCCTCTGGCCACGAACCTCTTCAGAGCGGCCAGGAATCCTGAAATCGTTAAATCTGCAACCATCTCAATGTGAACCGCTTTGGTGACCAGGCATACAAAAACTGCAGCGTAATGCTTCACTGTAGTTCGCCTTCTGTTGGGTAGCAGATCAGGAAAGGACCGCAATAATCAACGCCAACCGGAGAAAAGGTGGAGCTGGAGTGACTCGTTCCACTGGGAGATCGGCCATCAATTGATCCTGTACGACTGGCTTATAACGGAAACAGGTATCTGTCACAATCGTACGAGCAAGACTTCGAGCGCTGAGTGCCAATATGGTTCGCGTACACTGGCTCGTTGAGGTCCAGCGTGAAGATGTTCAAAGTGGAAACGACGCATGATCATGAATGTCAGAGGATGATTTTGTCCAACAGTATGGATGCTTCCGATTTATGGAGATTGGGGCATTCTCAGCCGGCCGCCGACTCGATACGCCTTCAATCAAGCGTGGGTGTAATGTCCTGATTCGAGACGTTGGGCGAACTTCGCCTTCCTTTAGGTCGACGATTTCTTGGGAGAACATTCATGCTGTCACAATTTCACTAGTTTCAGTAGTGCGTTCTTCCGCTCCGAAGTGTCACCGCACCGAGCCTTTTGGAGATTACCCGCGTGCATGGAGAGTGTTGTATTTAAAACGCGCAGTAGGGCAACAAGTTTTTCCAGTTGTTGCAACGTGGAACGTAGACTGAAGATGTCACTTGGTGGTGAGATTGTAGCTACGGATACTACGCAGAACTTTCCTCGGTGCGATCGATCCAGTTCTTCCAATACGATTTCTTGGGTTTCTGGCCAGTATTCCTTTCTTGTTTCAGCCAGGGTGGCCCATACCACGAACTGTTTTGTAGATCTCTGTGTAATGCCGCGCGAAGGCTATCCCTGGATTTTCCGTTCCTGCTCGTGTCTCCACGTACCATTTTTCTCAGGTGTTGCACTTCCGAGATCCTGTTCGCCGAACATTTGGTACCGCGACGGATTTGATAAGATCCAGTAACGCACAATCATGGAGTCGGTGTGAAATATGACTGGCGGAAACGGAATGCTGCAACTGTTTTCTCGTAGAGATGCTAATAGCACATCGGAGGACAACTCTAGCCGAGGAATTGTGAGCTGCTTCCTTTTCTTTCCCAGCTCTGCTAGCGGGACACTCGTGACTTTGCTACCAGCGATTAGTGGTGATTTCGCATCCGAATGCGTACACCGAACATATATCACCCTCCGTAGGCCTTCGTCGAAGCATCGCAAAACCGTGAAGCTCCACCGAAAGACAATTTGTCCGAATGCGATCCATCTCAAATTTCCAGAAATTCAAGTCTGGAGGCTTATTCGAAACTCCACCCATTGCTCTTGAAGGTCGTCTTGCAGCGGTTCGTCCCAAGACACCTTCTTCTTCCAGAGAGATTGAACAAATATTTTGGCGAACGGTTACGACTCAATTAACCTGAGAGGATCAAAATTCGAGCTAAATCGGAGCTGATCGTTTGCAGACGACCGATGAATTCCAATCTGGCACCTTGAGCGAAAAACATCTACCCTAGGCTCCCAGGCAGGAATGGTGCGGCATGAACTCTTTGCGTGCAGCACGCGTTGTTATGAGCGAGCCCTTTCAGATCGCGAGAGGCAAGTAAGTGCGGATCGTGCTCGAGCTCTCAAAGAGTCATGCACAGAGCAGCACTCTAACTGCACTGTTTCAGTTTTGCTTCGTCAAGGTTTTCGAGATCTAAACGGTAGTTATTACACGCTTTGGTGTTCTATAGAAAGATGGTTGATCGCGCATTATTTGTTCGACATTTCGCAATATGAATAAAAAGATAAGGAACCTCCTGCTTTAAAAAAAACCACGTTCACTACTTTATTCCAAAACCATATATAAAATTTGCCTCTAAAGCAACCCAATGTATTTTATGATTATTCATCTTTGTATCCTATTTCACCATGGCTCATTTTGACGGTTACTACAATGTTACTGTGCGAAAAAAATCATTGAAAAAATAATCTACTGGCAATTGAAACACATTTGTTCCATTGGAAGAGATTTAATATTTGCCGTCCATTATTTGATGGGCATTTAACATGATTTCAATTTCTCGTAATTCCAAATGCACAATGTACTCCGTGCTACCCGAAAGGTAGTGCGCCTTTGACTCGCACGCAGCAGCGAGCCGCGCACCTTCGGCTCTTTAGCTCGCAAAATTTGAGAGACGCGCTCGAAGTTGGGTGCTGCACGAACTTTTCGCACCGCTCGAGTATTTAGGCAATCCCTGCTCCCACAGCCAAGGGTTTTAATGGTAGCACTCAGTCATCAAGTTCAAACGACGTGCGTACATCTTGGAGTTCAGCTGGTATTTTCCTAGAACGGCTGGACTGCTGCTCCACTTTCTTAAGTTAAATCCTCCACCTTTTAGTAATTGCTGCATATCACTGCATAGTTTGACGCCTTCTTCTTCGCTGTCTACGCCTGTCATCATGTCGTCCACAAAGAAGTCCGTGCTGAGAATTCTTGCTGCTCTGGGATACTTGTGTCCATCCAGTTCTGCGATCCGCTTCAGATATTTCGTCGCGAGGTATGGCGCTGAAGCTGTGCCGTATGGACGGTATTCAGCTGGAAGATCCGTATACTTTCTTCCCGATCGTCACGCCAGAATTTTTGTGCAACTTTCGGTTCGCCCACTGCTGCGGTACCATGTGTTTTTTTTCGGCATCCGCTCGATGGCAATCCGATGGAATCAGGCGAAGGACGATTGAAATGATGTCGTCCTGAACCGTCGGTCCCACCATCAAGGCGTTGTTGAGGAGACTCCAGTCGACGAGCACACGACGATGCGTCAAACACCACCCTAAGTTTCGTAGTCGTACTATCGGGTTTGATGACGCAATGATGTGGGATAAAGTACTTGTAAAGCAGCATCTTCTTCATCCCACTACCTCCTCCATGTGACCCATTGGAGGTATTCTTGTAAATTCACTGTATTGCAGCTTCGGCTGCGGGTTTGTATCCAGACGACGCTCCAGAGAGGAATCGTCGCATCTTCTGGGCGTATTCCTCCAGCGATAGCACACTGTTCGTTTTACGACTCCAGCTCCCAGAATCGTGTAAGTAGATCGTCGAGCTTCTCCGTACACGTGTTGACAATGTGTGGTCTGCACACGTCTGTCTCGACAGGAAGGTTACCGCAGCAGGGGGCAGCAGGGGGCAGGGTGCAGGGGGCAGCAGGGACAGTAGGGACAGCATGGACCATGTCCAAGGGCTTGACAACCCCTCCCCAGCTGTCTGCGAGTCAGGAGAGCTTGCCTAGGGCGTGGTGGGATTTAGCAGTGGGCTCTGCTAAAATCCTCCCAAAACCACAAGTGCCCGTAAGCGAGCTCTATCAAAGCGACTGTGTGCCGCTTCAAAAGCACAAGCCAGGAGTGCCATTGGCACATCGGATTGATCCCAGTAAGATCCTGATTATGGTATACTGGTTGCATGTTATTGGTCTTGTTTTGGATATTGAGATGTGAACGCAAGGGCTGGTAGTCTGGTTATTCTATTCTAAGTAACGGGGACACCGACCTGAAGAGCGAATGGGCTAATGGCCAGGCTGTCTTCCCTCCTAAAACCGTGGCGAGCCTTGTGGCACTAGCTCCTGTGGCTCAGCTGGTAGCTGAGTGGGAGTGAGCTCAGATGCTCCTTCCTGACTAGCGCTGATCTGGCTCTGAACACGAAAGTGTCAACCCTCGCATGGCCTCCTGCATGCCGCAGGGTATGTATAGATAACCATGGGATCGCGAAGGCGACTACACCACTGGATTCGACAGCAGCCGCAAGGGGACCCAACAGACATGAGTTTCCCATTAAAATTACAAAACGACGAAGGAAGGAGGTGAGGCGAATGGCGACAAGGAGAACCCTTTCGCCAGGCGCAGTTGATCGTCACCCCAAAGATCGCCGGGGGAGGCGATGGCGGGACGTGGTGGGTCGGAAGAGGTGCCGGTGGATGTTGAATGGACGGCCCACTCGACCAAAGTCATTAACTCGGTGATGACTAACCACGGTGAGGATGGAGTCAGACGATGGGAGGTGATTACGGACGTTTCGGACGTAATCATGTCCTTCCTGGACAACGAGTGAATTATAAGGGACTTAAAACAGGCCGTACTAACCATCTGCGCTCTAGTCGTGGGCGAAGTCGGGTGGAAGTCCTTGCTGGAGCGTAAGGAGGCGAGACACAAGATCCGTCTTCTTACTGAAGAAAATTGGCGGTTAGCAAGCCAAGAAGGCCTCGAAGGAGGCCGAATCGAAGATTCGCTCCTTGCAGAAGGAAGCAGCTGGCGGAGGCCAGACTGCAGAACTAAACGGCGTATGGCTAACAGCGGAGCAACTCCTAAGCTTAGTAGGGTCACGCAGGAGGCGGACAGAAGTAGCTAATAAACTCGGCACGGACCGCAGAAAGGTCCGAGTGGAGACCGGAAAATGGTACCTCCACCTGGAAGATACCAGAGGACCGCCGGGAGGAGAGATCTACCATGGACAAAGGTAGTGAATCCTAAAAAGGCGAAAAGAAGCCGCCAGCGGGTCGCAAGGAGGTGCGAAGGGAAGGATCCAGCCACCGTCAAGAAGGTGAGCCCGTGAGGAAAAGGGTGCGCCTTCTAGTGGGAGGCAAGCGGAAGGATAGAGGTGAAGCGATCATTGTCAAGGCTGACGATAAAGCTACGCCGAAGTCCAAAAGACTATGAAGGCACCTAGAAGCTCTCTAGTCTAGGAGGGATGTCAACTGCATCCGAAGAACGCGCAAAGGCGAGATGATTCTCGTCTTGAAGCGGGATCTACTCGGAAGAGTTCGAGTATAAAAGTTGACGGAAGAGGTCCTGGGTGACAGGGTCCAGTTAGAGCCCTGTGCTGATGACATCAGTGCAAGGCATGGATGAAATAACCGAAGCCGGAGACCTGGTAGACGCACTGAAGGATCAGTGTAATGTCGAGATCCAGGAATCTGCGTTCGGTTACGCAAAGGACTTTGCGGAATGCAGGCTGCCTCATTCAAGTACCTATGGCTGAGGCCAAGAAGGTGCTGGATAAGGTAAAACTGAAGGTGGGTTGGTCGGTGTGCTCGCTGAGCACAAGCCACCAATCAAGGCTACAGGTGCCTTGGCCACGGTCATAGTCCTATGACTGTAAGGGACCTGACCGTAGTAAGCTGTGCACGTAGGTGCGGAGCTAAAACCACCAGGCTCGCACCTACCAGGCTGCACCGAGATCCTGATCTGTCCTACGAGGGCAGACAGGCATCTCACCGTGCTGACCTGTCCGGCCTCTAGAAGGTCGAACATGCGCAATAACACAGCTAACTTGAACCACTGCGAGGGCGGCCCAGCTGCTGCTACAACAGTCGGTTATCGAGTGTAAAGCGATGTTGCCTGCTGTCTGACCCCCGCATCCCTGCTGAAACGGCAGCTGGATTGCGGACAAGTCGTATTGGGAATCTGGACTTGGGCGCTATCAGAAGATAATATCTTCGCTAACGATGAGGGTTTCTGTAGCAAAAAGGAAATTGTTTACTTTTGTAGCTGCTACTGTCCTCCTAGATGGAGTATAGAGCAGTACCTAGGGTAGTTGATATTCTTGCGGCGAAGCTAACTGGCCTTAAACCAGTAGTTGTAGCGGGTGACTTCAATGCGTGGGCGTGGACTGGGGTTCCCGGTTTCGCTAGAGGTCATATCCTGTTAGAGTCACTAGCGGTACTGAACGTAGTTCTACAGACGAAGGTCAAGTGCCAACGTTCAGAAGGACCGAGCGGTGATTTATGTATCGATGTCACCTTCTGCAGCGCAGGATGGACTGAAGAACCGGGATGGATGGTCCACGAGGGTCATACTTCGCGACCATCAGGAAGTACGTTTTATGGTCAGTATACCCGGAGCTACGACGAGAAGAGGTGGTGCAACGGATCCCGGATGGCGCACGTCACAGTTCAATCAAGAGCTGTTGGTGGAGCGCTGCGCTGGGAGAGTAGGACTACAGGACTAAGCGGTAACGACCTGACGGAAGTACTTACACGTGCTTGCGACGTGGTGATGCCAAGGAAGACCCAGCCCCAGAAATCGACAACCCAGTTTACTGGTGGTCTGACACGATGCAGATCTTCGTAGAACCTGTCTTAAAGCTAAAAGAAGGTTGCGACGTGCTAGAACAGACGCTGAGCGACTCGATAGACGAGGGTATTCCGGACAGCGAGCAGAGCCCTGAACTGAGATTAAATGTAGAAAGCGAGCCTGCTTCAACAGCTGTGCGATGGCGAATGACACCCGTGGTGATGCGATGGATAGTGATGTCTAGGACCAATAGCACACCTCCTGAAAGATCCCCAGAGCTATGGCCAGTATAGTAGAGGGACTGTTTCCGACATGAACCATCGACTGGCCCGCTGCACCGTACGAGTCAGTCGACGTGGTACCGCTAGTGACTAACGAAGAGCTTATCGTAGCAAGAAAACTTAAGCTCAAGGCGCCGGGCGATGGTATTCCAAACCTGGCCCTTAAACACGCCATTCTTGCCAATCCAGATATGTTCAGAGCTGCCTCAGAGATGCATGGACGAAGGAAACTTCCCAGATCGATGGAACGGCAAAGTGGTGCTATACCGAAGCCTGGCAAACAGCCGGGGATCCTTCGGCATACAGACCATTTGCCTACTCGACACAGCTGGAAAGCTGCTAGAGAGGTCATTCTGAATAGATTGTCGGCTTACAGAGTGTGCTGGTGGCTTATCTAGCAACCAGTATGGCTTCCGTAAGCCGTTCTACCATCGAAATTCGAGCGGTAACGGATACGCCAAGATAGCGAGAGGTTCAAACAGAAGATATTAGGTACTGCGCGTTGATTACACTTGATGTAAAAACGCGTTTAACAATCTAGCTGGGCGCAATTGCTGACTACCTGCTCCCTTGAGAGTTCCGGATTACCTGTGGGATACTGAAAGCTATTTTCAGAATAGGGTGCTGTTATACGACACTGATGCCGGTCAAAAGTCGATCGTAGTGTCGGCGTGTTCACAGGGATCGATCCTCGGACCGGTTCTGTGAGATATTATGTACGATGGAGTATTACGCCTAAGTCTTCCGGCCGGAGTGAAGATAGAAGGCTTCGCGGATGACGTAATGCTAGAAGTAGCAGGTGACTACCGACGAAGTTAGATTGAAGGCTTCATCGCGATTGGCAGAGTGAGGAATGGCTCAACTCGAGACGGTTATCCCTTGCACACCACAAGACGGAAGTCGTGGTATGCATAACCATCGGGTTGCAGCAAGCTGAGATAAGAGTAGGGACCTGCGACAGTTAACTCCGTGAGTCTCTCAAGCATCTGGGCGTGAGATCGATGATAAGCTCAATTTTACGAGCCACGTCGATTATGCATGTCAGCGGGCTTCTGGCGATAAATCTTTATCACGAATGATGTCCAATGGATCGGTGCTAGTCAAGTGCGTGGCTGATAGCTGACGTAGCATTGTCTATCATCCGTTATGGCGTCCGGCATGGGCCGTAGCCAAAAGCCGATTACAATGTAAAGAAATTGTCAGAGTACACCGGCTGATGTGCTACGATGTCGCGAGCGCATATCGCACCATATCGGGAGGCGGTGTGCGTTATAGCTGGATGATGCCGATCGACACACTCTAGAGGAGGATGTGGAGTGCTACAACGAAGGACTCGTGGAACGTGTCAAGAGAGCAGCTTCGTTGCTCAAATGGCAAAGAGCATGGGACACCGCAGTCAAAGGTCGTTGGACCCACAGACTGATTCCAGATGTGTCCAACTGGGTTGATAGGAAGATGGTCAAGTCAACTACCACTGGTGTTGTCTGAACATGGCTGCTTAAGAATTCTACACGGTTTGGCTTCGCAGATTCTGCGGAGTGTCCTGATGTGTAGGTGAGGTAGAATCACAGAGCATGTGATGTTCGCATGCCCGCGATTCGAGTAGAACGCAATACCATGCTGCTTATTAGTGGTATGGATACAACGGACAACCTCGTCGAGAGGATGTGCCGGAGAAGCTCTATGGAATGCGGTGAACACAGCATCTCACAGATCATGTCGAAACTGCAGCGTGGTGGCGTCTTGAACAAAACCAGAGGTAGTAAGGGCACCTATGATGCAGTGAACACTTGCTCACCCCGACAACCAACATGTCGCGGGTGGGCTGCGGGACCTCAGTATGTAGATATAGAGGTCATTGCGGTTCACGCGCGGTGGTTGTTGTCGGGGTGCATTAACGTGAGATTATGATACGGACCGTTAGGTTACTATCATACACGATCGACGGGTGGTGAGGTAGCCACCCTTGAAGTCGATGTTGTGTATTGACGTCAAGTGCGTTAGCATAGGCGTGACGCGTCTCAATAGTCCCCCTGATGTATTGCAATTGCGGGCCGGGGTCGGACTGGCGAAAGGGTTTTGGTTTAGTGGGTCGGGTAGGTTACGGCATACTCCCACTACCTGAGTACCTCCTCAGGTGTCTGGTTGCAGATTTCCGTTTACCCTTGCTCAAGAAAAAAAAAAAAAAAAAAAGGAAGTTACCGCAGCCATCCAGCCGAGTGATGTATTTTGTACGATAGGCCGTCATCTCCTAATCTGATCTCTCCTTTTGAAGCAGGTCGAAGAACAGGCTTGCTCCGATGATCATCCACCCAGCCAGGCTCCGTAAACATCAGGAGGGCGATATCACCGGAAGCTGTAATTTGGTGGAATCAATCTCCGGATGGGAAGATTCAGTGTGCTTGAGGTAGAAGTAGAAATTCTCTCCCCAGTGAACGACGAAAGACGAGAGCGAAGATTGACTGCTTACATTTCTTGGCGGCAGCGATACCACTAACTGAAAGCTTGAATTTCAGACACTGAGTCTCGTTCGATAGAAAGCAGGCAGGAGCCACTGTCAAGTGTCTCTAGCTTGCATGGTGTTTCAACTGATCTTCAGGATCACGATCGCAGTTGCGAGAAGAACTGATCGTGGCGCCTTGGAATCTTGAGGATAGTACAATATTGGGGGTGTCTGGTGGGGTGGCGATTGATAATGCATGCTTGGTGTGGCAATAGAATAGGGGTTTGAAAGAATGGTTGGAGGATTGCTGAGGATTGGATTGTGTTGACTTTCTCTGCTGTGAGGTTGAAATGATTTGATTTGACAGTGGGTTCTGCATTTTGCTGCGAGCGCTTGTTCGATTGCGGCGCATGCAGCTCACTGGCGATGAGGTGCAACAACGAATGATGTCGCTGGCCACAAACTCGACACGTACCTCGCGAACAAAACTTGGCGGTGTGACCACGAGAACAATTGAAACACAAATTACTGTTTTCACGCATTCCTCCTTTCGTCGACTCGCATTTCTTTGAATCGCTTGCATTGATATGGCCAATGTTGCCCGTCGTTGCAAATAGAACACGACTGCTGCTGAACCTGGTACTGCTGCTAACCTTCAGATGTTTCTTCTCCTCCACCGGTACGTGAATTGACCCAATCGATCGCAAACTGTACAATGGCTTGACGACGCTGCATCATTCCTCGAATTTGGGTACATCCATTAGAACGATGTTCCGTTTCCACAAGCGCAACGTTGCGGAATCTAGTTTGCTGGCGAGCATATGAGCCAAAATGTGCTCCGATCTTTGGTAGCTCCCGAGTTTTCCAGCATCTGAAGATGTTTTCGAATTCGCCATGACATGGTTCAACGCTTCAAACGATTCGTTTTCATCAGGCTAGCATCTGGGTGGGAGCATCTAGGCAGAGCATCTAGGTGGGATTTTACAAGAAGGTTCTTATTTTCATAACGCGATTCCAATGACCGCCAACCCCACGGAGAAGTTATCGGCAGTGATGTCAATGGAAGCAATTTGCTGCAAAGCTTCTCCCGCTAACGAGCTCACCCTCTTCCGGCAACGCTGCCTCGAGATGCTGCGCGTATGCAGTGGCGACATCAGGTTGCTTCAGTCGCTCTAGGTCGTACCGCGACGGTCGTCGATACCGAACATTGTTGATGACGGAGTTTTGGGCGCAGTTTAACCATCACCAGATAGAGTGGTCAGAGTCGATGTTAGCGCCACGATAGTCCTGACGTGGATAATGTCGAAGTGCCGTCCATCAATCAGAACGTGGTCGATTTGGATTCTGCTGCAGTGGTGATTCTCAGGTGTACCGATCGGGAGGCTGTGTTGGAAGTAGGTGCTGCGAATGGCCATATTCTTGATCGTAGGCCGTTTTCGTTCGTCAGCCGGTGAGCGCTGAACTTTCCAATAGTCGGTCTAAACTCCTCCTCTTGGCCAACCTGAGCGTTCAAATCTTCTATGATTTTTGACGTCGTGGCGGCAGCTGTCGTACTCACGTTCCAGCTGCGCGTAGAATCCTTATCATCATCGGTGCTTCCGGAGTGTGGCTATGGACGTTGATTATGCTGAAGTTGAAGAACCGGCCTTTGATCCTCAACCTGCATTCTTTTTCATTGATCGCCACCACCCGATCACGCGCCTTTATATCGCCCATCACTATGAAAGCTGTTCCCGCTCGTGTGTGTTGCCGCAGCTCTGGTAGATGGTATGATTACCTCAAACGTTCGCACCATTGATCCTTCCAACAAACCTCCTGCAGCGCTACGATGCCGAATCCACGGTCGCAGGACATCGGCGAGTATGCGTGTCTCCGATGAAGTTGAGATTTGCAGTTCCACGAACGAGTTTTCAATCGCTAGTCCTTTTCGTCGCAATGGTCTTCGCGATGGTTCGGTCCGTACTCTCTTGTTGATTGTTCGTTGCGTGAGTTTTTTTTGGCTGGCTTGCAGGGCCTGACACAAAACCCCTAAATTTCCGGAGGACCATTCCTCCTTATTTCCGGTGGACCGGTTTGATTTCACTTAGAGTCCCTCGCTGGCCTCGGACGATGACAGCCGCCCCTAACAAGGAGAACGAGACGCTGTGTGGGCCGATCCTGACATGGGGAACAGACGCTCAATAAGATTTGCACTCGGAAGGAGAAACCCCCTTCCCTGTCAGCATCGACCATAGTTCCACCAGGGTTGGTTACCCGATCTTCCCTAATTTGCTCGCATCCGCCAGCACCGCAGGGAGGTAGGGATGGAGTTGCTGGTAGAGGCTAAGGACCACGAAATGGGGTCTATTTATTCCCTCAGGTATGCGAAGTACCAATGGTACGCTTTACCCAGCATTTGCCGTATTTTCGTATCGATGCGATTGTTCGTGAGCAGAGTTTCCCAGGAACTGTGGGTCGCGACCCTGAAGTCGTGACTTCAGTGGTGGGTCGCGAAAGACAAATCCTAATTCATAATTTTGATACTATTTTGTTCCAAATCTAATCCAAATTTTGAATTGGATCTAACTAATATTGGATGATTAAAGAACAAAACCTGACGATGTCAACGGCCTTTTTGTTATAGATATTTGGGCAAGTGAAAGAAGTCTTACATTAAATGTAAGCCCGAACCCAATCCAAAACAATCCTAATCAATTCAAATTCAAACTAAATCAAATCCAAATCTCTTTAAAATCCAATCCAATTCTAATTCAAATCCAATCCAAATCTAACTCAAATCCAATCCAAATCCAATCCTAATCAAATAAAAATCCAATTCAAATCTAATCTGAATACATTTTAAACCCAATCCAAATCAACCCAAATTAATTCAAATTCCATCAACACACATCCAAGCCAACCAAAATTGACGATTTTGACAAATACAATGATAGGATTAGCAATTATTATAATTTGTCCAATCTAACGCGAACTCATTTTAACTAATTTCACAAAATCAATGCATTTACATTCTGGTGGGTCGCAAACAATATGGGGTTCTGCTGGGTGGTCGCATTCCGAAGTTTGGGAACCTCTGTCGTAGAGTATCCTAGCAACAACTCCAACACAGCCAGCTCAAGAACAATTGTCGCCTTTCAAAACCCAATGGCCGTAGAACGCCGTATTGTATTTACTCTATAGCAATGCACTGATAGTCCACTTCGACAATTCGGTTCGTTTGAAGGACCAATGTAAATTCTTCTTCGATACTAGGTGACTGGTCACTGATAGTCACAACGTTTTCTCGTTCGTTTCTGTCGCGGTTCGAAATCACCCAGTTGGTGAGTTTGTTTCACTCGACGTAGACTTATCCGTACAACTAAGAAGTTCTTCCATTACACAAGTGGAGACTGAAATTGTAATGAAATACTGCGTTTATTACGGAGACGCCGTATATTATGTCCCACTTGATCGCGCACTCAAATTGAACTGACGAAATCTACCTGCAAGCTATCTATTACGATATAATGGATTCTCTAATCTCTGAGCATTCAGAGAGTCAACTGGTGTATATCAGATACAATTAGAGGCTGCAGTTTACCTATTCGAGAGTAGAGATTACATTCTCGCGCATCAGTTATCGATGCGCGTTGCAGATGGACCAAAATACAAAACATGATACCTTAATTACGAAAATTTGATGCAAAAACTTCCAACATTTTACAAATTCTAAAACTGATGTGTATCCATTCGTTTATTGAGTAACAATTATCGAAAAATTATCCTAAAATTACACCAGCCACACACTCCCGCTGAAGCAGTATACAAGTAACAGTGTCAGCACCATTATCTATCCTACGTATATATAGCTATATTGGTTGCTAGCTATCGCCAACACTAGCAGTCCGCTCAGCAGACAGAGGGCTCCCTTCACCAGACTCCTGTCGGGCGTTGAACTTCGCTTGATGACCAGATCCTGGTACGAACAGACGATCTGACCCGCCAATCAGAATGCATCCGGATACGGTCCAAAAGCTGGACTTGGTCAGTAGACACAAAAATAGCCAAACGCAGACAGTACGCTGAATATGAGTATCTTGCTGTTTGCGTAGCTTTATATCGCACCAAAGCAGCAGCAGCGAAAACGTCGCCCGACGATGAGATAATGACTAGCGATAAAAGGAGCATTGCCGCGGCTTTCCCGTAGTGATAATGGTGGGACATAATCTCGTAACACCGTCAGAAAAGTATGAAGATGCACCGTCAGACGACTTGAGAAGTAAGCAGCTGTAGAACTTGAGCTCTCTGATCGCATAGCGTACAGTTCGCGATTCTAGTGTTAAAGTTTTGGCGTATTTGAATGCCATGGTACAGTTTGATGATTAATATGAGCATCTGATCCAGTGTAGCCATTTTGCCTTATCGGCCGCCTTAGCAGATTGCACGTCGACGGTGACCTCTTCAATTTCGAGAGTGCCTTCGTCCTCTTCGACAATAATCTCAGTATCTCCACACCATCTTGATTGTAGCATTTGCCATCTCTGTTCAGCAGGTCTTCATCAGATCCGCCTCCAGTATCGCAGGTATTTCCATTTCCTGTTCACGGTTGTAATTGGCCGGTTCTTCCAACTAATCATTGGCATTTGGTCACCTTTGGGGAGGATTCTGGACTGCAAACACTGTTTCCGCACCGTAAAGTTTTTGACAACATCGTTGTAGAACGATTCGTTACCCTTTTCGGTAATTTTGACGAAAGAGTCTTGATCCAGCTTCAGGAAGTTCTTTCGTTTCTAAGGATGGTAATTGGGACAAGGTTCAGTAGGACCGCACCTAATACTACCAGTGGGGCACCTAATATGTAGTCCTTCCACGGGCAATAGAATGTGACTAGTAGAAATATCGAGTCATGGATTGTCCGAATGAATGAAGAAACTTTATCACGAACATTTCCTTCTTGGCGTTGAAGATCTTGCTAAGACTTTCCACTTTTGGAAAACCAAGTGATAACCGTACCCTGTAGAATTGTAAAAAACAGGTTTATGAGAGAATTTCGAATTTTAACAATTCTTCCTGACCTCCTACCCATGATAGCACGATCGATTAATACGTTCCTCTATCGTTGCTGTACATGTGACCAAACCGCTGGACGAGATTCCGACGCACAGAAATCCGATACCCACTAGCATCGAACGGTGTTGTTGAGGTTGTGCCGTACGAACGGGGCCGTGCACGAGGTTGAAAGAACAGCATTGCCGATGGACAGATTAACTGTAGCTCAACGTCGTCAATCAGAATCACACCGAAGAAATAGATCGGTGAAAATATGATAACCTGAAATGAATTAATCGTTGTCAAATGTTTGAACAGTGCACATCGATTAATTTTAATTAAGGGTGAAAGTGGAAATAAGTATGGTATGAGGGTATGGCATTCAGGGTAGGTATGAGCTTCATGGACAACCAAGAAAATATAATCACTTTTCCATTACTTGAGACCTCCTTCTCAGGTCCTCTTCAACTGCAGAAAGCCATCGTGTACGCGGCCTTCCACGAAGCCTGCGGCCTCTTCCAGGTTCTTTACTAAATATTATCTACGCTTGACGTTCTTCCGGCATTAGAACAACGTCTGTCGTGTTGTATAAGGTTAACAATACCCAGCCCTTTATACACCTGGTACAACTCGTGACGCCGCCAGATACCGTTCTCTTGTTTACCGCAGAGCATTGTCCGCAGCACCTTACGCTCAAACACTTTGAAAGCTCTCTGATCAGCCTCATTTAACGTCCATGTTTCATGGCCGTATAAACCACCGGAAGAATCAGGTAGTATACAACGCAAATAGCAATACGTAATA